>NW_021703775.1:38681033-38875453 GCF_005190385.1 Monodon monoceros | reverse complement strand
AGAGGACACTACATAATGATCAAGGGATCGATCCAAGAAGAAGATATAACAATTGTAAATATTTATGCACCCAACATAGGAGCACCTCAATACATAAGGCAAATGCTAACAGCCATAAACGGGGAAATCGACAGTAAAACAATCATAGGAGGGGACATTAACACCTCACTTTCACCAATGGACAGATCATCCAAAATGAAAATAAATAAGGAAACAAACACAACCTTTAAATGATACGTTAAACAAGATGGACTTGATATTTATAGGAAATTCCATACAAAAACAACAGAATACACTTTCAAGTGCTCATGGAACATTCTCCAGGATAGATCATATCTTGGGTCACAAATCAAGCCTTGGTAAATTTAAGGGAAGTGAAATCTTATCAAGTATCTTTTCCGACCACAACACTATGAGACTAGATATCAATTACAGGAAAAAATCCGTAAGAAATACAAACACATGGAGGCTAAACAACACACTACTTAATAACCAAGAGATCACTGAAGAAATCAAAGAGGAAATCAAAAAATATCTAGGAGCAAATGACAATGAAAACACAACAACCACAAACCTATGGGATGCAACAAAAGCAGTTCTAAAAGGGAAGTTTATAGCTATACAGACCTACCTTAAGAAACAAGAAAACATCTCAAATAAACAATCTAACTTTACACCTAATGCAATTAGACAAAGAAGAACAAAAAAACCCCCCAAAGTTAGCAGAAGGAAAGAAATCATAAAGATCAAATCAGAAATAAATGAAAAAGAAATGAAAGAAACGATAACAAAGATCAATAAAACTAAAAGCTGGTTCTTTGAGAAGATAAACAAAATTGATAAGCCATTAGCCAGACCTATCAAGAAAAAAAGGGAGAAGACTCAAATCAATAGAATCAGAAATGAAAAGGGAGAGGTAACAACTGACACTGCAGAAACACAAATGATCATGAGAGATTACTACAAGCAACCATATGCCAATAAAATGGACAAATTCTTAGGAATGCACAACCTTCTGAGACTGAACCAGGAAGAAATAGAAAATATGAACAGACCAATCACAAGCACTGAAATTGAGACTGATTAAAAATCTTCCAACAAAAAAAGCCCAGGATGAGATGGCTTCACAGGCGAATTTTATCAAACATTTAGAGAAGAGCTAACACCTACCCTTGTCAAACTCTTCCAAAATATAACAGAGGAAGGAACACTCCCAAACACATTCTACAAGGCCACCATCAACCCTGATACCAAAACCAGACAAAGATGTCACAAAGAAAGAAAACTACAGGCCAATATCACTGATGAACATAGATGCAAAAATACTCAACAAAATACTAGCAAACAGAATCCAGCAGCACATTAAAAGGATCATATACCATGATCAAGTGGGGTTTATCCCAGGAATGCAAGGATTCTTCAATACACGCAAATCAATCAACGTGATACACCATATTAACAAACTGAAGGAGAAAAACCATATGATCATCTCAATAGATGCAGAGAAAGCGTTCGACAAAATTCAACACCCATTTATGATAGAAACCCTCCAGAAGGTAGGCACAGAGGGAACTTTCCTCAACATAATAAAGGCGATATGTGACAAACCCACAGCCAACATCGTCCTCAATGGTGAAAAACAAACCATTTCCACTAAGTTCAGGAACAAGACAAGGTTGTCCACTCTCATCACTCTTATTCAACATAGTTTTGGAAGTTTTAGCCACAGCAATCAGAGAAGAAAAAGAAATAAAGGGAATCCAAATAGGAAAAGAAGAAGTAAAGCTGTCACTGTTTGCAGATGACATGATACTATACACACAGAATCCTAAAGATGCTACCAGAAAACTACTAGAGCTAATCAGTGAATTTGGTAAAGTAGCAGGATACAAAATTAATGCACAGAAATCTCTTGCATTCCTATACACTAATGATGAAATATCTGAAAGTGAAATTAAGGAAACACTCACATTTATCTTTGCAACAAAAAGAATAAAATATCTAGGAATAAACCTACCTAAGGAGACAAAAGACCTGTATGCAGAAAATTTTAAGACACTGATGAAAGAAATTAAAGATGATACAAATAGATGGAGAGATATACCATGTTCTTGGATTGGAAGAATGAACATTGTGAAAATGACTCTTCTCCCCAAAGCAATCTACAGATTCAATGCAATACCTATCAAACTACCACTGGCATTTTTCACAAAACTAGAACAAAACGTTTCACAATTTGTATGGAAACACAAAATACCCCGAAGAGCCAAAGCAGTCTTGAGAAAGAAAAACGGAGCTGGAGGAATCAGGCTCCCTGACTTCAGAGTATACTACAAAGCTACAGTAATCAAGACAGTATGGTACTGGCACAAAAACAGAAATATAGATCAATGGAACAGGATAGAAAGCCCAAAGATAAACCCATGCACATATGGTCACCTTATCTTTGATAAAGGAGGCAAGAATATACAGTGGAGAAAAGACAGCCTCTTCAATAAGTGGTGCTGGGAAAACTGGACAGCTACATGTAAAAGAATGAAATTAGAATACTCCCTAACACCATACACAAAAATAAACTCAAAATGGATTAAAGACCTAAATGTAAGGCCAGACACCATCAAACTCTTAGAGGAAAACATAGGCAGAACACTCTATGACATAAATCAAAGCAAGATCCTTTTGACCCACCTCCTAGAGAAGTGGAAATAAAAAGAAAAATAAACAAATGGACGTAATGAAACTTAAAAGCTTTTGCACAGCAAAGGAAGCCATAAACAAGACGAAAAGACAACCCTCAGAATGGGAGAAAATATTTACAAATGAAGCAACTGACTGACAAAGGATTAATCTCCAAAACATACAAGCAACTCATGCAGCTCAATATGAAAGAAACAAACAACCCAATCCAAAAATGGGCAGAAGATCTAAATAGACATTTCTCCAAAGAAGTTATACAGATTGCCAAGAGATACATGAAAGAATTCTCAACATCATTAATCATTAGAGAAATGCAAATCAAAACTACAATGAGATATCATCTCACACCGGTCAGAATGGACATCATCAAAAATCTACAAACAATAAATGCTGGAGAGGGTGTGGAGAAAAGGGAACCCTCTTGCACTGTTGGTGGGAATGTAAACTGATGCAACCACTATGGTGAACAGTATGGAGGTTCCTTCAAAAACTGAAAATAGAACTACCATACGACCCAGCAATCCCACTACTGGGCATATACCCTGAGAAAACCATAATTCAAAAAGAGTCATGTACCAAAATGTTCATTGCTGGGGGCTTCCCTGGTGGCGCAGTGGTTGAGAGTCCGCCTGCCGATGCAGGGGACACGGGTTCGTGCCCCGGTCTGGGAGGATACCACATGCCATGAAGCGCCTGGGGCCGTAAGCCATGGCCGCTGAGCCTGCGCGTCCGGAGGCTGTGCTCCGCAACGGGAGAGGCCACAACAGTGAGAGGCCCGTGTACAGAAAAAAAAAAAAAAAAAAAAAAAAAAGTTCATTGCAGCTCTATTTACAATAGCCAGGACATGGAAGCAACCTAAGTGTCCATTAACAGATGAATGAAGAAGATGTGGCACATGTATACAATGGAATATTACTCAGCCATAGAAAGGAACCAAATAGAGTTATTTGTAGTGAGGTGGATGGACCTAGAGACTGTCACAGAGAGTGAAAGTTAAGTCAGAAAGAGAAATACAAATACCGTATGCCAACACATATATATGGAATCTAAAAAAAAGCAAAAAAAGGTCAGAAGAACCTAGGGGCAAGACAGGAATTAAGATGCAGACCTACTAGAGAGTGGACTTTAGGATACGGGGAGGGGGAAGGGTAAGCTGGGACAAAGTGAGAGAGTGGCATGGACATAATAGAACGCTAGTGGGAAGCAGCGCATAGCACAGGGAGATCAGCTCGGTGCTTTGTGACCACCTAGAGGGGTGGGATAGGGAGTGTGAGAGGGAGGGAGGGAGATGCAAGAGGGAAGAGATATGGGGACATACGTATATGTATAACTGATTCACTTTGTTATAAAGCAGAAACTGACACACCATTGTAAAACAATTATACCCTAGTAAAGATGTTTAAAAAAACAACAACAACAAAGGATTTCAGATTCATTGTTGGGAGGAATCTGCTCATTTGTTTGCTTCCTTGTTTCCGTCCTTCTCTTTTGCCTTTGACAATGTTAGGTGATATTTAAACAACATTTGTCTCTTTTATGCTGTTACCTTTTCCATCTATGAGGATTTGTGGCTGAAACTTTTTACTTTCAATGGCTCTGGTGATTAAAGGATGCTCAAAGAAGAAAAACTAGATTGAATCTCAGAAGAGACAAGACTCAGTGGGAAATGAACCAGAGAATATGTGAAATTCTTAGGGGACAACAGAGACAGAGGGGGTTTCCAGGGCAAATTCAGGTGAGGGAGCAAAGCTACCAACAGTCCCATGTGAGAGATGCTGTTATCAGCCATCAAAGGGTGTCCTGACAGAGAAAGTTTGCATTTCGTTGCAGTTGGGCACATTGAAAAGATCTAACTTCATTGTGAATCTTGAACTTCTATTTCTTTCTTTTTATCCCAGTTTTCTTTTTGATAATTTTATTTTCTCCTTCAAGAAATCCACAATAGAAAAATGAATTAATATGGAGAAGAAAAAATGTTTCCAAAGCTATTGCTTCAGAAATTCTTTTCTTATGGTGGACTAAGATTTTTTTTTTTTGGTTTTTGTTTAATTAGGTTTTAAATCTTTCCTTTCTTAATTACTTTTTTTTCTTTTGGTATTAACACCTAAATATACTTCTATTCAGAGCACAAACATACAGTGATAACAATTAGCAGAATAATTACACTCTTTCTGTCAGTGTAACCTCATGGCACAGAAAGTATTACAAATCCATTTTAAAACATATTAAATGTTCATATTAATGAGGATAATAGAGAACAAGTACCAGCAAACTAAATATTGTTAATGATTTTGAGCTATTAAATTCATTACCATTTTCTTTCATAATAAAGTGGTTACTTGCTAATTAGACCTTTTTTAACTCATCATTATTGAATTCCTTACATTGTGTGCAGTTAACCCTTGGAGGTCTGTGGGTGTGTGTGCACAATTAAAATCATTTTAATACCATATTAAGGCAATATGGGGAGTTCTTATAGCTTTCCTAACAGTCGTTCCATATACTTTCCTTACGTACATTTTCTTGGCAGGATATGCCTGGCAGCTTCATAGCTGTCACTGCATTTTCACCAACACATAATACAGAAGCAGCCTGAATTCATTAGGGTTATTACCATTAGTATTTAAAATAAAAGTGCATCCCACTTGTTTCATTATAAAAATGAGATGTAGAAAAAGTACACTAAAGCAAGTAGGCAATAATTTAAAATAGTTTAAATGTAGCTTATGAGGTAAAGACCATAAGGTAATTGTTTTACCAATCTAAAGTCAACTAAAAATTAATATTGACCTAGGGGAGAATTATAGTCTCAGAATTTTAGAATTTACTTTTCTGTCTAAAGATACTACTGCTCTTTTGTATACCACTACCCTTGAACAGTCTGGAATATATATATACACACACACATATAAATACCATAGCTATATATATACACATACACATGCACACATACATACATATATATATATGCATATATACATACATATAATATCATATTATGATATACCTACAGACATATATATTTTATATATATACACATGCGTGCATACACACACACACACACACACACCCTTATCAACCTGCTAACTTCTTAGATGTGGTCATGTTGACCCAGCTGCCTGAACTCTTTCTCTTGGTTTCTCTTGTGATCAGACATGCATATTTTGTCATGGCTGCTAGCCTAAGGAGGGCAAGTGTAACCAAGGAACAAATTTGTCGCCTACATATGCACTTAGTGCTAAAACCTAAACTGGTATCTTCAGTACCAATAAGCTCAATCTGAACACAAAAGTTCCGGTGGGTGGATAGGTGTATGAATGAGGTAGGTATTTAGTAGCAGAAATAAATATGTGTGTGTGTGTGTGTGTGTGTGTGTGTGTGTGTGTGTAACACAGATGGGCAAAGGGTAGTGATGAGTGTGATGTTGGGGTGAGTGACATTGGCAGTGTGGTAACACACACTTTGAGACATTGGTCAGACAACAGACTAGAGGTTAGGAGGCAACTCACCATGGTAGCTTGTCTCTAAAATGACTGCCATCAGTTTTCCTTCCCTCTCTGAACATACACGCCACTCTTTCATTGAGAAGTGGAGTGTACCCCTCCCTTCTACTTGAATATGAGCTGGCATTTATAATTCGCCTGACCAACAGAATGCAGCAGATATGTGGTTCTAGGACTCCAAATCTAGGTCATAAGAAGCTTCTCAGTTTCCCCTTCAGCTTTTTGGAACTCATACTCTTCCTCCAAGCAGGAAGTCTAACTACCTTTAGACTGTAATCTGTAAGAAAATCTCAGATCTCCATTTGGAGAGTTTCCTTAGAGAGATCAATGACAAATCAGCCTTAAACTGTTCCAGCCACCTCAGCAGCCCTGGTGCTGAGTGAAGAAGCCTTTAGATTACTCCAGCCTTAGCTGCTCTCTGACTGAAACCATATGGAGCGCCCCCAAGTGAGAACCCCAGAACCATGAGATAACAGTAAGTTGTTGCTTTAAGTCACGAAACAATAGATAACACAGCAATAGATAACCCCGACATTTCCTACCGTCCAGGTGGGGACTTCAAACAAATTATTCTGTGAACATCTCCAATTATCTTTTTTCCTTTAGAAAATTTAAACAACAACAAACAATTTGCAGAACCACGGGAATTGCACAACTCCACTGGAATACCACTGAAATGTAATACATTGTGATTTGGCCCTGGAGCATTTCATTCTATGTGAATGGTGCCTTCTGAAGTCATGAAACACAACAGTCCTATCGTGTCTGATATTTTTACAGAGCTGTACTTTTAACAGATAACTTTGTCCTTGCATCTCATTTCGTTTCATGACAAGCACTGGCAGTACTTGAGATAGAAAACAGAAGGTCAAAGTGGAATAGTGATTTGTTCAAAGTCACACAGCTGGTAAGTTTCAGAGCCCAGATATGGACCAAGGTGCAAAACACTTTGGCCTGTATAGCCTTGAAGGCCTGCCTCGAATGAATTTTAGAGTTTTCTGTGAATCCTAGTATGGTATCACCTTCCTTTCCCAGCTCTGTTCTTAAATAAATAGTTGATTGACCTTGGACAGTCTCTTATTACTTTTCACTATGTCCTTATCATTAAAATGAGCTTGTAATACCTCTCTCAAATTCAATGAGATTAAAAATGAAAGCACAATGTAAGTTTTAAAGCATTATGCAAAGGTTGGCTGATATTACTATTACTTCTTGCCCCTACTACTTTTACCAGAAAAATATTTAATTTTATTGTGAAAAGTAGACTCTAAGCTCTGGAGTAAATCAGAGAAGGGAGATATTAGCATAAGGATTAGTCAGAGGATACTCTATGGGGGAGGGGGAGAAATTAGAGGTATGTTTTGAAGAAAGCGAAAATGATGTGAGCAGATTAATGAGGGCAGAGAAGGAAAAAAAGTCCAAGAACATGGATTAGTCACTGCTGAGGGATGTCTCAGGGGAAGCACTGTAGTAAGATTTCTGCACAGATGCTTAGCAACAGAAGGGCGCTGGGTACTGAGAAAGGGTGTCAAGGTAATGTGCTTAAAAGGGCATACAAAACTCAGTCCATGGCACTTAAAACATGAACAACCAGACTCCATTATGACAGTACCTCCCTTTCCCCTTCCCCCACCCTTTTCTCCCCTTCTCTCTCTTCTACTCCAGCAGCCCTTGCACATTCCTACAAGCCACCTCCCTGCTATGCATCTTCATATTGGGTTTAGTGAGAAAATACTTAACCAAGACTTGATTTCAAATAAAGTCTTGCATGACAGCTAAACACATGTATGTATACATACACACACACACACACCATCACCACCACAACCACCATAATTTCTATGAATTACTGGACTAAAATGAGTAATCAAAACTACAATGAGGTATCACCTTACAACAGTCAGAACGGCCATCATCAAAAAATCTACAAACAATAAATGCTGGAGAGGGTGTGGAGAAAAGGGAACCCTCTTGCACTGTTGGTGGGAATGTAAATTGGTACAGCTGCTATGGAGAACAGTATGGAGGTTCCTTAAAAAACTACAAATAGAGCTACCATATGATCCAGCAATCCCACCCCTGGGCATATATCCAGAGAAAACCATAATTCAAAAAGCTACATGCACCCCAGCGTTCACTGCAGCACTATTGACAATAGCCAGGACATGGAAGCAACCTAAATGCCCATCGATGATGAGTGGATAAAGAAGATGTGGTACATATACACAATGGAATATTACTCAGCCATAAAAAAGAACGAAATAATGCCATTCGCAGTGACAATGGATGGACCTAGAGATTGTCATAGTGAAGCAAGTCAGACAGAGACAAATATCATATGATATTGCTTATATGTGGAATCTTAAAAAATGGTACAAATGAACTTATTTGTAAAACACAAATAGAGTCACAGATGTAGAAAACAAACTTATGGTTGCCAAGGGGGAGGGATAAATTGGGAGACTGGGATTTACATATACACACTGCTATATATAAAATAGGTAAGTAATAAGGACCTACTGTATAGCACAGGGAACTCTACTCAATGTTCTGTAATGATCTATGGGAAAAGAATTTAAAAAAGAGTGGATATATGTCTATGTATAACTGATTTACTTTGCTGTACAGCAGAAACTAACACAACACTGTAAATCAACTATACTCCAATAAAAATTCATTTAAAAATAAAATGAGTAATATCTTGTCTCATGTTTTCATCTTTCAGAGTAGACACTATGTCCACCTTTTGTTGATTAGTTGTAATTGTTAAATGATTTTATGACACTAAGACATATTACCTCTCTTTTTAATAATATAGCAATGCACAAAAATCCCTGATTAGAGGAAAGCATACGTTTTTATTCTGCATGCTCTAAGAACGAATAAGTAAAAATATACTTTGGTACAGTCTTATCTTCTCCTTCCAAGAATATGTAATTATTGAAGCACAATCAAACAATATATACCTCCTGAGAAGAATACGTCCCTCTCAAAAATATTCCTCCTTATTAAAACAGACAACAAAAATCTAATGGATGGGAATTCCAAGACTGATATATATTCTCTTGTTATACACATTTAGAAAAAAAAATTTATCTCATACTCTCTCCATGTTTATAATGCTTGGAGAGTTAAGAGGGAATGTTGATACAATTAATAGCCTCTTTTCTCTATTTGCTATTTTTTTCTCTTTAAAGAACTGAAGCACAGAAAATACAAAAGTAAAGAAAGACTTGGATTTTGCAAATCAATATACTGAAAGAATGTAGGTCAGGTTCTAGTCTTCTGAACGTGCTAAATGTCTCTCAAAATTACTTTTTAAAGGATCTGGGGCATGAGTTCTGTCCCTCTGTGGCTGCCCTGATAAAAGGTTATCAACCCTGAATCAAGATGGCTGACTGAACAAACGACTTTCTTCTCCTCCCTCCTCAAATCCCATCAAAATGACAGAAGAAATATAAAAATAAATCTATATCAGTTCTAGGAAGCCCACTGGGGGGTCCTAGACGAATGATCAGTTAGGAACTCTGGAAGGTATTTAGCAGATGGAAACGGATAGACCGCAAAAGCTCCTACAATAGGGAATATACAACACCGACAGACAAAAGAAAAGAGCTCCAGTAAGAATTTTTTTCCATTTTTATCCCCAACAAAATTTTGATTGGAGTCTATAAGAAGGAGCAAATTGGTAGCTTATTACAGGGCAAGCAGCTATTCTTAAAGTGTCTGATTTCAGCACTTGTTCTCAGTTAATACTTTGAGGGAATCTTTTAAAGTTAGATTTCTTGCACAGAGGAAGGGTTATTTGGGGGCCTCAGTTCAATTAATTAATAGGTAGTGCCATTAATGAGGTCAAGACTTTGAGTTGTGAACCCAGTCAACTGGCATTTACTTGCTTATTTTTCATTCATTAAACAAACTGGCATGTGCCAGATATTGTGCATAAACTACAGGGTCCAAAATATTTTCCTAGTCTGTAAGGATTGACCCAAATTATGTTTCAAGCTCTAGCTGCCACTTTTCCTGTATGATGTTCACCACGTGAGTGAGAGTGCTGTGGCTCAGAGTGGAATACCTGTGCCCCACTTCATCTTAAAGAATAGAGTGTCATTATGCAGAACTTCTGAGGGTGTATCAGCAGATGCAAACGGAACAACAGTCATGCATTTTTTAAATCTGTGTGTTCAAAGAGTTAACAAGTCAGTTTTCGAAACATGAATTTTAACTAGCTCAAGATTCCAGAGCCAATTTCAACATTGACGAGAACAATATGGTAGGGTAGGACTAAAGGATCTGCTGTCTAGTTGATCAAAACATAAGTCAAGAATAAATTTATCTGGGAACATACAGACACACACACAAAAATAACCAGGTGTCTCTTCATTAATTGAGTAAATCTGCATTGGATTAAGAGCATTTCTGTTCTATGACAAGTTTAGATCTCATGTCACAAAAATATTACAGTTGAATTTATTAAAACTAAGCAACAAAAAAAACAATAAAAACCTTATCAAAAGTTATAATTTGGGTAAATTTTACTCTTATTTCAATAATAACAGTCTCTTTGAACTTCACATTTTTGGAGTATGTCTTTAGATTTACTGTCAGAGCCCAGGGCATATCTATTTAAACATTCTCAGCAGTAATACATTTTTCCTTTTTAGAGTGAATTTGATTCCTGGATATAGCAAAACATCATCTGGTAAAAAATCTGGTGAATAAGATGGTTAGTTAAGCTGGGAATAATATTTTTGGTAAAAAAATGGGACAGATTTTACATGTGGCTTAAAAATGATTCTAAAGGAAAGGGTATTGCTTAATAGCCACCTCTCCATCATGATTGCCGATACCCTAGACCTTCCAATCGCCACTCATAATTTACGGTGGAGAGATGAAGAACACTCAGATGGATCAGAGGACACAGCAATAAAGATGCCTTCATAATCAGGAGCTGGAAGGACTGTGCAACATTAGTAGTCTATTATGAAATTATACGTATTAAAGAGTTTTATGAATCTGGTCTTACAGCTATGTGATATTTGAATAAAATCATGGAACTTAAATCACCTGAATCTCCCACTTCCAATCTCCCAGTGCTGTTTGTGAAGAGGAATCTATCATTCCAATGTTCTATCAGAAATTCAAGACCTAATCACTTTCTTTCTCTCTCTCTCTGAATGTCACTCTCTCTTTGAGTATCTCCCTCCCTCCCTTCCCCACCCCAACCGTCTCTCTCTCTCTCTCTCTCTCTCACACACACACACACCTCACAGGTATGTACACATTTCTACCAACTGTCTTTTTTGTATTTTACTTGTTACTCATGAAGAAAGATGTAAAGTTAGTTTTCTTTTATTCCTTATTGCCCTTTTGAGTGTTAATTTGCCTCTTAAATGTAATCTCCCACTTGAAGATGTTTAATGTTGACCTTTCTTTAAAACAGCAATTTTTACATTTGGTCATTGTATTCCAGAACGTCTCTTTGGGGAAGCAAGTTATCTCCCTTTACAAGATATGGGAATAGAAATAGCGTATTCAAGTTGGTTTTGTTTATTCTAAATATTTTAGTCAATAAGAGCCCGCAAATCAAGTTCAGAATCTTTTGTGGTTTCCAAAGATACATCCAAATGCATATGTTCATATTTGTGTGTGTGTTTGTTTTGCTTCATGATGAAATCTTTGGGTTCTAGGTGGCAGGTATCCTGGCAGATAATCCAGGATTTTGGTGATTATTCTTGGTATTCTTCAACGTCCTTCCAAACCTTCTATAAATTCCTTCAGCCTTTTAAAAACTGAAACACTTCATTTCAAAACATTGCCTATATAAGAAGGATGATATCTTCCTAAGAGACTGTACTCAAGAAGTTTCCTCTCATCTAGGATCTTTTATGTAAAAGTCCTTCTGTAAAGTAGGCAAAGACCAAGGGAAAAAATAAGGGGTACAAGGTAGACGTTCACCTGGCTACAAATACCAAACTCTCCAAGAGCTATTGCTCAGGGTTTGACTTTGCGACAAGAACACACTCAGCATGCATAAATCTGGCTACCCATCCTAGTGCGAGGGGATTTATGTGGACAATTCCTTCTGTGCAACATCAGAAACACAGCCTATTATCTCCTGACTTTCCAAGTCCTTGTTCTTTTTTCCTAATGAATGATTCATGTATTAATAATGGTAAAAATAATACTTTGCAATTATAGTATGCTCTTTTTCTCTCCAGGGTGCTCAGTGGACACTAAGTACGTAATCATTTTATCATTCAGACTGCCCTGGGGGGTGGTTGGGAGGCTTACCACTGGGGATACTGACTTTATATTATCCTTTTTCTCCAAACACATTTTCTGTGCAAATTCTACATTCTTTAGGAGGAAGAAGCTAAGATCATTCCTCTTTTCAAGGTACCAGAAAGCTGTGGCGATGCACATTGTTCCAGACCATTAGCTCACTGAATTTTTAGGTTAACAGGAACATTGGGCTGACCTGTTCAATCTCCATGCTGGTTGGTCCTTTAGCTAACATGTAAATGCTAGAGTACCTTGAGCCTCGGTTCCAGGCCCCATTTCCTCTCAGTCTACACTCTTTGTTCTGATGATGTCATCTAGTACCACAGCTTTAAATGCAGTCTCTAGGCTGATTAGTCCCAAATTAATATTCTGTAGTTCGATTTTTCCTTAGACTCAAACATCCAGCTTCCCGATTCATATCTCTTCTTGGATGTGTGTTGGGCATCTCTGGACTTACATGCTTGATTCCACACTCGCACCCCTATATCTCCACACACACCCTTCATCTATTCCTCCCCCAGTCTTCCTCCTCTTAGGAAAAGGTACTAACATCTGCCTAAACTTAGGAGTCTCCTTATTCTTCCCTCTCCTCACTTCCCCTGCATTTTCTCCCTCACAAGTTCTATCAGGTCTACCTCCAGCCTCCCCCTCACGGTGGTTTATTCCATCACCTTTTGTCTTGACAATTTCAGTCATCTCACTGGCCTTGATCTATCCTCGCCACTGTTCAATCCGTTTCCACAACAGCCACAGTATATGTCCAAAATCTGAAACTTTTCAATGTGACTCCTCTCTTAAGACCCCTCTCCGCATGTACTCAATTCCCACTGAACACAGAAGAGCGTGAGCTGGAGAATACAGTCAATAATATATTAATAATATATTAACTTTGTAAGGTGACTGATGGTAACTAAACTTATCGTTGACCTTTAACCAACATATACAAATGTTCAATCACTACACTGTACACCTGAAACTAATAATAATATATGCCAATTATATAATTAAAAAAAAAGAGAAGAGCATAAGGACGGACGGCCAAGCCTTCCATGTCCTGGCCCCTGGCCCTCTCTGATCTGGCCTTGTGTCACCCTCTGCCCCTTGCTCACTGTGCTCAGCCACGCCCACCACCTTTCTACTTCTGAAATAAAAACACCTCATTAATGACCCAGAGCATGTGCACCTTCTCTTCCCTTTACTTGGAATTCTCTACCTCTATGTCTTCATAAGAATGGCGGCTTCTCATATTCTCATTTTTTTGAAAAAAAAACCCAAATATCACCTCAGAAAGACTTTCCTGCTGACTCATCTAAAGTAGCTTCATTCCCCCCACCCCCATACTCTTTCTCATATCACCCTATTTATTTCCTTCATTTTGATTATTCCTATCTAAAATTAGCTATTTTCTCTGCCTTCTCTCAAGTTTCCTTGGGGCCTGAGAACTTCTGTGCCTTAATCTTCTTCCTGTTTATATCTTCTCAAGCAGTTTATGGCTTATAGTAAGTGATGAACAAATATTAGATAAATAATATTTAATGAATCAATGTAGGTGATGGTGAAAATATATTCCAATACAAGAGACTGACCTCATTTGATTTTTGGTCTAAAAATATAATCATGTGGAGTGTGACTGGCAAGTGATGGGTGGGGGAGGCTTAGAGAACGATGTGAAGTCTCTTTCACTAATCCAGGTAACAAGTTGGGAGGACTTGAGTTAAGGCAAGATCAATGGGCACAAAGAGGAGGGGAAGAGATAGGAAGTAGAAGCCACAGGATCTGGGGACAAGATGGAAGAAGAGCAGGGATAAAGTCCAGGTTTCTAATCACAATGACCTGAGTGAATGATGATAGTATTGACTTAGTTTGAAAATCAGGGAAAGAACCAAATGTAAGATTTGTAATTGATAAAATTTGAGGGAGTCTGACTAGATTATGATAATCTCCCTTTCCTTTGAATTGACTCCCTTCTACAGGATGGGCTCCTAGTAACAATATTTTTTATATAATTTGGTCCCTTAGCCATAGCCTAGTCTGAGTCAGTCAGACTCTCTTTCCCTGGAATTTGGAATTGGAGCTGATTGAAACCTAGTCAGTTTCTGGATCTGGATAGAATTGAGGTAGCATAAATTCTCAAACTTTGGGGCTGTTCCTGTCTAATAGCAACAGAGAATGTCAGTTTATATACCAAGAGAGTGAAAATCAGATACGCAGAGAGAAACAAAAATGAGACACTGAAGAAAAAAGAGGGCTGCCTACATTTCTGAAGACTGTTCAGTTTCTGCTTAAAATACCCCAGAAGCCTAGATGCCTTTGATTTCCTAGAGATACTCCAGAACCCAGTAATCTAATATTCTTCCAACAAATTTCTCTTCTCTCTTTCTGACTAATTTGTTTTCTAAAACCTACATTCAAACAAAAAAAAATACACACGTATGATTTATACATATATTATAAAAATATAATATCAGAGAATTCATCATATTTTTCTTATAAATAAGTGATATAATTCACTCTTCTTGCCTGGGTACTTTAAATCAATAAATACTGAGACAAAATCTGATAGGTACCAAGGAGAATTCAAAGATTGTATAACGTTTGGTCCCTGCCACAAAAAAGTATTAGAAACTGTTTGACACCTGAAAAGTTAAATCATATAAATTTAATAATGATGTAATACAGAAGATGCCACAAGGCAATGGTATACATGATTCATTGCCAAATAGTTCAGACAATAATACTGTTGAGTTCAGAGGCCGAGGAGAGCCCAGAGCTGAGTGGACAGGTAAACTTCAATAAGGAATGAGGACCGGGGCTTAGAGCTTGAAGAATGGTTAGAGTTGGCACAGCCAGACAGGAATGAGAAGGGAGTGAGACTTCCTCCACTGGGAGGCCTCCCATGATCAAAAGCAGGTAGGGGAATTTTAGAGCCCAGAAGCCCAATCATCTTGATCTGAGAAGGATGCTGGGCAAGTAGAAGTGACAGCAAAGAACGCTCAAGTCTGCAGAAAACAATTCAGCATTTTCTCCCAAATGGAAAATGCCCTTTGGCTCCGCCAAAGAAAAGGCCAGTTTCATGTGAACCTCTTTTTTGCCTGCCTGCCTGCCTTTATATTCACCTTGCCCAAAGGAGCGCTTAATCCAGTGCCAGTGACTGGTGGCAGCTCACAGGCAAATTACCAGATCCCAGAAATTTTGCTTCTGTTGTTTCTGTGGAACTAACCATGAAAGAAAACTCGCCAACAGAGGAGTGTCAACATTGGGAAATGTGCTGCACTCTCTGTACTGTGGGACTGAACAGCTTGGGGAACAGGAAGGAGCTAACCGGGGACTTGGCAGCTAAGCCCCAGCGAGGGTAAACGGACTGGGAATGTGAGCCATGTGGAGTACATCAGGGCCAACCAAGATGGCTAAATCTGCGCTGGCCGGTATCTGACCCTGAAAGAAGGAAACCTTCATAAGCTGAAGCCCCGCTCAGCTCCCAGACACATGTGTAAGCAATACCACCCCCAACCTGCTCCTCGACACACAGGGTCAGTGTTCTCCCTAACAGAATGCAGATGGGGGAGTCTCCATTTGTCCAGCCAGGTCATACCAGCTTAGGCCTCAGCTTCCTCTTTAGAAACAGCAACACATTTCATAATGAATCTTTTAAGGCACCAGTTGTAAATACAAACAAACCCCAAATCCTGATCTGCTGCTGGAAGCTAGCATGATTAAGACAAAAGAAGAAAAAGAAAAAACTCGAACCTTCAAGATGGGTGTTCCAGTTTCCACTCCCGATGTATATAATGTAATACTCATTTGGGGTTTTTTTTGGTTTTTAAAGATTTTTTTTTTTCACCTACTTTCCAGAGAAAAAATTCTCATCCTTAGGCAGATTTATTCAAACCAAACTCTACTGTGAAAAGATCTGATTTGTCAGCATTTTTCCCCTTTCAGACATTTGGGTCATATTTTATAGGCACTTAAGCCACACAATCACCAACTGTCCCTGCCTTGTCCAGGCATCAGCACCACTATTTCCATATGAATCTAGGTCAAGGCAATAGCAAAATGTTAAAAACCTGGCATGCCAGGAAAAAAGGAAAAGCAGCAGAGCTCAGACTCAGCTCCTGGCACAGCTCCCCAGTGTCACGTCGGCAAAGTTAGCAGTGACCCCAGAGTCAGTCCTCACTATGACAGGGCCGGCATGTAAAAAACACACAGACAGCTGAAAAGTCCAGATTCAAATCAGGTTCCACTCTTCCAAATGCCATGTGTCTTTTCCCTCTCCTCTTTATACCCATTTACACACGAAGGGAAAAACAAAATGAAAAAAGAAAGAGACTTAGGCAAAGCTTATTAGCACATAAAAATCAAGGGAGCTGCAAAGTCTATTCTATACAGTGAAAAACTAATACATCTAATTAATTTTGAACCTTAATTAATTAATGTTTGTAAAGCACTTCGAGATTCTCGGATGAAAGATGGCATAAGTGTATTTGGGTATTGTTTTGTGATGTCATTCTGGCACTTTGAGCTAAGGTGCCACGTGGTAATATTATTAACACGAATAATATAGCCACTCTCAATGAAAGAATCTCGGACGTAGGAGGGTCATTTAAATTTCTACATGTCGGTTTACATTCTGCAGAATACAGCAGCTGTGGAGAGGTTAGGAAGCTGGGAACACTCTACAATGCCTCAACGAGAGCAAACTTATCATATCCAGGTACCTTTGAGATAATGGGAAAATTGTTGGCATATGAATCATTCTACCTTAATGACTAGCTAATCCCGTTACATATTTCTGCTCCAGGTATACAAAATTACTCATTCTTTTTCACAATGCCCCACACTTTCCTACCTGTGTGCCTTTGCTCTGCTTTTTTCCCTGCGTCAGGAGTGACCTTGTTCCCATCTCCCCTCATCTAAGTCCTGTCCATTCATCAGTGTCCATCTGAAGTGTCACCCTGCCATGAAGCATCTCCCAAGTCCCAGATGTTAGACTTCTTCAGTTTTTTTGGAAGTCCCTTAACTCTACATTCAGGCCATTCTTAAGAAGTATAGTCTGTCAGGATGGTCATGCTTATTCTGCAGTGACATAAAACAACAATGTTTATTTTTCACTTATGGCAGGTCAGCAAGGAAGATGGAGTAACTTGTCTAAGGTAGAAGCTAATATGCCACTGATGCAAAGCTTGCCCTGATTAGTATTAGGTCTTTCGAGAATATTTTGGAATGACCAAATATGAAGAATGAAACCAAGATACAGATTCTGCAAGTTTAATTTCTCCGAGCTTAGAACAGGAAGGTTAATTTTTTCTGCTTTACAGATTATCTACTTTTCTCCCTCTTCTCTTCCCCTTTATTTTTTCTATTTAATGATTAAAACAAACAATAATTTCCTTCAAAAAGTAGCTAAAATTTCATATGGAAATTACTTTTTGTCTTACTAAAACTTTAATATGTAGAAGTATACCTTAGGAAGTCGACACGTAAAACTAGCTCTCTTGGTGGATTAAAAGATCCAAGTGGCAAATGAATGTTTTGTATGTTTGCTTTGGTATTTTATTTGCATTTTAGTGGTTTTTAAAAAAAATAATTACCAGTGTAATTTGATCACTGAACACTATTATGTGAAAAACAGAAATGCATAAAGAAGGAAATTAATCACATGTGATCCTACCATGGAGTGATACCTTCTCACTGGTGTCCTCACATGGCCCTTTCTCTGTATGCACATACCCCTGGTGTCTCATCCTTTTCTTTAAGAACACCAGTCGTATTGGTTTAGGGTCCCACGGTACTGGGCTCATTTTAACTTAATCACCGCTTTGAAGGCCCTATCTCAATATGGTGACCTTCTGAAGTACTAGGATTTAGGACTTCAGTATATGAATTTGGGGGGAAACGCAATTCAGTAGATAACAACAATATAGCCCACTTCCAAAACTAATTGAATAATATTAATATTTTACATAGCATATCTGATATAAAATTTATCATGTTTTTAGTCCTCACAACTGTCTGATTTCAGGAACTCCTTTTTACAGAATTCCTTCCTTCCCTCTGTCTTCTCTCTTTTTCTCCTCCTTCTCTCTCTCTCTCTCTCTCTCTTTCTATAGAATCTAAATTAAAACAACAACAATAATAGGAAGTACATGGAATGATATCTTCCACTCTACAGGTGTGAAGAAATAGAAGCACAGAGATCCACAGAGATTCTAAGTACTTTTCCAAGCTGGCGTGAAGAGCCTCTAGTGTCGGCTGCTATTTAAGAATAGGGAAAGTGGGGCTTCCCCGGCGGCGCAGTGGTTGAGAGTCCGCCTGCCGATGCAGGGGACGCGGGTTCATGCCCCGGTCCGGGAAGATCCCACTTGCCGCGGAGCGGCTGGGCCCGTGAGCCATGGCCGCTGAGCCTGCACATCCGGAGCCTGTGCTCCGCAACGGAAGAGGCCACAACAGTGAGAGGCCCGCGTACCGCAAAAAAAAAAAAAAAAAAAAAAAAAAAAAAAAGAATAGGGAAAGTGGGAGAGGACAGCAAGCAGGCACAATACAGAGCACATGCTGGCTCTGGGGATCTTAACTGCGAGTACAGCTCTCATTTCCCAGACCATCACAACCTCAATCACAGTAATAGAATTAGTGACATTTCTGGAACCCAAATCCACACATTTGAATCAAGGAGCACTGGAGGTTTCTCAGGAGTTCTCTTCAATAATGGTCATTCTCATGCTCATCTCTTAGAATCCTTGTCTTGTACCTGCCTCAAAGGCTCCTCCAAAAGATGTTCAGTTTTCTTTGCTGTCATCACTTTGCAAGGCTATACACAATGCCCCCGTTTTACTCAAGTTTTAATTTGGGTTAATGTCAGAGAACTCTTCTTTTCCACTCAGATCGTCATCACAAGGAAGTGAGAGGAAATACACTCTTCCTTAAGCGTACTCTGTTAGACCACAAGCAGACGTTCTGGAGGTCTCAGATTCTTACAGATACAATTTGTATTTGACTGGCTCTTAATCACCACTACTACCCTAGATTGTAACAAAGTTCCTAGGAGTTTGGGCTCAAAGACAAAAGATTTACGTGACACTGTACAATACCAGAATCAAAATAAATTCAGTTTTCTAACCAACTACTCTCCCTTTTGCAAGTTCAGGCAGTCTGATGTCTTTCCCGCATGTAGATTCTTTCATCATCAGTTATGCTGTGAGAGAAGCTGGGAGCGGGGTGTCATTCCCTAAGTTCCCATCATCTTGGTCCCAAGAGGAATTGTTTCATTTTGTTATTGTTCTCTCTAGAGACTATCAGGGGCTATGCAAGTATGCTTCCATCCCTGAAAACATGTCTATAAAAAACTGAATTTGCAGTAGCATGACAGTTAAGGGCACCATTGGAACCTTTCTATACAAAGCCATTTATGGGTCACGTCTGCATCCAGTACAAGGATACGTACATTTAGCCTAAAATGTAGCAACCCCACATCATATCCAAGGAAAGTGGCAAAACACCCCAAAATACTGTTAAAACTTACCTTCCGATATGTTAAGCAGTCAAGTTATTTATCCAGGGTTAATGCATAGGACTTGTGAAAGGTATACTACTCGGTAAGGGTGTTTGGTTATACATCATGCATATGATCTCAAAATGCCATCATAACATGGATTTCCTACTTATATTTTAATTGCATTCAAAACTTCACTCAACCACTTGTTATCCTATACGATTCAGATTGGAGGCCCCACCATCCATAAATGTGCCCTCTGACGTGCTTCAGTCATAGTCTCTTCTCCATGTGTCTGGTTCAGCCTCTAGAGTAAAGCTGGCTGCTAGCTCAGTGGATAGTACATGCTTAATTATATGTATGGAATAAATAAACATGAATGCAAGAGAAAAGCCAGGTTCAAAATAACATGATACCTTTCTATCTTGGAATACAATCAATATAAAGATATGACACTGGCCAGCTAACAGTATAAAGTGAATGGGATTTTCAATCTACCCACCTCCCACTAGAGTTGAAAAGGCATCTTAGTTCCTAATTTTATCTTCACTTAAAGGGGATGAATTGAGATGGACTGGACTCCCCCACAAGTCACATCCTTTACCTAGTTCTAAGGTACATCTGAGCTGCTGTGGGTGGGGCTGGAGGCTGGAGGAGTAAGGCCTGGTGATGGGGGACAATGCGGAGGCGGGTCTCCACCACCTTTCTCTGTCCACCTTGAGCCCTGGAGAGAGGGTTGTCAGCATAGGTGTTATGAACCCTTTGATTCATAGCTTTCTCATCTGACTGCTCAATACTTTGGTGCTTTAATAAGACTCAGTTGAAAAGAGACTTCCTTCTTTTCACAAATTGAAAGAGAAAATCTGTTTGGACATTTTTTAAGGGAAAGGGGAAAACTTCTGGGTTTTCTTGCATTTTTTTTCTCTTTTACAGTTGTTTCTATCTCTTAGCAGCTCTCCACCTTGTATGTTAGTGTCAACTAACTGAATCTTTGGGGAATTAAATAAGGGAAATAATGAGAAATTATTTACATTTTAGATTCTTGCGCTTGAAGGTCCAAGTAGAACCCCACTCAACAGATGTTTTTCAGCATGCAATTTTTTAAAAGTCAGTAATTGTAGGAATAAGTTAACATTATCTTTACACTGTTAGAGAAATCTCATCAAATACTTATGGTTTTTTTTTTGTTTTTTTTGCAGTACACGGGCCTCTCACTGCTGTGGCCTCTCCCGTTGTGGAGCACGGGCCCCGGACGCACAGGCTCAGCGGCCATGGCTCACGGGCCCAGCCGCTCCGCGGCATGTGGGATCTTCCCGGACCAGGGCGTGAACCCGTGTCCCCTGCATCGGCAGGCGGACTCTCAACCACTGTGCCACCAGGGAAGCCCTGCTTATGTATTTTTAAACTTTGCTTTTTTATTGAGGTATAATCTAAGTATAATAAAAGACAAAGGTCTGAATTCTGACAATGTTGTAAACCTATAAAATTATCACCCAAAACAAGATATAGAACATTTCTATCACCACAAAAAGGGCCCTTCCCATCCCTTCCTAGTCAATTTTCCCCATCCCTTTCTAGTCAATTTTCCCCATCCCTTTCTAGTCAATTTTCCCCATCCCTAAGAGGAACTTTCTTATTTCTATCAACTTAGATTAGCTTTACCTGTTCCTTATCTCATTAAAATGTAACACATCATGTATTCTTCTATATTTGGCGTCTTTTGTTCAACCTAACGTTTTAGAGGTCCATTCATTTTGCTGTATCAATAGTATATTCATTTTCCTTACCAAGTAGTATTCCATTGTGGGAACACACCATAGTTTATCTAATTCTTCTGTTGATAGGGTGGTTTGCTCAGGTTTTGGCAGGTATGAATGAGGCTGATATGAATATTCTTTCATAAGCCTTTTTCCGTGAACACATGTCTATAATTCTTTGCGTAAATACCTGGGAGTAAAATTAGTGAGTCATACGGAATGTGTACACTTAACTTTAAAAAAAACTGTCAAACAATTTTTCAAAGTGGTATTATTTTACGCTTCCATCAGCAATGTATGAGCATTCCAGTTTCTCCACATCCTCATCAACTTTTGGTATAGCCAGTATTTCTTATTCCAAAAAAATCTATCCTCAAAGATATAAAAGTATATGTTACTATAGCTTTAATTTATATTTCTCTGATGACTAATGATATTGAGCAACTAATGATATTGAGTTCTATATGTTAATCACTTCTGTACTTTCTTTTGTAAAGTGTCTGTTCAAGTTGTTTACCCATTTTTAAAAACTAGGTGATTTGTATTTTTACTGTTTAATTATAGGAGTTTTATATATTCTGCATAAGGTCCTCTTTGAGATATATGTATTGGGGAAACTGTTCCAGGTTTGTGGCTTGTGTTTCATTTGCTTATGGTCTATATATTGATATACAGAAAGGTTTTAATTTTAATAATGTTCAACCTATAATCTTTATGATTATTGTTTGTTGTGTCATGCTTAAATATTATTTGGCTAATCCAACATCATGAACATATCCTCCTACTGGCTTTTTGAGGCTTTATAATCTTAACTTTTACATTTAGAACTATATATCTCAATTTAATCTCTTGTGTACGGATGAGATAAGGGTCTAGGTTCTATTTATATCCTTATATGTGTTGTTGTTCTACCATATTTCTTGTGATGGCTTCTTTCCTATATTTAAGATTTTATTTTGAGATAACTATAGTTTTATATAACTGTAGACTCACTTATGAAATAACAGAGATCCCATGTATCCTTTGCCATATTTCCCCTAATGGTAATATCTTGGAAAGATGTACTACAATATCACAACCAGGATACTGACACTGATACAGTCAAGATTCAGAACATTTCCATTATCACAGGATCCCTTTTAGAGAGACACTCACTTCCACCCAACACCCTTAGCCCCTGGAAACCATTAATCTGTTCTCCATTTCTACAACTGTGTCATTTCAAGAATGATATATAAATGAAGTCATACAGTTTATAATCTTGGGATTGTCTTTTCACTCAGTGTAATTCTCTGCAGATTCATCCAAATTCAACCATAAGTTTCTTGAGAGACTCTGCTCTGAATACCCCCATCTCCAATGTCCACTTCAAGAACTTTTGTTAAATAATGTCATAAAACTATTTCTCAGTAATGACTTATATCAGCCCTTTCTGTTACCTCTTCCTGAAATTATCTTTTCCAGAATTTCATCGAGCTGACTTCCTCTCAGCTCAGACGTAAAAGGCTTTCTTTGCCATCCTCTCTAGAATAGCTTCCCCACCAACACATCTGCTACGCTTGATCCGATTAGCTGATTTGTTTCCTTTGTAGTGCTCATTTATATCTGAAATTATTTATTTTCTGTTTTCCCCATTAGAGTGTAGCACTGATAGGTGAGAATCCTTTTCTTCCTTGGGCCTCAGGACTTAAAATAGTCTTAAGCCTTCTGATAGTCTCAAAAAGTCAAATTCTCAAGACACGTGAGTAAATAAACCAATAGCAATATTTATGTTATGAGTATTTTCACTTTCCTCCAGATAAATGATGAGTAACGTGAGTGCATAGGTTTTTCTGACCTGAAGTCTGGTGATAAACATTCAGAGTCAAAGAGCAATTAGAATCTAGAGCTACAGTATTCACCTCTAAAATCTGCCTGAGGGAGTCAGAAAACCGGATTCAACATTTCTCACAATTTGATAACATCTTGGTTCATAGAGAAATGTGTATATTCCTAAGTACAGATATTCAAGAAATGTGGAATGACTCCAAGAGCCATATTAAACCTTTGATAAAAAATTTATATAACTCCCTACATATAGAGCATCAGGTCTAATGGGGCTATACTGTCTAATTGAGCAAACTGGCAATCAAAGTGTCTAACCAGGATGGAAATCATTTTGAGATCATGATCATTAGTTTTTTTCCATGAAGTTAACTTTTTTATTCTCCTGAAGTATGAAAACAGAAAATCTGATTTCAAAAACTATAATTATGAAATGACATTATAGTCGAGGATAATCACTTTCCAGTCTAAGCAGTGTTGGGAGCTTAGAGGCTGAGAGCGCTAGGCAACTGCAAGGCTCTCAGCTTCTCTCCTCAGTTTATCAGACTGCAGTAGGGATAAGTTACTAGCTTAATCAAGAGGAAGAATGGGTGTGGCACTGCCAAAATGTAGTATCGATAGATTTCAAGCTGAGTGCCTAACAAGCACTGCCATTAGAGTGTCATGTCACCTCTAACCTCCAGATAAAGATTCTTGATTCTGAAAATATGGTCCTAAGAGCACCTAGTGATCCCCAGGAAGTTTTTAACTGTTAACACGTCAGGTGTGGCAGGGCCTAATAAGACCTTACTCAACTACCTCATTATAAGGGTCACCAGGAAGTTTTATCAGATGCATACTCTCTCCAATTTCCCCAACTGAGAAATGCAGCTCTCTTGAGCGTAGCCCCTTTTCCACACTTAATCTATATCACAGAATTCCCACAACAACCATGGAAACCCTGATTTTCAACTGCAATCATCAGGCTTGCATTAGAATTTCAGGAATTTCTTTTCCATTTACTCTAGGGTTCTCTTAAAAATAACAAAGCACTAACAGAAGAGAGAGAAGCTTAGAATAATCCATACAGTCATTTCCTGTGAAGAGGAAGAGAAAGAAGGAGGGGGAGGAGAAAGGAAGGAAAGGAGGAGAAAGCCACTTAGAGAGATACTTAGGACTTAAAGGGCCATCTGCTTCTGGAGAGTTATTACCCTCTCTTTTCCTATCTTCTAAGATCAATAAGACTAAAGCTCAATTTGTATGTCTCCTCCTTCAAGTGTCCTTGCCTCCCTCCAAATTTAGTAAATGTTTATGTGGTCCCTTATACTATTTATTATTATCAAAGTTTTCTGTTATTTAACACTCATGCTTTTCTGTTTTGTCTCCAGTACTAGACACATTTGCACTGTCTTTCCTACAGTAGCATGTAAAATGGTCCTGGGACGACAGAATGTTCTCCATGAAGATTTTCCTCTTCATTGTTGGATTAGTTGCTTAGCTCTCTTTCGCACCACGCATTCTATTGTAGGATGTAGAGCTGCTTCTGTTTCTAGGTGTCCCACTGCTGCATACCTCACCCCTCCACCATCCAAACCTCACTTAACTTAGACAGATTCCCACATCTGAATTTTAGACATCTCAGGAAAGGGTAGCCAAAAAAAGTCTTTGTATGTTTTTAATATATTGGATGTGTTCTCTAGAGACCTCTACCCAATGAGAATTGAAATACCTGAAATTCCCTCAGCAGGGTAACTCCTAATCCCTTTCCATCATTTTAGCTTCAGTGCCAAAGCTGTGAGGAAGAACTACATTGTCCCTTGTCCATATACTTTTAATACTTTTGGGGGTATTCTCAGTGTTCTAGGGAGACTCATTTTAAAAAAAGACACCTGTAGCTAGGTAGATTGTTTTCCTGTTGCTGTTATCAGCAATAAAAGAATCAACATTCTTTAATCAGATCTTCTAGCTCTGATTTTTTGAGGCAGGAAAGGAAAAAGAAAGACTTCGGGTTGGGAGGAACTTGAAAAGTACAAGTTTTTTACAAGGGTTTGGGTGCCTGACTCTGAAACTTGGTTTGGCCCATAGCAGCTTCTCAATAAATGTTTCTGACTTTAGTAGAAATTCATAATATTTGTTCTTGGTGAAAGTGTCTTAGTACTTTTTAAGAACAAAGATTTATGATTGCCTATACTATTGGCTGCTTTTAAAATCAAACCATTGTTCAAAACACTATGACATCCTCTCAATGATGTGAAATTAGCATCCTTGAGGGTATTTTGTGTGTACCAAAATTTCAGTTTCCATCCCTAATCCTGTATATTTCTATAACCCTCAGCTTACATAATTGCCCATTAGTGGTTGGTCATGCTCGCTACAGCTCTTTTAAAGAAAGACAGTGTGAGTATCCAACTTCTATCCTACTGAAATCAGTGAGGCAAAGCTCAGGTAAGGATGGCCTCAGAGGACATGTTAGGGATTAATTTGTATTCCTGGCGGTGGTGGAAGGACATAAAGGTATACTAATGACCTACCTTCCTCCCCTGGGAATACTGCCTGCAGATATTACATGACTAGGCTCTTCCAGGTTGGCTTATGGTGACTTCCAGCTCTTGGCAGAAAGAACTGAGAAGCCAATCCATAAATATTTACTATAATTTTTCTATATATTCTAAATATATATTTTCTAAATTTTCTATATTTTCTATAATTTTCAGCATTTTAGTGGTCCACTTTTTCCAGTTGTCCAAATCTTCACTTTCATGGCTATTTTTCCCTTAAAGGGCAAAGAAAGAGCTCTCTCCTCAGCTCACTTACCAAGCCCAAGATACCTACCCTTCTCTCTCTGAGATCACCTCAAAGAATAGTTTCAATTCTAGGAATATGAAGCATCTCACTCACATTTAGCCTTCCCAGTGTTCAAACTGTTGTGTGCCCTTTGTGTAAAATTTGGTGTTGTTTTTACTTTAGAAGTGGCCTGAAAATGATGAGACCCTAGCCCCTCCTGTCTTCACAGACATAGTCTATTTATATAAAGGACATTATTATGTTAGTCACTGTGTTATCCACTTTTAAGCTGTCTCCATTTTAAAAACACAACATAGGGCTTCCCTGGTGGCGCAGTGGTTAAGAATCCACCTGCCAATGCAGGGGACACGGGTTCGAGCCCTGGTCCGGGAAGATCCCACATGCCGCGGAGCAACTGAGCCTGTGCACCACAACTACTGAGCCCACGTGCCACAATCACTGAAGGCCACACACCTAGAGCCCATGCTCCACAACAAGAGAAGCCACCACAATGAGAAGCCCACACACCGCAACGAAGAGTAGCCCCCGCTCGCCACAACTAGAGAAAGCCTGCACGCAGCAATGAAGACTCAACACAGCCAATAATTAAAAAAAAAAAAAGAATTATTAAAAAAAAAAAAAGTGCATATTCAGCATTTAAAAAATAAAATAAAAACACAACATAAGTTTGACCTGTCCAAATTGACTCTGAAAATACAATTAAGAAAAAAATCTCTCAGGTTTTCTTACACTTTTCATTCCCCCTCTAAGATTTTGTCACACTTATTCCTAATGGTCCCACCTCTCTTCCCTCACCAGGGTTCCTTGCTGCCTCTTCTCCCTGACTCAAGCATAGATAAAGATTCTTGGATATTCTTAGGATAGAGGCAGCCTCAGGCTCTCCACAAAACTTTACCAAAATGTAAATTGTAAAACATAAAAGAAAATAATGACAGAAAATACAGATAACTTAAAAAATAGTCACATTTTCAACATGTAAGTTTTTTATTTCCAGGATTCCAATAAAAGGAGAGCAGGGCCTTACTAGCTGAGTATAAGGGGCTCCTCCTTAGATAAAAATACTTCGTCTGGGAATTGTTGCTGTAATTCCAGTGATGGCTTTTTCTTCCCTCCCAGACTCCTGGGCCAATTGTCTGTAAGTTCTGATTTGTTTTCTGATCTTTTAGGGTGAGTCTGTTTAAACACTTCAAAATGGAACATTGCCCTGATTCAATCCTCCTGAACAGAATGTTACATACAACTGTTCCAGTTTCCAGTATGAAAAAAATCACCTTTGAAATGTAGGACAGTCTTGACCAATTAATACAGAGACACAGGATAATGCAATGATGCAGTTCCTAGCCATGTCATGCATTGGCTGTGCGACCTTGGGTGTATTACTTTATCTTTCTGTGTCTCAGTTTCCTATTATATATATACATATATATATATATATATATATATATATATATATATAGTACCTACTTCATAGCATTTTTAAAAGAATTAAATGAATTAATTCAAGTGGGTAGTTAGAAAAGGCTTAGAATCTTGTTGTTGTTAATTGACACTCCAAAGCACAGAAGAATTCATTCCTGTTCATTCCTGGCTCATCTTTAGCCTTCAGTGGAATAATTGATCATATTTTATCATATTTAACTCAGGTCTACCTGAACTCATTCTCAGGGAAATTATCTTGCAAACATGCACCTATGACGGTTCATAACATGATGATCCCAGTTCATTCAAAACAGTTCATTCAGAAAACACTGATTGATCACCTACTATGTTCCAAATACTGTATCAGGTGCTAGAGATATAAAGATGAGGAAAAAAAGAAAATGCAGTCACGATCCCTATTCTCATGAAGAAGCAAGCATCAGTGTAGATGCTTAGTGAAAACGTTGTCTGCTTTGGAATCACACAGTATAGTAGTGAATCTCCAAAGATTATTCCCAACCAAATATGCCTTCAGGTATTCATGGCCCTGTGCAGTCACCCCACCCCCCCATACTGGATCTAGGGGTGGCCATGTTTTAACCAACATTATATGGTGGAAGTAACACAATGCCAGTTTCAGGTCTGAGCCTCCCAAAGGTCTCACAAGTCCTCCTTTTGTGCTTTTGGGGATCCTTGGGCTACCACATAAGTGATCCAGCTATCCTGCTAGAGACATCCCATGGAAAGGCGATGTGGAGAGGAAGAGGTTCCGCAATTACACAGAGGGAAGGAATCCCCGTCATCCTCACATCCCAATTGAGCTCAGCCTTCCAGCCAACCCCACCCAGACCTAAGACAAGTGAGTGGGGGGTCCAGAATATTCCAGTTCAGCTGTCTGCAGACTCACCCAATATCAACTGAACCCAGGCAACCCACAGAATCATGACAGGCAATAAAATGTTTTCTTCATTTAAGCCATAGAGTTTCAGGATAGTTTGTTAGAGAGACTAACCATGTGAGAACATTTTCTCTGCCATTTATAGAGAAATTTAACTTTTATGAGGCTCAGATTTCTCAACTCTAAAATGGGACAACAGTAATACTTCACAGAGATGTTGTGTCAGATACAATATATGTAAAATTCCTGGCAATTGGTATTAATAAAAGGTAGCAAGGGCTTCCCTGGTGGCGCAGTGGTTGAGAGTCCGCCTGCCGATGCAGGGGACACGGGTTCGTGCCCCAGTCCGGGAAGATCCCACATGCCGCGGAGCGGCTGGGCCCGTGAGCCATGGCCGCTGAGCCTGCGCGTCCGGAGCCTGTGCTCCGCAACGGGAGAGGCCACAACAATGAGAGGCCACGTACCGAAAACAAACAAACAAACAAAAAGGTAGCAATTTTAAGTGGTTAGATGCTGTTAATTTTCTGACACACTCCCAGGAAGATTTTAACTTCAAATCAGGATCCTGAGACCATGAGTCTCAACTCAAGTTGCTACTCATATCTGACTAAAGGCTACTTCTTCCCTGAATGTGGGTAAAGTCAGGGCTGAAGGGGAACAGCTTTCACTCCACACACAGAATTCAGGAGATAAATGCCTCTGTGGAGTGAAAGCTGTATTTTTTTTAACAACCTTCTCGCTTAATTTTACATAAGCAAGATATGCATTCAGTTGTTATGCCAACATGAAGTAATTAAAATTGTTGCTAAACGTGGCATCACAAAATTCTCACCCTTGCCTCCAACTTAATGCTTCCTGAGAATATTTGGAGATTTGTAAAATAAATGATGTAAAATATGGGATATTTGGGGTATGACAAATCTCATTTATTTTCCCTGTCATCACTCACTTGGTATATAATACCTGTTCCATGAATACTGCAATATTGCAGATGTTTTCAAAATAATGTTAAGCTATGGAAAGACCTCTTGAATTTCTCATCTGATTAGTTTTAGTCTAAATCCCCAACCACAGAGTTTCTGTATATGTGTATTTTAAAATCTTGAGCTTCTCACACCCTTGTTCCTGCCACCAGTTGCCCACCCAATATCCAGCCACAGAGAATTTGAAGAGTTCCTGGTATTCTATGAGACACATAGGATTAAAGAACAAGGAGGCAAAATATAAAAGTAGATATAACTATTCATTAGTTTTTGGCACATCAGATAATTTGTGCAATGGCTCCAGGGCTTTAATTGAATCATTTTCCCACCTTGTCTTAATTTTAATTACGCAGCAATCATTCTTACCAACCTGTGCAAAGGAACCATATAAAAATGTGACATATGACAATATACGTTTACCTAAGCTCCAGGACTACAGTGACCTACAGGCAATTAGCTATTGCCTCTAGCACTGAAGTGACCAATTAAAGAGCTAACGAAATGCCCTCCAGATCACCTACATGTTCAGGATTTTTGGACTGCCAGGAACATTGCACTTCAACTGATATAATTTTTGACTGACTGATTTGGTAAGTCTACATCTGCTAAAATTCCAGACTCATGCCTGTAAAACTGAGGAGTCAGATTTTATGAGGTGCTTTCACTGTCACTAAAGACGATCCCCCCTTAGCCCTTCTCCTAACAAGACAATCTTGCAGCCGTCATTAAGAGGTGTGATCCTAGCTTGTCATCATGGAAAAAAATGGCTTGCTAGGTCAGTGAGGATGGTACTGAGTTCATCTCAAGGATATAAGACATTCATTCTAGTGGCTATAAGTAAGAAACTAAATATAAAGAAGGAAGGGAGGGAGGGAACCTGATATTTCAAAATAACTTTTTAAATTTAATGTTTAGATTTAAATAGTATATTTTTAAAGTTTTGTAGTAGCTCTTCTATAATTCACATATGCAATAAACTAATCAGAAAGGGAAGCAACAATCACCATCATGATATTTTTTAATTGTTCCAGGCTTTGCTTAAGACACTATCTCTCTAAATTCAGAATTCATACTAAGAGTTGTGTAGGTTAGATTTCCCTGGAACTAAAGCTTGAGATAAGGATTCATTCAATATGTGATTCCACAAAGATGTAGCAGTGGAGTGAAGAAGCAGACAGGAAAGGGAAGGAAGCCAACACGGTGTGTTCATGGGTAGATTTCCACTGTGGCCAGCTGCAGCTCAATCCTGCTGGAGACCGCTGGATGCCAGTGTGGAACATGCAGGGCTGTCCCACTTGAGGGCTATAAAAGCAGCTGCATTTATCCACCAACTCCTATTGGTCACTGGCCAACAGTCCCTCAGATATTGGCTCCACATCCCTCTTGCCTACCCCATAAGAAGGCTGGATATGCTCCAACAGCCAAAGAAAGCTCTCCAGGAGACTGGGGGTGTTTATAGCAGAAAGCCCTCAGCATGCACAGAATGGTGTGTACTGAGAGGATATGGGTGGGATACTGAGTGTTTGCTATAAAAGTTGACCCAAAATTAACTGTGTCTGAGAATACCAAGTTTTGCTGTGGGCCTTTCTTCATCTAGTCCAATCCACATGGTTCACTCATTATAACTTGCATGTAAAAGTGATCATATTAATTGAGTTATTTGTAGTGAGGTGGATGGACCTAGAGTCTGTCATACAGAGTGAAGCACGTCAGAAAGAGAAAAATACCGTATGCTAACACATATATATGGAATCTAAAACTATCAAAAAAAAGGTTCTCATGAACCTAGGGGCAGGACAGGAATAAAGATGCAGACGTAGAGAATGGACTTGAGGACACAGGGAGGGGGAAGGGTAAGCTGGGACAAAGTGAGAGAGCAGCGTTGACATATATACACTACCAAATGTAAAACAGATAGTTGGTGGGAAGCAGCCGCATAGCACAGGGAGATCAGCTCAGTGCTTTGTGACCACCTAGAGGGGCGGGATAGGGAGGGTGGGAGGGAGGGAGACGCAAGAGGGAGGGGATATGGGGATATATATATATGTATACGTATAGCTGATTCACTTTGTTATACAGCAGAAACTAACACAACAATGTAAAGCAATTATACTCCAATAAAGATATTAAAAAAAATAAAGTGATCGTATTTACCTGTTGTTACCCAATTTAATCCCTAAGATCTGTTTTTGGTGTAGAGCACCTCAGAGCATCACCCTTGCCCTCTGGGAGCCACAGAGTGGGTGCAACAGTGAGGGACAGAAGCAATATATGCTCTATGGGAGAGCTCATTAATTCTCTACATCACATATTTGATTTGGCTGGGTACCTGATTTGGGTAAACCTACTGGAAATGTTTGTCAAATTAAAATAAACTGGGACAGAAGATCTAATAACTAAATATGTTTATGAGAAGCAAGGAATACAACAGACAAAACTGAGGCTTATGAACATTTAGACCTAATGAAGCCAATGACTAAAACCCTTCTCTAAACTAATTTTGCTGGGACCTAGACGTGCACATTAAACACCACAAGGATAAAGACAGAAAAATTGAGAAACACATGGGCTATGCTGTATCTTGCTTTTGGATGAAAGCCCAAATCATGCAACCTAAAAGGAGCTCTCAACTCCTGTTGTTATTCTTAGCTGAAGAGTCAGTTCTAAACAGAGGTCCAGATACCACAGGAAGAGAAAATCCTTTTCCAGAAGCCTTCTCCTTCCTGATTTCTTGGCAGCACTCCCAGGACACTGTCCATCAGTCAATCAAAATATATGGAACACTTGTACCAATTCAACAAATATCTGTTCAGGACCTACTACATGAAAGCACTAGGCCACAGCCTAAGGTCCAGAGAAGCCGAATGAACTGCAGGGTTCTGATGTTTCACACTTGCTGGACAGATTGGTTGATTGATTAAGTGATTGAACTAAGTGAATAAATGGACTCCCACAGCCCAACTTCTTTGTGGACAGTAACCTTGTCTTCCTACTCTGTAAAACCCACATCACCTCTGATGCTAAATGATTGCTGATGTTGATGGCATGAAATTAAAACAGTGCAAAGATTCGTTCAGTATGAATTGCCATTGTAAGATCTGTAATTCTTGAAGTGCTGCAGCAGTTTTCTGGGTTAAGAAAACACAGATGAGCAAAACTCTTTACAACCCCATAGCGCCACTCTTTGGCTAGGGGCTGTAATCCTGACTTACGAAGCTTAGACATTTCCAGCTCATCTGGGAAGACTTTCTAGATTATGAAACAAGTAGTTTTTCTCTCACTTGTTACTTTCTTTCACTTGTTTCTCTCCTGTTGTGCCAGATAATCCTCCACTCACAAGATGAAGTTTTGGCTTCTTTCTACAAGTTGTCTTCATATTTTAACATTCTGTTTATTATATATTTGCTAATAAAGTCTTCTCACTGCACTTCTGCTGTCTTTACACATTCTCTTGAGTCTTGAGAGTATTCACTCGTATACAAATTGGTGCAATCAACAGGCATACGAGTTAGGCATCTTACTGATCAGTTATTTTAAGTCTGAAATTTTAAAGCAACTTAGAATTTTAGTACATTCTTTGAGCTTGAACAAATACAAATAATTTCATGAACAGGTCCACGTCTATGTAGTTGTTAAGGATTGAGAACACAACCTTATTTACCATTAGACAGAGGAAATATTTGTTATCATGTCTCAAGGTTAGAAGCCTTTGAGGTTGTGCCATCCGAGTGCCCATCTGCTACTCTTACTCTTTCTATCACACGGCCATAGCTCCTCTCTCTGATCAACAATGAGAATAAACTGGTTTAACATAGTGTAAGACCTTGTACCATAGTCAGAGTATATAGTTAAAATATTAATACCTTGCAATTAAGTAAAATATTAAATTAACATTTATTTATAAGTATGAAGTTGTCAGACAGCAAAAGTTCTCTTAGACTCCATGATACTGCTTTTGGGTGACAATCCTTCAGTGCTTAGAATATGCTAGAAAATAAAGAAAATTTAAAGCACCGATGCCACACGGTTGTTTATGTGTGCTTGTGATTGTGTGCACATGAATGCATGTGATTATGCCTCAGTGTGTATGTGGGTAATAGGGCATCAACACCATCTCACAGAAGCTGCTCTGCTTTATGAGTTGGGACTTGTTTTTTAAGAAAATCAAGCCATATTTTTTTTCTTCCCATTCTCAAAGATGAAGCAGTTTACAGATGCTGAATCCTTTTTTAGGAGTAATTCTCAAAGCATCATTCAAATATCCTTTGAGCTCAGCACACGATATGCACATCATGAATACATATAATCACTGCACGGTCCTTTGTGAAGATTTTGAAAATAGCATCTAAAAGAGCCGACTGTGGGGCTCCATCTGAGGACATGCACTTGGTGAGTGGTGCTGAGCCAATTCTGGCCACTCATTTCCTCTTTCATGGGCCCTGTTTCATTCCTATGGTCCTCATAAAACATTTCAGTGGTCCTAATAGTTAAAAAGTAAGTCACAATCTCCTGACCCGAATTGTACGAATTGTATGCTTCAGCCTGTCCGATGGCCTTTCGTATGGTTGGTGGTGGTTCATTTTGCTTGCCCCACGATCTCTTCCATTCCACATTATTGTACAGTATCCACTTTTCATCTCCCGTCACAATTTGTTTTAAAAACGGAACGTTTTCGTTATGTTTAAGTAGAGAATCGCATGCAGAAATACGGTCAGGAAGGTTTTTTTTTTTTGCTTAACTTACGTGGAACCCAAACATCAAAGCAATTAACATAACCAAGCTGGTGCAAATGATTTTCAACACTTGATTTGGATATTTTGAGTATGCTGGCTATCACCTGCAGGGTGTAACATTTATTGTTCTCAATTAATGCCTCGATTTGATCACTATCAACTTCAGCTTGTCTACCCGACCGTGAAGCATTGTCCAGTGAGAAATCTCCAGGAGGAAACTTCAAAAACCACTTTTGACACATTCAATCAGTCACAGCACCATCTCCATATACTGCACAAATCTTTTTTTGTGTGTTTCAGTTGCGTTTTTACCTTTCTGGAAATAATAAAGCATAATATGGCAAAAATGTTCCTTAATTTCTTCCATCTTCATTATTAAAATGGCTACACAAAAATTCACCGATTTTTTATTTTTTTAAATTTTAGTTAATTTTATTTTTTATACAGTAGGTTCTTATTAGTTATCTATTTTATACATGTTAGTGTATATATGTCAATACCAATTTCCCAATTCATCCCACCACCGCCCCCCCTTTCTCCCCTTGGTGTCCATATGTTTGTTCTTTACATCTGTGTCTCTATTTCTGCCTTGCAGAGATCTGTACCATTTTTCTAGATTCCACATATATGCATTAATATACAATATTTGTTTTTCTCTTTCTGACTTACTTCACTCTGTATGACAGTGTCTAGGTCCATCCACATCTCTACAAATGACCCAATTTCATTCATTTTTATGGCTGAGTAATACTCCACTGTATATATGTACCACATCTTCTTTATCCATTTGTCTGTCGATGGGTATTCAGGTGCTTCCGTAACCTGGCTATTGTAAATACTGCTGTAATGAACGTTGGGGTGCATGTGCCTTTTTGAATTATGGTTTTCTCAGGGTATATGCCCAGTAGTGGGATAGCTGGGTCATACGGTAGTTCTATTTGTAGTTTTTTAAGGAACCTCCATACTGTTCTCCATAGTGGCTGTATCAATTTACATTCCCACCAACAGTGCAGGAGGGTTCCCTTTTCTCCACACCCTCTCCAGCATTTGCTGTTTGTAGATTTTCTGATGATACCCATTCTAACCGGTATGAGGTGATACCTCATTGTAGTTTTGATTTGCACTTCTCTAATAATTAGTGACATTGAGCAGCTTTTCATGCGCCTTTGGCCATCTGTATGTCTTCTTTGGAGAAATGTCTGTTTAGGTCTTCTGCCCATTTTTGATTGGGTTGTTTGTTTTTTAATACTGAGCTGCATGAGTTGTTTATATATTTTGGAGATTAATCCTTTGTCCGTTGATTCATCTGCAAATATTTTCTCCCATTCTGAGGGTTGTCTTTTCGTCTTGTTTATGGTTTCCTTTACTGTACAAAAGCTTTTAAGTTTCATTAGGTCCCATTTGTTTATTTTTGTTTTTATTTCCATTACTCTAGGAGGTGGGTCAGAAAAGATCCTGCTGTGATTTATGTCAAAGAGTGTTCTTCCTATGTTTTCCTCTTAGAGTTTTATAGTGTCCAGTCTTACATTAAGGTCTTTAATCCATTTTGAGTTTATTTTTGTGTATGGTGTTAGGAAGTGTTCTAATTTCATTCTTCTACATGTAGCTGTCCAGTTTTCCCAGCACCACTTATTGAAGACACTGTCTTTTCTGCATTGTATATCCTTGCCTCCTTTGTCAAAGATTAGTAGACCATAGGTGTGTGGGTTTATCTCTGGGCTCTCTATCCTGTTCCATTGATCTATATCTCTGTTTTTATGCCAGTACCATATTGTCTTGATTACTGTAGCTTTGTAGCATAGTCTGAAGTCAGGGAGTCTGATTCCTCCAGCTCCATTTTTTTCCCCTCAATATTGCTTTGGCTATTCGAGGTCTTTTGTGGCTCCATACAAATTTTAAGATTTTTTGTTCTAGTTCAGTAAAATATGCCATTGGTTATTTGACAGGGATTGCATTGAACGTGTAGATTGCCTTGGGTAGTACAGTCATTTTTACAATATTGATTCTTCCAATCCAAAGAACATGGTTTATCTCTCCATCTCTTTGTGTCATCTTTGATTTCTTTCATTGGTGTCTTATAGTTTTCTGAGTACAGGTCTTTTGCCTCCTCAGGTAGGTTTATTCCTAGGTATTTTATTCTTTTTGTTTTACAGTGGTGAATGGGATTGTTTCCTTAATTTCTCTTTCTGATCTTTCGTTGTTAGTGTATAGGAAAGTATAGATTTCTGTGCATTAATTTTGTATCCTGCTACTTTACCAAATTCATTGATTAGCTCTAGTAGTTTTCTGGTCGCATCTTTAGGATTCTCTATGTATAGTATCATGTCATCTGAAAACAGTGACAGTTTTACTTCTTCTTTTCCAATTTGTATTCCTTTTATTTCTTTTTCTTCTCTGTTTGCTGTGGCTAAAACTTCCAAAACTCTGTTAAATAGGAGTGGCGAGAGCTGACAGTCTCGTGTTGATCCTGATCTTAGAGGAAATGCTTTCAGATTTTCACCACTGAGAATGATGTTTGCTGTGGGTTTGTTGTATATGGCCTTTATTATGATGAGGTAGGTTCCCTCTATGCCCACTTTCTGGAGAGTTATTATCATAAATAGGTGATGAATTTTGTCAAAAGATTTTTCTGCATCTATTGAGATGATCATATGGTTTTATTCTTCAATTGGTTAATATGGTATATCACATTGACTGATTTGTGTATATTGAAGAATGCTTGCACTCCTGGGATAAATCCCACTTGATCATAGTGTCTGATGCTTTTAATGTGTTGTGGATTCTGTTTGCTAGTATTTTGTTGAGGATTTTTGCATCTATATGCATCAGTGATATTGGTCTGTAATATTCTTTTTTTGTGATATCTTTGTCTAGTTTTTGTATCACGGTGATGGTGACCTCGTAGAATGAGTTTGGGAGTTTTCCTTCCTATGAAATTTTTTGGAAGAGTTTGAGAAGGATGGGTGTTAGCTCTTCTCTAAATGTTTGATAGAATTCACCTGTGAAGCCATCTGGTCCTGGACTTTTGTTTGTTGGATGATTTTAATCACAGTTTCAATTTCATTACTTGTGACTGGTCTGTTCATATTTTCTATCTCTTCCTGGTTCAGACTTGGAAGGTTATACCTTTCTAAGAATTTGTCCATTTCTTCCAGGTTGTCCATTTTATTGGCATAGAGTTGCTTGTGGTAGTCTCTTAGGATGCTTTGTATTTCTGTGGTGTCTATTGTAACTTCTCCTTTTTCATTTCTAATTTTATTGATTTGAGTCCTTTCCCTCTTTTTCTTGATGAGTCTGGCTAAAGGTTTATCAATTTTGTTTATCTTCTCAAAGAACCCGCTTTTAGTTTTATTAATCTTTGCTACTGTTTTCTTTGTTTCTATTTCATTTATTTCTGCTCTGATTTTAAGATTTCTTTCTTTCTACTAACTTTGGGTTTTGCTTGTTCTTCTTTCTCTAGTTCCTTTAGGTGTAAGGTTAGATTGTTTATTTGAGGTTTTTCTTGTTTCTCGAGGTAGGATTGTATTGCTGTAAACTTCCCTCTTAGAACTGCTTTTGCTACATCCCATAGGTTTTGGATCATAGTGCCTTCATTGTCAATTGTCTCTAGGTGTTTTTTGATTTCCTCTTTGATTTCATCAATAACGTCTTGGTTATTTCGTAACGTATTGTTTATCCTCTCTGTGTTTTTTTTCTTTTACAATTTGTTTCCCCTATAATTTATTTCTAATCTCACAACGTTGTGGTCAGAAAAGATGCGTGATATGCTTTCGATTTTCTTAAATTCACCTAGGCTTGATTTGTGACCCGAGATGTGATCTGTCCTAGAGAATGTTCTGGGTGCACCTGAGAAGAAAGTGTAATATGCTGTTTTTGGATGGAATGTTCTATAAATATCAATTAAATCTATCTGGTCTATTGTGTCATTTAAAGCTTGTAGTTCCTTATTAATTTTCTGTCTGGATGATCTGTCCATTGGTGTAAGTGAGGTGTTATAAAGTCCCCCACTATTACTGTGTTACTGTTGATTTCCACTTCTACAGCTGTTAGCATTTGCCTTATGTATTGAGGTGCTCCTATGTTGGGTGCATCTATATTTATAATTGTTATATCTTCTTCTTGGATTGATCCCTTGATCATTTTGTAGTGTCCTTCCTTGTCTCTTGTAACATTCTTTATTTTAAAGTCTATTTTATTTGATATGAGTATTGCTATTCCAGCTTTCTTCTGATTTCCATTTGCATGAAATGTCTTTTTCTTTCCCCTCACTTTCAGTCTGTATGTGTCCCTAGGTCTGAAGTGGGTCTCTTGTAGACAGCATATAGATGGGTCTTGTTTTTATATTCATTCAGTGAGCCTGTGTCTTTTGGTGGGAGCATTTAATCCATTCACATTTAAGGTGATTATCGATATGTATGTTACCATTACCATTTTCTTAATTGTTTTGGGTTTGTTTTTGTAGGTCTTTTTCTTCTCTCCTGTGTTTCTCACTTAGAGAAGTTCCTTTAGCATTTGTTGTAGAGTTGGTTTGGTGATGATGAATTCTCTTAGCTTTTGCTAGTCTGTAAAGCTTTTGATTTCTCTATCGAATCTGAATGAGATCCTTGCTGGGTAGAGTAATCTTGGTTGTAGGTTCTTTCCTTTCATCACTTGAAATATATTGTGCCACTCCCTTCTGGCTTTTAGAGTTTCTGCTGAGAACTCAGCTGTTAACGTTATGGGAGTTCCCTTGTATATTATTTGTCATTTTTCCCTTGTTGCTTTTAATAATTTATCTTTGTCTTTAATTTTTGTCAATTTGATTACTATGTGTCTTGGCATTTTTCTCCTTGGGTTTATCCTCCCTGGGACTCTTTGCACTTCCTGGACTTGGGTGGCTATTTCCTTTCCCATGTTAGGGATGTTTTTGACTATAATCTCTTCAAATATTTTCTCAGGTCCTTTCTCTCCTCTCCTTCTGGGACCCCTGTAATGTGAATGTTGGTGCATTTAATGTTGTCCCAGAAATCTCTTAGGCTGTCTTCATTTATTTTAATTCTTTTTGCTTTATTCTGTTCCATGGCAGTGCATTCCACCATTCTGTCTTCCAGGTCACTTATCCATTCTTCTGCCTCAGTTATTCTGCTATTGATTCCTTCTAGTATATTTTTCATTTCAGTTATTGTATCATTCATCTCTGTTTGTTCTTTAATTCTTCTAGGTCTTTGTTAAACATTTCTTTCATCTTCTCAATCTTTGCCTCCATTCTTCTTCCAAGGTCCTGGATCATCTTTATGATCATTATTCTGAAATTTTCTTCTGGAACGTTGCCTGTCTCCACTTCATTTAATTGTTTTTCTGGGCTTTTATCTTGTTCCTTCATCTAGTACATAGTCATGTGCCTTTTCATCTTGTCTATCTTTCTTTGAATGTGGTTTTCGTGCCACAGCCTGCAGGATTGTGGTTCTTCTTCCTTCTGCTATCTGCCATCTGGTGATGAGGCTATCTAAGAGGCTTGTGCAAAGTTCCTGATGGGAGGGACTGGTGGTGGGTAGAGCTGGGCATTGCTCTGGTGAGCAGAGCTCAGTAAAACTTTAACATGCTTGTCTGCTGATGTGTGGGGCTGAGTTCCCTCCCTGTTGGTTGTTTGGCCTGAGGCGACCCAGCAATGGAGGCTACAGGGTCTTTGGTGGGGCTATTAGCAGACTCTGGAAGGGCTCATGCCATGGAGTATATTCCAGAACTTCTGCTGCCAGTGTCCTTGTCCCCACAGTGAGGCACAGCCACCTCCTGCCTCTGCAGGAGACCCTCCAACACTAGCAGGTAGGTGTGGTTCAGTCTCCTATGGGGTCACTGCTCCTTTCCCCTGGGTCCTGATGTGCACACTACTTTGTGTGCACCCTCCAAGAGTGGAGTCTCTGTTTCCCCCAGTCTTGTTGAAGTCCTGCAATTAAATCCCACTAGCCTTCAAAGTCTGAGTCTCTGGGAATTCCTCCTCCCATTGCTGTACCCCCAGGTTGGGAAGCCTAACGTGGGGCTCAGAATCTTCACTCCAAGTCCAAGTGGGTGGGCTTCTGTGGTATAATTGTTCTCCCGTTTGTGAGTCACCCACCCAGCAGTTATGGGATTTGATTTTATTGTGATTGTGCCCCTCCTACTGTCTCATTGTGGCTTCTCCTTTGTCTTTGGATGTGGGTTATCTTTTTTGGTGAGTTCCAGTGTCTTCCTTTTGATGATTGTTCAGCAGTTAGTTGTGATTCCTGTGCTCTCGCAAGAGGGAGTGAACACACATCCTTCTACTCTGCCATCTTGAACCAATCTCCAGATAAATTTTTTTTAAATGCATGCTGATATGACAGCTGTCACAATACAATCTAACAAAATTGTTTCAAATGAGGTTAAAGACAACAAAGTGCTACTAGAGCCATCTTACGGAAAAAAACCTAATGAACATTTTGGCCAACCCAATGTTTATCTACTAGAAACATCTGTAAATGCCCAATATGTAATTCAACAAGAGCAATTCAGTCAGAGGAAACCTTTCATGCTATCACTGTTACTCATCATAACAACGTTTTCTTAAACTTTTTCTTCAGAAAGATGAAACTAAGATTTTAGGAAATTCATAGTTGTTATTTGGAAGTCAGAAAACTTAGCCTAGAAGACCATGCATCCTCTTCCCGTTTTCCTTTTGAGATATGGGAAGATCTGAAGCCATTTGCTTCTTTTTTCCATTTTTTCCCCCTTTTATTACATCTCCCCATCCTGGAATACTAAGATAAAAAACACCAGATCTGTAAGGTAAAAATCCTACATTCTCCAGTTTGGGGCACCTTAGGTTTTCTGATAAGCTCTTTCATGTGAACCTGAAGCTCACTTACACAAGGTGGCACCCAAAATGACTTCAACTGCCCCCAATCCCTTTTCTAGATCTGATGGTCTTTAGGTGAAGTAACAGATATCCAAAGTCATGTGTTATTTGAAACGCAAAGGAGAACATGAAACATTTGCATCTCATTACCATTTTATAAAGATTGTCTTTGAGATTGAAAAGGTTTAAGAATTGTTAGCCAGGAAGTGATTCATGCAACCGTCAATCTCCACAAACTAATATTAATAACAGTAAAATAAATAACATAGTTCATTTAATGTCTATCATTCAAAGAACTTTTATATATATATATATTTATGTGTGTTATAGATAATTCAGAAATAACATGGCTCATTACCTATTCTCTAAATTCCAAAATTTATTTCTCAATTTAGAATGCAATTTTTGAGCGCCTTCTATGTGTTCAGCACAATGCTCATATTTTAAGGCCAGTAGGTTTTCAGAATAGTTAAATGCTAAAATATATTAGAAAGCAACATGCAATTCATAACCAATTTTTCCAGGAGCATGATGGCCAACAAACTAATGGGTATTTTTTGAGAACCTACAATATGTTGACTTACAAATAAAGTCTATAATTTAATTTTTAATCTCGTGTATCTTATGATAAATTTGAAGAGAGAAGAGCAAAGGTGTAGAGAGGAGAGGACAAGCCAGCAGAGGTTTAAGAGGGTGCATTAGACCAGGGGTCCCCAATCCCTGGGCCACGGACCGGTAGCAGTCCACGGCCTGTCAGGAACCTGGCCACACAGCAGGAGGTGAGCAGCGAGTTAGTGAAGCTTCATATGCTGCTCCCCATTGCTCGCATTACTGCCTGAACCATTCCCCCTTGCCCCCGTCCATGGAAAAATTGTTTTCCACGAAACCAGTCCCTGGTGCCAAAAAGGTTGGAGACCACTGCTTAGACCATCAATGAAACTAGATAGAGTCAGGCTAGAATCTGCTGAATCATTTGTTTTTTTCCCTGTAGACAAACCAATGGCAACAGCAAGACCAGTGATGCCAAGAACAGGGAGAGGGTGCTCATGAAACTCCTCCTTCAGCCTTCAGGATCTCCTGGATTCTACTGTTCACTGCACATAGAGGGGGATCACCTAAGCACTTGTGAAGAGGGAAAGGAAAAAAGCCATCTCTCTTTCATATCCCCTTTAGTCAAAGGGTTTCATTATCTTTTGAGAACCAAACAACCTCTGCTTACCTTCTCTAGCTTCATGTCTCATCCCTGACCCCCTTGTCATCTGGCTCCAGTGAAACTGAAGTAATCCCAGTCTCAAATATATGCAGTCATTCCTCAGTATCCGTGGGGGGATTGGTTTAAGGATCCCCATGGCTACCAAAAGCCAGGGATGCTCAAGTTCCTTAGTCTGCCCACCGTAACCATGGGTCCCACCTCAGATTCAACCAATCAAGGATCATAAACAAAGAACTATATGATTCATGGTTAGTTGAACCTAAGCACGTGGAACCCATGGGTATGGAGGGCCAACTATATCATGCTCTCGGTCGCTGCAATACAGGTATACAGGATTCTCTGCCTGGGAAGTGCTTCTCAACATTTTTGGGACTGATTAAGTGCTACTTTGGATTTAAACTTTAGTGTGGCACCTTCAGTGCTCCCAGCATCTGGGTTAGTTGCTCCCCAACCATGCACCCCCATCTCAGCCTATACTGACCATTCCAAGTATGTCTTACCTTTCTTTATGAGAATTAAATAAATTAGCACATCGTAAACACTTAGACTAGTATCTAGCATATCAAATGCAAGATATATTAGTCATTATTATTCTGTCACTATTTTTAAGCTTTCTGATTCCTCAATAGCCTCCCTCACCAAAATCTGAACTGGTTTCTATCTTGTTCACCCACGCAGCCCATTACCTAGCACCATGCCAGGCACATGGTGAGTGGCAATGAATATTGGATGAAAGATAAAATATCCCAGCTATTACACATACGCATTAGAATTTAGATTTAAAACTTTCTCCTCTCCCCAATAAGATTTCCTATCAAAACTCCAGTAAAGATTCTGCTTTTCAAAAGCTAAAAAATAGGGACCTCCCTGGTGGTCCAGTGGTAAAGAATCTGCCTTTCAGTGCAGGGGATGCGGGTTTGATCCCTCGCTGGGGAACTAAGTTCCCATCCGCTGCGGGGCAACTAAACCCACGCGCCACAGCTACTGTGCCCGCGTTCCTCAGCTAGAGAGCCCGGCGTGCCGCAAACTACAGAGCCCATGCACTCTGGAGCCCATGCACCACAACTAGAGAAGAGAAAACCCGCAGGCCACAACTAGAGAGAAGCCCACGCGCCACAACAAAGAGCCTGTGCGCTACAAGAGAAAGATCCCACGTGCCTCAACGAAGACCTGACATAGCCAAAAATATAAATAAATAAATAAAATTAATATATTTTAAAAAATGGAGTAGGAGAGGGAGGGTAAGAGAAAACCTGGTGCAAATAAAAAATTAACAGACTTTCCATTACCATAAATTATGACTAGATAGTTAGGATTTTGTAGGGCCTGTGTTAGGGGTGTGTGTGTGTGATTTTTTTTTTTTTTTTAATACTGCAGCTTTTAGCATATTGCTTGGATCTCAGTTCTGGTTTGTGTTTCACAAGAGAGAATACCATACTTTAAAAACACATGTAGGTCTATAATTTAAACAGAATACTCTTCATTTTCCTTCAGAATTAGTGTTTAAGAGTTTCCTACCATGTCCTAGGACTGATCTATATACTAGGAATATGGAGGCAAGAAAGGGAGTTAGCTCTGAGGAAATTACACTACTTATGATTTTACATAGCATTCTGTGACAAGGTGAGTTTCACTATCACTGAATCTGCAGCTTTTGTTTGTATTGCTACTGAAATGCGTTTCTTTTTCTGGTGAGACACACACAACACACACACAACCATATTTCTATTTCTACTCATACGCACATTCTAAAGCTTCATCTCTTCATGTCCTCGCCAACCCCTACTTCTAGTGTAATCCCAAATTTGTCCCCATGGAGAACAAACTCTAAAGCTTGGCAGATATAAAGGGGTTACTGCTCATTGCAAAGCATCTGTAGCATTTCTCTCAACAGAAAAGCAAGTAGCCTTCCTTCTAATTCTGCCCAGTCTCTCTGCGTTCTGGAACATCATTTGTCAACTGGCTGTAGGTACATGATCCATCCCTGATCACACTTTTATTTATTTATTTAATTTTATTTTCAAGTTCTCTAGACCATGTGAATGGCTCCTTCCATTGGGAAAGAGCAGAAGTTTCAGTAATTTTATAATGATAACACCCTTGTTGGCAATATTTAATGATATCCAACCCATGTAAAGAAGGTTATTTTCTTGAAGGAAGATTTTCTCCTTAAATTCGGCTGTAACAGAGAGTAGGAAACACACTTTGTAACGCTTATAGCACCCGTAACTTGAACATAACCTTTTGCCCCAAATAGGATTGAAACTGTGATAACCCATAATATCCATATCATATATCATTGAGATATATGTGTCCTGTTCTTTTGTTTTCTAAACTAATTTTTTACTTTTATAAAGTAAATTTTTCATCAGCAGTTTCTTCTACTACTCTATTTTGTAAAGATCCCAAGAAGAGACATTTCTTTCAGGAAGTGATTGTTAGGACAGCATTATAAACAGCCAAATATATCCAGGTTAATATAAATGTCCTGCATGGGACAGTTTGCCCTCACCACAAGTGATTCTTTAATAAGATTGAGCAATTTACCTGAGAAAAGCACTTGACAGAGACAGAAACTGCGTCACTTGTCCAAAAGGGGGGACGCAGACAAATATTTTTTTCTGGCTTTTGCTCAATGCCTGACTCTAAGCTACACATCATTCTCATTTTTATCCATCACACTTTAAGCACTATTGTAACATGAGCAAAGTTCAAGAGTGTGCGTTCTGTCCCACCTAGTGGACAGTTGGTTAGATGGACTTCCAGGGCACGGATAAATGAATTAATTCAGTTCAGGAAGAAGAGGGAGCCAGAAGAAATGTAATGCTATCAACTATCAGGCAGTTCTAGGATGGGTAGCTCTGTCCTTTGCTAAATCTTGGAATCGGGTCGGGGTCACTGATTCTAATTAGCAACAGACCGGCTCCTTATCCCATACAGGTCCTGTGGAGCTGAAGAAAATGAACTTGATCTGCCAAGGCAGAGCTTGCATTTAATTTGGGGAGGGAAATGGGGACACCTACACTCAGCCAAATCCTCCTGCTTTGCTCTCTCTTGGGCACCAAACAGCCAGAGGAGGGTAAGAATGGGTGGAAATAAAACACAGTGAGAAGGATGGGAGATAAATTATGAAGATAGACAAGGCTGCAAGAGAACAGATGGGCAAAAAAGGAAGAAGGACCTAGGGGTGTACCAGAAAGCCCAAAGTGATAAACTCGAAGACAACTTTTCAAGGCATGTGAGTTTTTTCCATCTCATCTCCTGGTCCTCCTTATTTAATAGCAATCTAAAGATCATTTAATCACTACGTTTTTACTGAGCACCTACAATGGACCAGGCACTATATGAGGAACTTTGCTTACATAATTTTAATTTTTGTAGCAATCCTGTGTGATGGGCTATTTTACACATAAGGATTCTGAGGTTTAGAAAAAAACAAGTTCCACCTCGAGTTTGTGGCAAAGTCAGAATTCAATTCCAGGATTGCCTGGCTCCAAAGCTCTTTCCATTATTCCAATAGAGTAAAAATAGTTAGAGAGGGGCTCATTAACTTCTGCAAGAGGGAATTACTTTTAAATCAATACTTTAATTTTAATAGAAAGGCCAGTGCTGGAACAATGTATTGCTTTAGGGAAGAATCCCACAGAGATGAAGGTCCAGGAAAAAAATATTGCTAATTTTAATATGTCTTGTGAAACTTCCAACAGGGGAAACTTTGGGACTATATTTCTTAAAAGTTTCATGTGATATAACACCTGGAAATAGGAATTTTCATTGTACGCTACCATGAAAAACTGATATAGAAAATGTAAAATAAGTGTGTAAAATGTACACTTTGTGCTAAATTAGACATCATTACACATCATGTCTTAGCTAGCAAGCACCGTTTCTAATGAACATTTGCAAAAGAAAAACTTAAAATTGAGAAAGTAATGTGTCGAGGATTACTTTTCTGTAGTGTCTCCATGAATATCTAACTCTATGCCACTTTAGGATGCCAGGTTTCCATGCATAATTTGAAAACCCACAGTTTGGGAAACTGGTTGAAGTTTTCAAATATAATTCAAATATGATCTGAAATATACATAGTTATATGATAAAAGTTATGAAACCTCTCACCTCTCAGAAGTTATCTAATTACAAGTATAAGAAGCTTGAGATTCCCATGGAGAAGCTCAAATCCTAACTTGATTGGACAGTTAGAAATCTGAATGTAAAAGAAGTCATAGATAATTGACTAGAAGCAGTTATGATAGAGCATGGAAAGAACGGAGTGGAGCAACTAGAAACATTCATTTTGTTTATATCTTCTTATATTCCATATTTGCTTGGAGTTCCCTGTATATTTCAGAGAGTACTTTTTTCTCAGCCTTTTAAAACACATGCCTTTTGATGTGCCTAAACATACTAATTCCAACTTTAACCCAGCCCCCAACATTCATGACTACCATCACCCCCTCTTGAGGGCATGCTCCCCCAAATCAGTGATAACTGGAGTTTGAGTTTACTTCCTGAGGCTCTCTATGAGTAATGAGACATTATAAAGTTTTGACTTTTGGAGACTGAGTTATAATGGAATACGTATCGTATCATTGTTGTGCCGAATAGACTCTGTTTCCCCTCCAAATCCTTCTCTCCTCTGTTCCATACCCAAAAGCCTGGCCTCCTTGGACCATCTCACTGTGGCTCTCTTATACCCATTTTGTGATGCACTTTGGCCAATGGGAGGCACCAGTGAGAGACCAGAGATGGGGGAGGAGGACAGGTTATGTGTTATGGCGTCCCTGCTTCCTCCCCATGAGCCGTGTTGACAGCTGTGTTGGCAGCTGTGTTGGCAGTGGCTCTTGTCCTGAAGCCCCTGTCCAAAGGTGTGTTAGTTTCCTAGAGCTGCCATAACAAACCCCCTCAAACTGGGAGGTTTACAACAACAGACATTTATTCTCTCCCATCTCTGGAGGCCAGAAGTCTAATATCAAGGTGTCAGAAGTGCCATGCTCCCTCTGATGGCTATAGGGGAGAATTCTTCTTTGCTTCTTCCAGCTTCTGGTGACTCCAGGCATTCCTTGGTCTGTGGCTGCCTATAAGTTCAGTCTCTGCCTCTGTCTTCATATGGCCTTCTCTGGTTCTCCCCCTCTCTGTCTTCTCTTCTATAAGGACACTTACCATTGGATCTGGGGCCCAGCTGGACCATCCAGCATGATCTCATCTTGAAATCCTTAATTACATCTGCAAAGACCTTTTCTAAGTGAGATCACATGTGCAGGTTCTGGGTGGGCATGTCTGTTGAGGGGCCGTCTTTCAACCCACTACAAGTGAGTCTAGCTCTGAGGAGTCCTGGTCCTATTCTCCTTCAGGCTTCACCATCCCTTGGGGATCCTCTTAACCCTGCCCAAGCTACAATTAAACTTGCTTCCATTATCCTTTTAAATGTACATGAACCCTAAGATAGTTATATAAATTACATATTATAGCATTGAGGATGCTTTAATAAGAAACCTAAATATAACCTTATCAACCAAGATTCTGACATGAATTCCCAGTCTCAGCCAGAGACTCCCTCACCCTCAGTGGAATCAATCTTTCCTGATTCATTCAGCAAGATTCATCACTGAAAACTTGGGAACACACTTGCAAAAAAGCCACAGGGGCAGAAGAGCTAATTCTCCATGTTTCTGCTATGCTACAGCTAGAGATATTTTCTAATTTTGGAACTCTGTAGGAAGAAACGAGTAATCTCTGTAATGAGGCTCTCCCTACCCTCCACTAAAACATAATGAACTTCCATGAACATATTCACACATTTCAAAAATTCCCCCAAATAACAGAACAATTCAGTGAAACAAACTATAGTAAAATTGGTTGATACCATGTAAATCAATCACCTAATTTACTACAACCCTACTGGCCTTGACAATTTTTAAACAATTTCTTTGATATGGTACAAATAGCAGCCTACACTCATTTGTGTGTTCACTCCTTTCTGATGTTTAAACATTTATTCTCTCTCACTGCCGATCCAGCTGTATATGAACACATTCAAAGCACAACTTTGTATGCCAAATTGAAGAGAATTCTGTCAAGATATTTGGAGATTAATTCTTTTTAATTTTTATTTATTTTTTTAGTTTTAACAACTTTATTGGAGTATAATTGCTTTATAATGGTGTGTTAGTTTCTGCTTTATAACAAAGTGAATCAGCTATACATATACATACATCCCCATATCTCCTCCCTCTTGCGTCTCCCTCCCACCCTCCCTATCCCACCCCTCTAGGTGGTCACAAAGCACCGAGCTGATATCCCTGTGCTATGCGGCTGCTTCCCACTAGCTATCTATTTTACATTTGGTAGTGTATATAAGTCCATGCCACTCTCTCACTTCGTCCCAGCTTACCCTTCCCCCTCCCTGTGTCTTCAAGTCCATTCTCTATGTCTGTGTCTTTATTCCTGTCCTGCCCCTAGGTTCTTCAGAACCTTTTTTTTTTTTTAATTCCATATATATGTGTTAGCATACGGTATTTGTTTTTCTCTTTGAGATTAATTCTTTTAAATACCCATTTTCTCATTTGTAGAATAACTGTGTTGCATGAGATGGTCTGACCTTTAAGGCTGCTTTCTGGAGTGTCCTGGAATTTGCATAAATTGGGCTGTGGAACTCAGCCACTATATCATGTCATCACCATGATGCCACAAGGAATCCTAAGGCCCTGAGGGTGCCCACTGAATAAAGCAAAGTTGTTTAACTTTCCAACTAAATTTGGAAAGTGTTCTATGTGTCTGGATTAAATTCTATTCATGAAATCTGCCTCCTGCTGATAAAGGCCAAAACTAGTCTAAAACTCCTTGCAGCCACTGCTTCAGCAAGTTTGACTCAAACATCTGACCACACCAGTACAGAAACTAGCAAATGCACAGAAATAGGTCTTATTGCTATCCTTGGACTCCCCCTGTTCTATGGGGTGTTTAACCCTATCAAATTTCATTTGCTTCACAGGTTAGTACAGGAGTCTTCCTGCCAGGTGTGTATACCTAGAGAAACCGAATGCAGGTAGTATATTTAAACCATGCTGTTAACGGAAGGTCTAAGTCATCATTCATTTGTTCGTTTGTTCATTCATTCATGCCAAATCTCCCAAGTGGGCCATTTATATCTTCAGAAACAATGTTTACTATTTGCTAGACAAACTCCAAATATGAGATCACCTCTTAAAAATATCTAAAGTGACTTTTCCCTATATGGTGTTCACACAACAATTTAAGGGAAGCAGTGAAAGAAAAGTGCTATTTAGCAAGTGGAGGAAATGCATATACAAATGTGCATAGATGCATATGCATATGCATATGTGAAATATGTGTGTATATATTTAAAATTATGGTTTGAAAGGAGTTTGCCAAAATTCAGGACTTCGTGTAAAAATAGCTCCATGTCTATATCAGTTAGTTTCTCTTGGAAACTTTTAAAAAATATAATATTTTTTGATGGCTTTACCCTGCGCTGCCCAGCTATATTAGGATAACAGTAAACTACATTCTTACGGCTGTCATAACATTTAGCTTGGTGCTGCCTGCAATGTGAGTAATCTATTAAGATATATAAGGTGCAGAATGCCGCCTTTGTGTCTTGGAGTTCCAGCTATCAGCTGTAACAAGCCAGTGCAATCACTGCCAGGGTGGGGTCTGGCTGCTTCCCACCAAGGCCCTCATCGGCCAGAGAGCTTGCAGCAGTGACCCCTGGCAGCCTCGGCCACCGCCACTGGGGCTGCCCAGAGCTCCTCCTCCAGGTCTTCATTCCCTTGACCCTCTCCCCTCTCCTCTCTCTTGCCTGTCATCAATCTTACTAAAATGACAGCAGACAGATGTTAGCCTTTGCAAAGATCAAATGAAATCTATGATTCTGGGGCTGTTCACCAAGGAGCAGCTCGGTCTACGCCCAATGCAAGCACACACACTGGCGACGATCCACCCAGAATCAGTCTGCCAGCCATTGCAAGCATCTCTCTAAAGGTATGGGCCACTCAGAAATGGATTTTGACAAAATTTAATCCTTCAGTTTTTTTCAGAGAGGTCTGATGATAGACTGTGGGGAATTTTGTGTGTGTGTGTCTGTGTGTATGTGAGCATGCATTTGAAAACAATTACGAATGTTCAACTTAGAGGAGACAGTATTTACTTTGGCCACAAACTCATGATTTTTAACCCCTTCTTCCGAAAATTGGGCTGTACCAAGGCCCCTCTCCCTGCCCCCTGCCACTTGCCCTTGAATTTTCATATTTTTCTCACTGAGCAAACATTACTCCACAGCATAGCTATGCTGAATATGCCCTTGTCTCATGCAATTTCTTTACATCAGTGTACAGGACTATTTATCCCCAATAGAAATGTTTACCTAATCTGGAAAATGTCAGGCCATATGGTGTACATTGTATGAATTTCATCCATCCTTTTTAACTCTTTCTGAAAGTCTTTTTTCCCTCTGCTGCCCGTTTGTTGTGGACCAGGCAGAAATGATGAAAGGGGATGGAAATCAGAAGAGAGGGGGCAGGTTGGGAAGGAAGCAGAAAGAAGCACAGGTGGGGTATGGGAGAGAATTCTTTCTTTGCTGAACATGACATCCTATAAACCAAAGAGCAAAGAAGTCTCAGGATCAAGGCAACCTTTGTGCAAAGTTAGAACAAATCCAGAATGAAAACGCAAACCACATCAACAGTGACCTAAACATGAATATGATGCTTTATTAATAATAACATCCCCACGGGCTACCTGAAGCACAGAAAGGCCAAATCACCTTTAGGCTCTTATTTCCCTCATTACTTCCTAGAAATAATGAAGTCTTAACTGCATGAAGAAAAGAGCAACTAACCCTCCGGTACTTTGAGCTGAAGCAAATGTTTCAGTAATGTATCTTTCTACAGTATCTTAGTAAAAGATAGATAGCTATTTAAAATAAGCAGTATCAAGGAAGAATAAACTATTATGTTTGTGCCAATGCTTATTCATGATTTTATAACAAGACATATCTGTTTTCTTCATATAAATCTTGACTCTATATTTAGAGTTTGCAAACAATGATTCTAGTTTTTGGCTGCCTGCCACTTCTGATGGAAAGCTGGGATAGCCATGCTACATTACTATAACATTAAAAAAATTCCCAAAATTCCATGTGTAGAACTTCCTAACAGGCAAGAGAAAAACACAAAGTGTCCATATATAAAGAGAGGAGAAAAGAGGGCAAAGGCTTACAAATTTCAGGGAGGGGCCTGAGCCAATACTACATTTGTGGTCAATCTTCCTAAATTAAGGGTATCTAAGTGGCTGTAGAAATGGTACCATCTCAGGTCTTTTCTGGTCTTCTTCTTGCCTCTAATCAAAAAACTCCCACTCTGTCTTAGCCACCCAGTCAATTCTTAAACAATGGCTGAGCAATCACCAAACACTCAGCTAACAGTACTATTTTTAACAGTAACAATAGCAGTGTCAAGTCACTGATATATTTTGGAATTTCAGCCTCCCTAAAGAAAGGTTCTTGTCTTTCATCTCTTTTTTATATCTAAAGAGTGCTGAAAACAGTAGTGGGTACCAGAAAACTGTCATTACCTTAATTTTTTTCTTGCTCCTAGACAAAGGAAAAGAGAAAGTAATAATTTCCAGGATAGGCAATTCCGCGGACTCTATAATCCAGTAGTATTTTGGAGGTTGTAGCATTTGTTCAGGAGAATTCATTCATTCAATTACAGTATGTTCATTCATACATTCACTCAACCAAAAATATGTCCTACCGCTTCCAAGCACTCTGCTGAGTACTGAGGAATGGAAGTTCAGGATAGGCTTTTTCCCTCAAAGGTCATCCAGTCCAATGCAAAAGGCAGACAGGTAAACAGGCCATTACAGTGCAGTGTGATAGGGAGCACACAGGGCTCCATGATCTCAATGAGCAAGAAAACCTAACTCTGCCCTGGAGTATCAGGAAGGATACTGGGAGGCGACATCTTCTGAGCTCAAGGACAGAGGCTTGAGAGAACACATGAGTACTTTAATGTGGTCACAAGGTGCAAAAGTTGGTGTGTGTGTGTGTGTGTGTGTGTGTGTGTGTGTGTGTGTGGAGTGGGGTAGGGATGGAGTGATGTAGCAGATGAGGCCAAAGAAGCAAGTGGTTAAATCCTGAAGAGCCTGGGGCATCCAGAATACTTTGACCTGTGGGGAAAGACTTCAATAGCTGTGAGGCTGCCACTAAATTCCAAATAGGAAAACTTTAATGGAAAAGATATGGAAGACATCAAAAGATCCTTTTTTAACCTGAAAAAGGCATAAATATGTGTGTGTATATATATATATATATATATATATATATATATGGAGAGAGAGAGAGAGGGAGCAAGAGAGGGAACTAACTAAATAAATGTTAAGTGACTAAAATGTAGCACAGTTCCAAGACTCAAAACTAAGCCCATAATTTTGACACTCCATAAAAGTGAAAGATGCACAGTGGCTCTCAGTTCTGAGATTAATTCAGGAAAACATGACTGAATCAGGCAAAATGAGAAAGGAGACTTCAGAAAAGTAAGAAACAAAAATGGGCAGAGAGTGGGGTCAGTAAGAGGTCACGGTGAACCAGATTTTAGTAAAAACTTTATATCAGTTTAAATGAACTTGGTCACTAAGTTGAATATATTGCTAGTAAATTGTTTCTTACAGAATAAAAGAAAAAGCAAGGACGACTGACATAGACATAGACACTGTAACTAGAGCTTGAATAACAACTTCGGTGATTTCAGGCACCACAATTTTAAAATCGCATCCAGAAAAGAAAAAAGATCAAATGCATTAGTTCCATTTAAACCAATGTTGTTCAGCATATCAATTAAAAACACAAAGTGCTTTTTCCACATTCCTTCTGCCCAATTTTCAAATATTTATCAGTGCATTATACTGAACGTTTCATCACAATTAGTGTGGAATCGATACAAGGCCCATAGAACACACTGAGCTTTTCATTATAAAAGCGGATTAAGTAGAACAAAGACTAAATTGTTAATATCTTAAAAACAAGAACATTAATTATTAAACAGAGGTAGTAATATATAGAGTTATCTATGAGAGAAACGGAATATGCCATTTAGCCAGCTTTTTAATTCCTCAATTTGTATATTTCTAAAAATAGCCTTATTAAGTTATATAGTTGAGAAATTTATCACTAACTTGGATATCATAAATAAACATAATTGACAATAAGCCTGCAAAACTAGGAATTAGAATCCTACTTGGGTTACCTTAATCCTTATTTTACATGAGTCAAGGTGAGGCACAATTGGAAATAACTAATAATCAATAATATATTTTAAAATGTGGGCTCATCTTCGTAGACACATAGAATCAAACAATACATGGAAGGAAGGTAGGAAGGTAGGAAGACGAAGGAAAGAAGGAAGGAAGGGAGAAGAAGGGAGGAAGACTCTGTTCCATACTCTCAACTGACAAATCAACTTGCCATGAAAATGTCTCTTATAGAACCATCAAGATAGACAATAAGAACTTGTAGGTTTTTTCCCCCAAAATGATATTGTTCTTTGCCTCGCAGATGAATGTTTAAGTACCAATTATTAATGTTAAGTAAGATAAAACCCGTACTTCTGAAATCCGTGTCTACCCAGTAACTCAGTAGGATGGTCAGAAGTCTCTCAGGAAAAATTATGCAAGAGTGTAAGTTATGTCCTTTCAGATAAATGTTTCCTTGTGATTCTTCTTCCCCACCACCGCCACCCCCCAACTGTCTGACCTCTGACTGCTGATGTTAGAGCAAAGAGCCAGAAGCAGAAGGGAGGGAGCTGGGGAAAAGAACCCAAAACAAAAATGGTAGAAAATGCCTTCCTATCATGAAAACATTCAAACTTTAAGTGCTTAGTCATTTGTATGATGGAAAGGAACACAAACTGAAATCTCAATCTCAAATATATCAAACTACCCTAGCCAATTTCTTTTTCCAACTTCAACTTAATTCTAGGCTCATTTTTCTAATATGCTGCACATCAAAGCGATTGCAAGTTATTTGACTGTGAATTTGCCTCCATAGACTATTCTAAAATTTATTCTATTGAGGTGTTTTGAAACTGAAGGGTTTTTTTTTTCAATCTAAAGTCCTTAAGGTTTGAGAAAGATTTAAAAATTATACACTCTAGTAATGGCTTAAACATTGCCACCTATAGCTGAGATTAGGTTTTCTAAAAATCGTGTGCAAAATAACACTCATACCTCTTGGAAAAAATAGCAAAAATTTCCCCTGCAGATTCTTATTGGTCAATATGTGAACAAAACAATAATATTTAGTAAATAACAACAATTATGGGACACAGTATTTATTGAGCCAGACACTTCACACACATTATCTCATTTAATTCTCAGAGCTTCCTTATGAGATTGGTGTTACTGTGCTTTGTAAATAAGAAACAAAATGTCAGATGCATTAATAATTTGCACATAGCTATAAATAATGGGGTTGTCATTCAGATCCAGCTCTACCAGACTCTGGAATTCATGCTCTTAAACACTATCTTCTCCTGCCTCTCCCAATGAATAGGCTTGCAGTCCCTGTTCAAACAATCAGCATGAACACTTGCCCCATCTTTACTGCCGAATCAAATGGGAATTTAACCAGTAAATCCCAAACCTCAGCTTTCCTAGCAAAAGCCTTTAGGAAACAGTTCAGCTCTTGGCTGTCCCTTTCTTCCCAGGGCCCTCAAAAGCACAGATCAGCCCTGCTAGCTGATACAGGGACATCCCGATGCTGCATGTATCTTCTAGGGTAGAACAAGAGTCCCTTCTTGGCTCTGGGCTCTGCACTGGAGTCTCTCAGGGGTTAATCCATGCCATCCCAAAGTTCAGTGAAGGGACAATCAGAACTGAACAGCAGGGATTTTAGAATGTTAATCACCGGCTCTCCTCCGATTGGCCCCGAACAAATGCAGGGTACAGTAAATTGTCCTTGTCAGCTCAGCTCACATGATGATATGCTTTATTTCTAGACATGCCTTGAATCTGTCCTCTGAATTTATGTTCAGAAAATAAACACTTCCAGACGGCAATAAAGCATTCAGTTGTGGCTGACAATTGCATAGCCTCAGACCCACCAAAGCTCTTTTCTTGGGAGGTTTCAAGAGTTTGAGTAGTTCAGGTTCCCAAAGTGTATTTCCTCCACTTACCAGCCTGGCACACAAGTATGCTGTTACAACCAGAATGCCCATTTCATTCCTGTCCCTCCTTTTTTCTCTCCCATCCCTACTCTCTTTTTTTCCCTCCACTTTCACCTTTAGCATTTTTCACAGCAAGGACTTTTAACAGGGCTCCATTCAGGCAAAACTTTCTTTTTTGCCAAGTCGCCAAATGAGGAGGAAGTTACTTGGCCTCTTTTATCCCTGTCACATACCAAGATAGATTATGACCAGAGAATATTACCACGCTTCCCAAAATTTAGGTAGTCGTTTACCACGTTCATAATTTTTGTGGAGATCTGAGTATTTTTTGTATTATTATTTACTCTATCATAAAAATACTTCAAATCAACTCCCATTTCATTGCTTCATTTTGTTCTAAGGAATAAATCAGGGATTTGAGGGCTATACATATGTTTTCCAATATACCTAAACATAAATAGACCACTATTACATTATTTTAAATTCGTCAGAGTACTCCCTTAAAATCATTATCCATACTACCATGGACCATGCATGTCATATACTTGGAGAAACACAGTTATAGAACAACATAATGATCCCAAGGAAGATCAAAACAATATAAATAAATAAATTGCAATAGTAATAAAGATATCAAAGTTTCAGACATGAGTTTCTTTCATGCAAGCTAAATTAAACAGCTGTTTCATTTTCACCTGAGATGGCCAATGGGACAACTTGTATTTAGGTGATTAGCTAATTAGATTGTGTGTTACGCTCTCTGGGTGTTGCTAATAAACAGCCAGCCTGCAGTGTTTGTTTGCACCTTACGGTTTTTATGGTCACACTCTAACTCTACCTTGGTATCCTTGTATGGCATCTCTTTGCAACGTGAGGCTGCTGAGACTCTGGCAAAACTAACGGAAGAGGACCAACCTCTGAAAGAGGCAATAGGCAGGATAATGCCAAAGGGAAAAGAATGGGGTCTTAGTGCAGATTCCAGATTTCAGAGATTGAGCTGGGATATACACGTCCCTTTTAATTTACAGAAAGGAAATTCAGTGATTTCTTCCATTTCTAGGTGAAACTCTATAGAAGAATACAGAGCCATGGTCAATAATTTAAACAGTGTGTGGGCAGATAACACATTGGATCAAATGTTAGCAGTTCAGCTACTAGTACACAGTTTCACTAAACCAGAGGAGCTATTTCCCACCAGGGCTTCTCTCTTTTATTGTAGTGACACTCCATACTCTCCCTTCTTCAGGAGAGGACTGTGGAAACCCATCAGAAACTATTCTTAGAACTTTCTCATATTCTGTATCAAGATACTATGAAATCATTCCAGCTCACAAGTAGAACAATTTTAGTACAAATATTGAATTGGGATCTTACCTGAAAGAAATGGTTGGGACTCATATTCCTACAATGCAATTTTCTCTTCCCTGTCTCTGATTTTATTTAATGTCTTTAATCTAATACCACTTACTTTAAGTTTTACCTAAACTTCCCATTTCACAAAGCTTTAGAAGATTTTGTGCTTTGTCAGTCTGACCTCCCTGGTCATTGTTGTCCATAAGCAAAGATCTTCTAACTAAGATATCAGGAGAATTTGAGGCCATAGAAAATGAACTTTAAGTTAGAAAGGTTAAGAGGAATGCTAATATAAGCTGCAAACAGTGACAACTATCCAAACAAATTAGAATAGGAGCCATAAGAATTTTATTTTATTATTCTTTAGTTATTTAGTTAACATACTGAGTACCAACCACATATCACATACTAGGGATACAACAGTGCACAAGACAGAATAAGTCCCCATCCTCCTGGAGATTATGTCCCGAATGAAGGAGAAAGACAAAGAAATTACCAAAAACAACAGAAAGAAATAACAGAACAATTGGAAAATCATATAAAGTAGAAAATAAAAGGAATATAAATAGTGTCATTAAAAATTCTTCCCTAAGGAAGTCTAAGACCTAAAGGAAATGGAGCAACCCATATAAAGAATATTCTACACAGGGGCAATTTGTGTAAAGACCATGAGCAGAAAAGAGACTGCCAGATTCGTGGAACTGAAGTGAGACCTGGGTGGCTGTAGGGTAGGGACAGCAGAGTGGCACAAGTGAAATGAAGGGTCAGAAGGACCAGACCCTTGTAGGTCCTTGGCAGCTGTGGGAATGAGTTTAGATTTTCTTTTCCACATGTAGTGACAGTCATTGAAGGATTTTAATCAAGAGACAAACTTTACAGTTTGAATGTTAAGAAAATTACAGTGGCTGCCTCATGGAAGGTGGGTGAGTGGGGCGAGGGCAGAAGTTGGAAGGTGTGTTGGAGGCTATTGCTATATTCCAGATGAGAGATGATGGTGGCCAGGCTAATGTGATGGCATGGAAAAGACAGAAAAGTGATTCTACTGTTAGAGGTAGACTTGATAAATTTGCTGAAAGGTGAAATGTGAGGATTTTGAGGAAAATAGAGGAATCAAAGATAATTTCTAAATTTGTAACTTGAACCACTGAAAGCATACTTGCATTTGTTGACATGTGGAAGGCTGAGAGGAAGTAGGTGAGGGAAACAACAGGCTGAATCCAAAGTTTAATTTTGAACAAGTCATTGTTGTGTCAGCTGTGAGCCACCTAAGCTGTGATCTTAGGAAGCTGGGTGAGTGAGCCCAGAGCTCACTCGGAAAATTCAAGCCAAAGCCTAACTCTAAAGTCCATGCTCTTTTCACTCCACTATGAAGCCAGTAAAATAAGACCTTCTGAGAACACTTATTGCTTCCAACATTAATTTGACAATTAAACATAAAATTGCTTACAATTCATCTTTTGGAATCCTGTCATATTGCTGCATGTATTCTTACATAACTCTTTGTAGGCTCATGTGTTAAATCCTTGCTTATGTTTTACTTTCCCGAAAGGAAGTAAGAAAAAAGCCTTAAACTTCTGTGTCTGCCCTAGAGTACCTAGAACAGTATATTCCACATGTAAATAGCCAATAAATGGGTAGTTTGATAAATCTCACCAGATTGGCAAATTGCATTTAATATTAAGTTATATCCCATAATGCCTTGCCTGTTAATAATATTTAAAAGTCTTTTATTTATTTATTTGTGGTACGCGGGCCTCTCACTGTTGTGGCCTCTCCCGTTGCGGAGCACAGGCTCCGGACGCGCAGGCCCAGCGGCCATGTCTCACGGGCTCAGCCACTCCACGGCATGTGGGATCTTCCTGGACCGGGGCACGAACCCGTGTCCCCTGCATCGGCAGGCGAACTCTCAACCACTGTGCCACCAGGGAAGCCCTAAAAGTCTTTTTTTTTTTTAAAAAAAAAAAAAAAAAAAAAGGAGAAATCTTTGGGAAATAATTTATTTGCACTTTTGAAAAATGGTGGCCATGGGCTGAGATTCAAAAAGAGGCTCTAGAATATTAAGTCAGGATAATATGTAGGTTGCATCTTCATAATAGCTTTAACTATTTTTATTTTCACTGAATAATAAGAGTTTGATTCTTTCTGGTATCTTTAAAAAACCCATTGAATTCTAGGAGCGTCAGATTGGAAACTAGTTAAAACAAAGAATGCTGCGAGAAATCACTAGTTATCAGCTCAGAAATTAGTTGATGGCCTCTGGATCAAAGCGACACTGGCGTTCCATAAGTTTATTAACAGCATGAAAGCTGGGGGGAATAGCAGGGAGGCAAATTTATCAAAACCACGTAACTGGGCTTCCCTGGTGGTGCAGTGGTTGAGAGTCCACCTGTTGATGCAGGGGACACGGGTTCGTGCCCCGGTCCGGGAAGATCCCACATGCTGCGGAGCGGCTGGGCCTGTGAACCATGGCCGCCGAGCCTGCGCGTCCGGAGCCTGTGCTCCGCAACGGGAGAGGCCACAACAGTGAGAGGCCCGTGTACGGCAAAAAAAAAAACCCACATAATTATTCATACGCTAAGCATAGATATATTCAAGAATAAGGAGTGAGAAGAACTTCAGAAAGACCAAAGGCAGTTAAGTAATCAAGCTTCACAATGGTGAATGGAATTGAGTGTAGCAAGTTCAAGGTAAGACCCAGTGGAGGAAGCAATTCAAACTACTCATACACAGTACACTAATGGCTTCTGAATTACCCACAGCCTCTCAAGAAAGAAATTGAGACGCCACTATCAATACCTCAAAAATATGTTGACTTGATGTACAGGAGAAGATTAAAAAAATAAATAGGATGTTGGGTTTTACTAAGAAGGAAATTGAGGACAATGTGAAAAATAATACATCTTTGTTATATATTAAAACATCTTAATAGCCATTCAGGAAATACAGAATTAAAAAGTCACCTTTAATGTTGCCTCTAGTTAGGAAGACTTCATGTTTTTCAAAAGATAAAAGGGAAACATGGGGGGAAATCTAAGAACAGTAAAACCATCCAAAAAATTGTTAGAATGCCATACTGAAAACACAAGAGATTTAATGTCTTCAGCAAAGGAAACAAAACAGTAAGTGAGAAAAGATTGTGAATGGGAAGAAGAAAGCCAGTGTGGAATTTTCATTGTTTTCTAAGTATATGTGGATGTGCAAGTATGCTGGCATGAAAAGATGTGACATGGTGAATGGATTTTTACAATGGGTCTTATTTAGACAGACTGGAAGCTGAGGTGGAGATCAGAACACACACATAGCCTTACATGACACTCCTGATTCAAGCTTTGTAAACCATTGTAATGTCTTTGTTATGTGTTCTGAAAAGGAAGGGCAGTTTTAGTTACAGAATATTTATAACCATTAAGATCCTACTGGAATGCTTGACAGGAAATATTTTTGCATCTAGAAATGATGAAAAAAATCTATGAGCAATCTGCAACAGAAGTAGAGTTAGTGTCATAAGGTTATTTTTTATCAGTTGGGCTGCCACTGCAACTATCTGAATCCAGTAAGGCCTAGAAAATTTGTAACTATTAACATTAATAGGTGTTCATTCAGGATTGAAGGGAAGAAACATGGTGTATCAGATTAGAGCCATGGAAAGAAAGAGTCCACTCTCAAACTTAGAATTTCAGTAGAGTTTTTGAAAGGAGTTATTTGAAATTTGTGTTAAGGAAACCAAGAAGAATAGGGTAGTATCATGGGCCTGGTAACAGCAGTTTCTCTCCTACCCCTTGGCCCAAAGGGACTAGGGGACGGAGCTGATGTCAGAACCTAGAAAGGGTAGCACTGTGGAAAGCAACCCCTGATAGCAGGCAGTTCTTCATCAGTGGAACACAGCCACACAGAGCAACCTGGCGGAGAGAGGGGACTGGGGGTAAAAAGTACCCCAACCTTTCTCTTCTTCCAGTGCATCCCACTGGCTCAGAGCTCAAAAGAACCCATTTACAATGTTTATAGAAGTCAGGCTTCCATGGGCTTCCCTGGTGGCGCAGTGGTTGAGAGTCCGCCTGCCGATGCAGGGGACACGGTTGGTGCCCCAGTCCGGGAAGATCCCACATGCCGCGGAGTGGCTAGGCCCGTGAGCCATGGCCGCTGAGCCTGCGCGTCCGGAGCCTGTGCTCCGCGACGGGAGAGGCCACAACAGTGAGAGGCCCGCATACCGCAAAACAAAACAAAACAAAACAAAATCAGTCTTCCATGATATAGAACAAGGAGAAGAAAAGTAGAGGGTGACTCTGGAAGGACAGCAAAGATGACCAGCACATGTCTTTGTCAATCTTTTTATCTCCAAGATTTAAGAGTATCTGACATATAGTAGATAATCAATGACACTTCAATGAATGAATGAATAAAAGCACTAAGTTGTATAACAGTGCAGAATATCCTGATAATTGGAAATGTGTGGACACTATATTTTTCATGATATCAACACTGTCCTTACAATAGGAGGAAATTAGTAGGGGTATGAAATAGGGTTTCTTTCTCCAAGGGAGGCATTTAATATAGTTGAAATAAACGATTAGCAACTATCAAGAATCTAGATGTACAAATGGAACAGAAAACAAACAAACAAACAAAAATCTGGCTGAAGATCAAAGTCATTTGACTTAGTTCTTTAAAATAGCTATTTGCTATTAACGGAGCACCTCCTTATTCCATTTCTTCATGTGACTTAACGTTATAATAATTTGGAGTGAATCATTGGTTTGAAATGATTACTGCATGGAGGAAAACTCTGTAACTCTCAAGTGCTGATTGATGAAGTTGATGATATATTTTAAATGAAGTGTATCTAGGTTGCTTCCTATTTTAGTGGAGTATTTTTAACAGTTTTATTCACGAAGTTTGAGAATATAAGTTTATTTGTAAAAATTTCCAAAGCTTGAAACACTAGGACTTCTCTCTACCCAGAAAATAAGCCCCTTCTTTCAATCTACATTTCTGTCTTCTTCAGTCTCAATGCCTTTGAATCCTGTATGGTTGCTCAGCATTGAGGCTTTACATTTCCTAACAATGTTGCCTCTGAGTTTACACCCCTTCTCACCTTTGTTATACCTGAAATGTCTTACCTGAAACACTTGAAGAGAAATTCTCTCAGGCACGGGTGCACTTGCAGTGCAAAAATAAATACTAACATAACACTAGGCAATTTGGAACATATATTTTTATAGCAAACAAACGAGTCAACAACCTGTGCTATTAGAACACTGGAGAAAGTGCTGTTTCATCTTGAGTTCAACAACTTCCTTCCTTGGCCCAATGGTCATTGCTCTTGATGATTTGAAAGGCAAGAGCCCTCTGTCTCCTCTGATTTCCCTTCAGAGTTTGTTTCTGTTTCCTTTACAGAGCTCCACGGGTCTGTCCTACTTTGTGTTTTCCTGTTTGTGCACTTTCTTTATGTCCATGAGTAGACTGTAAAGTCCTCTAAGCACAAAGATGGACCTCACCCATACTGTTGTCCCTGCAACACCAACAGTAGCGCTTCCTTAGCACTGATAAATTTTAAAACTTGTGTAATCATCCCTTGATATCTCTGTCTGTCTGTCTCTCTCCCTCCTTCCCTCTCTCCTTTCTTATCTTTTGCTGGAAAGCTTAGTAGCTGCTACAACTGCAAACAGTCAATTCAGGAAAAAAAATAGTAAAAAGTATTAATACAAGCTGCTTATAAAGCTTAAATCATTTGTCTGCTCCAAATCAGCTGCTAACTATAAATATTCCCAGGAAACCTCTTGCCAAACAAGGTCTGACTTGGAATCACAAACGAATGAAGTCCATGAAGAATAAGGGGCTTGTGTCAGGGGGTCTAATAGAAGAAGCTGAACTTCCTGAAGTCACAAGCACAGGGCCTGAGATTTTACAGAGAAGAAACCAAATGGGGAGGTGTTTTCTTGTTTTACTAAAGCTTCATAAAGGCAAGAATAACAAGGATGACAGTGACAACAGCAACAACAGTGAACATTCATCGATCATTTACTATTTGCCACACTCTGTTCTAAGTGCACACCTTATTCGCTCATTTATTCCTCACAACAACCTCTGACTTCTTTTTGTTATTACTGGCTATAAATCCAGCACCTATCACAGCACTCAGTAAATAGTTTTGAAAAAAAAAATGCTAAATTCACAGTGTTCTGTAAGTTTATCTTCGCTAAGTAAATCGATATATAAATGAATTATTTAAATAATTTGAAATAACTGATCACCTAGAGATTGGGCAATGCCATTAAACACATGAAGTTTCTGATCATTTCTGCCACAAATAACATGCATTTTTGGCCAGGCCATTTCAGCTTTTTGGACTTTAAGTTTCTCTCTTATAAAATCAGGAAATTACATTATTTCTAAGATATGTTCTAACTCAATACATGGTATGATTATGAGTTGATCCGAGTTAAACTTTTCAAGATGGGTTTTGAATTAACCTAACCTAGAGGCCCCATTAGGGACATGATTTTTCTTTGCAAAATCATTTATTTCCTATGCATTGATGTTCAATTATGGTCAGTGCAACTATTAGTAAAACTATCTTTACTATACTTCCCAGATCCAAATGAAGGATTCAGAGCTCTAGTGACATCACCTCTGTGGACGTCAGAGCTAGAGTCGACTCATTACTTCTTTTCCAGAAACCTCCTGGTCTCACCCTCAAGCAGTCCTGTGATCTACTCCCATAGGCTAATAGTTGAACATGTGCCTTACAGAAAAACAAGCTGGTTTCAGAACTTTCACACCAGCATGCCAGTCTGCTTCCCGTCTGCCTAAACTCTAAACCCTATGTATCCTTTTTTTCAACTCAAAGCACAGGGTATCAACATTTCAAATATTCATCAGACAATTCAACCATGAATGAGTGTGAGCCATTACTGGTCTAAAGCTGGTTTGAGACATCTGATGTGTAAGAAATACCGCCAAATGAGTCATGAACAACCATTCCTTCCCAGTCTCTAAACTATCTCTGTGTCAACCCAGAACAGCAGAGAGATCTGTGTCTGAGCCACATAAGGCCATCTTCCCTCCCTTCTACTTCTGAATTAAGATTTATATTGATTCTTCACTGTTGTAATTAAGAGAAATAAGATCCATCAGAACGTTTCTTTTACTAAATCAAATTATAGTAGAAATGCTGTCTGCTCCATTAACAAGCATACCTTAAAGACAAACTTGTAGATCTTAGGTCTTTTTTTTTTGGAAAACTTTAGAGAGCATCTAGTCACACATTAAGGAGGTAAAAGAACGTGGCATAGAACTCAGTCTCTGGATTATGGAACCCTCATTCTTAAAGATGTTATCAATTGATAGATGTGGGTGAAAACGAACTAGCTATTCCCAAGTCATAGTTCCTTTTCCTTCTGGGCACCAGCTAAATTATATTTTCTGGCTTCCCTTGTGGTTGGGTGTGGCCAGTGGCGTGTGGGCAGAAGGGACTTGCCTCTTCTGTGTCCTACAGGATCCACACTTTTCCTTCCCTTGACTGCACTTGGATGCAGATGATCCAGCAGACAATCCTGCTACAGTTATACGCTGTTATTCAAGAAAATAATTCTATGGTTAAATAAGATTAGGCAAGGCTAGGCCAAGCAAAATGAAAGAGTTTTCTTCCTTTGTATAATTTTAAAATTCAAATATAATCATGGTTGTCATGAGCCTCTAAGAAGACACTAAACCATTCAGAATTCTCCAAACTTATTTTGTCACAGAAATGTTTGTTTGTCTTTTTTGTTTTTTTCTTTTCTGAAAAACACCTATCATCTGTCAGGGAAGTAGAGCTCAGGGTAAGAGTGGAATTAGCAGAGGCATAGGAATGAGGTAGAGGGATGTTCGCTCTAAGGCCCTTCAGTTAAACTATGGGTCACATTCAGAATGCTTCAAAGGCAATAACAAATACAAACACAAATACATGCATTAAGGGTAGATTCCTAGCAAGTGCCATTTTTGAAGGAGTAGTCTTTAGTGATTTCAATGCTGAAATCAGAATTAAGATTTCTCACCTAGTTTTTCGACAGAATAATAACTAACAATTCTTTTATTTTCATTCTGAGTGCTACATGACACCAATCTTCATATTGTAATAATTCCTGGGCACACCTGTCACTTCCTGTGTTCTACATACTGTTAGAAAGTACAGAGGTGCATGGTGTAGTGTGGCGTGCTGGGAAAAGTGATGAAACAGGAGACTGGGTAGCTGGACTTCACCCCAGCACATATGGGAAACCACCATAGCACTTAACTATTCCATCACCACATCCTGAAAATGGGTTCTACAATCCACTTAGTGCTAATATGGAGCATCACACTATCAAATGTATATTCAGAACTTGAATCTTATCTTCCTGGACAAGATGCTAATTCCAGTATATCATGTTCATAAGGCAGAGTTTGAAAAAAACTGCCTTCATTTCACAACCACATAGTAGACTGTACAGTATTAGACACAGTAATGCCAAAGCCTTATCAGCTACATTACTAACAAATCATTCACGTGAAAAAGTTAGTGTAGGAGCTCCTTTCGGACAATCCATTGTTTGTGTGACCTCAGTGCCTAGCTGGATCACCTATATTTATCAGGATGGAATTGCGTGATGCTTCACAAATAAATCCTCTTGTGTCTAAAATCCAAATCTTTTCTTTCTTTTTCCTCTTCCTTACTTCTGTAGATTGCAAACTCTTTTGTTCAAATTACCACACTGGCTTCCGCAACCTGCCAGTCCTTCAGCTCCTCACTATAAACCATCAGAGAGGCAAGGTAATGACAGTGATGATGACAACAGCAACAACAAAAGCAACTATATCTATAGGACTCTTAAGATGTGCTAGACAGTACTCCATGTACTTTGCATATACAGCATCAACTCACTGAATCCCCACAACAATCTTACTAGGTTTATCATCCCATTTTTACAGTTAAGGAACCTGAGATAAAGTGATTTAGGGACTGTCCGAAGCTCTCACAGCCAATATGGAAAAGACCTCAGACAGAGGCTCACGTCTTGACAGACACAGACATATTTTCTGGCATCAGTATAGATTTTAATTTGGTTCTAACTTTTATAGCCCTTTGACCTTGGGCAAGATATTTGATTGTTCTGAATTTCAGCTTTTCCATCTGGAATGTGGAGAGAATAACCCAGGCTTTACGGGGTTTGTATCTTAGTTTGTTCTTAGTGAGAAATAAATAAGATATAGTCTATAGAACATGTGACATCAATTAAATACTCGGTAAATGATAGGGGCTATTACTATGGTTACCTAACAATCGGAAGCCATCCCATGAAAAGTTATAATGTTTGAGGAGAGTAGTAGGCAAAGCCTAGAGTGGGAAGAAGGAGGGAGGAGAGAGCATTCAATCCAAGGAAAAGCTGACTTTGCTCTCAAAATTGATTTGCACAGCTCCCAAGAAGCTGACAGCTGGATGTCCAAGCTCAGGATCCATGATGCCCCCTGGTGGCCTGGGGGGGGGGGTCCTCTGGACCTCGGGATTAAGAACAGCTTTATCTTATTGTATAGGTGGGTCTCCAGAGCCCCTTAGAGGAAGGGGCTAAAAGGGAAGCTGCCTCTCAGCAGGCAGCTGCCTGGGTGCCCTGCTTCTATTCAACACTAACTTTATTAAGATATCAGAGCCATAGCAGGTAGGTGGCTGCAGGGGAAACCGTGAGTGGGCAAAAAGGTGGGGGGAGGCAAGCACTTAATAAAAGATATTTCTTCTCCTTTTTTTAATCTAAGTGTGGCAGGAACACCATTAAAAGGTGATTGAGAGTTGGTGATTTTTTTTTTTTTTTTAAAGGAAAAGCACTTTCTCCTTCTAAAGAGAAAGAGAGATACCCATTTTCCTCAATTCACTTAGTGCACAGAATGTTTTCCTCTAGGTATTCATCCAATTAACTGGTCAGACAGCTGGAATCTGATACAGGGAATAAACAGTTCTTCAAAGAGAAGCTACTCGGTGCTTTTCTTTGAGGAACTCTCTCCCCACAAACGTACCCCTCCTCACTCCCTCTTTCCTTTTTTCCCCTTGTTCCCTATAATCCCAGGTCTGGCCTGGATGTCACAGCTTCAGAACTGAGAACTGTCATCTGTGGTCTGCCACTCTCCCCACCCTGCCAGGAATGACACTTTAGTTCTGTGTTAATTGCCCTACTGCAGCTCGGCTATCAGCCAGGGCCTGTCTCAGATTTACTGATTGCAGACGTGAGTGGAGTGAGTGAGCAAGCATGCAGGGGTCGGGGCTCTGAGGGACCAAGTTCAAGGGCACTGAATGGTACAGACGCATAAACAAGGGAATGGTATGTAAGCAATAAAGACATAAAGGTTAGAATCAGGGCTAGCAGTACAATAAACAGCTGTGATAACCCAGTTTGTTTATAGATAAAGAATTTACAGTAAAATCCACAAGTTGCAGCCTACATTTAACACTTTAAGAGACATATAACTTCTTTACATCTTTGCTAGCTCCATCATCGTACTCTGCAAACATCTGTGGCCATCTCAGGGCTTTTTCTCCCCTTTCTTTCCAACATTAGAAGTGTACAGTCATCACAACATCTAGAAATAGACGCCAAATCCAAAATCTCAGTGTTTGGTAGCAGCAGCTACAAATTCCAGAAGACAGCTACTTCTAGCTGCTGCTGCTCTGGTGTCCCATTAAAAAATCTCTATTTTTCAAGCTGCAAACTGTTCTTTTGCTCTCCATTCTTCCTAATTTTATTTTAATATACATAAGTAGAGTAAGTAAAATTTCATTAGAATGCCTATAAATTTGACTCTACGTATGTTGTGCTAACTCTTTTTAAAAATAGATTTCAGAATATAACCCAGCATTTGGTGAAATCACTGTGGCCTGTGCTTCTTAACTGTCCTAGGAGGCCCCCATCAGAAGTACAATATATTGTACTGTAACTATTGATCCAAATGGCTACATTTCTAAAGCAGAAAACGATTGCGTAGTGAGAACAGTGCAGAGGGGCCATAAAATGCCCTCCAGTATATAAAGACATAAAGATTAAAGTCACCCTGTAGATTCCCTTTAACTCCTCCAAATCTACTGGGTAATGTGTTCTTTTAGGATAAATCAGAAACGTGGTACAAATTAACATGACAGGGGTGGCGTTCATAAATAAAAATGCTTCACAGCATTGTCCAGACCAGACCAAGTTCATTTTGCTTTAAAGACATGGGAAGACTGTTAATTAAAACCCCAGATGTCAAAAAAGGAACATCTGAGTATCTTGAAGGCAAAAAACACCCCCCAAATTTGTCAGACAGAACACGTATTCTGGATAAGGAACTGAGACATCAGTACACAGGATGCCCTACAGTGTTAATACCAACAGTTTTCGAGGCTATGGTTAGTCTTCAATTTCTATAAAGTTAGAATGTTTTCCGAAGGACAGGTGGAATCTGATGAATGAGATTTTAAATTGTGCTTTGCTGAAGGGTGCTTCTTGTTTAACCACTTCTTGTCTCTGCCTCCTACTATAGTAAGCCTCCAACTTACTATAGTAAGTTGTCACTTAGTTTTTAAACAAACCATATTTAAATAATACCCTATACAGTTTGGTTTATAAGAACTACTACCAATTAGTATTTAAGTTACTGTGTGATAGGAAAGGGTCTTTCTGGCTTTGATTCAGTTTCATGCTAGAAAGAGCACAAAGGACGTCCACATTTTAAAATAGCCTCAGAACACGGATGACTGAGCCAAGACTTGCATTAAAAATATTGAAGTTTAGGGGTATTATTTATTATCATTTTAATTAATAAACCAGCTTGTTTTCACCAATGTTCCCTTGTGTGTTGAAATTCCAGCTTGTGTCAAAAGGAATCCATACATTGATTGTGCATACAAAGATCTGAATGAAGAATGTTAATGACTCCGTGGTGCCCACGGTACCAGTCTTGGCCTTAAAAGTAGCAAGTAGAATTGCCATTTATATTTCAAAAGATTCCAAGACCGTGTGAAGGTCTGTGATCTGCAGAGGAAAATGTTACACCGAGTTGGAGGTACCCTGTGTTCTCCCGCCCCCATCATTCACCTCTGAGCAGATGGTCAGGGTGAAGCAGGCTGGGATGATAGTTGGCAGGGTTGGATTCTCTCCGCAGACCTGTGGCAGAAAGAAGCATGGCTGGAGGGAGCTTCCCAGGCCACAGGAAAACCACCAGTGCCTAGAGCTAGCCCTGAAACGATTTTGGCACTCAGAAGAAATGAAGAACTCTAGGAGGAAAAACAGACAGATGAGAGAGATGAGAGCTCAAGAGAAGGGAGGGAAGCAAAATGGGAAAGAGGGAGACAGGCAGGCAGCATTTCACTCCTTCTCCCTCATGGTAGTTGCACAAGAACAAATCCCATCCTCCTTTGAAATGTACTACCGCATGCTGTGATTATTTAGGTGTTCATTAGATTCTCTGATCAACACAAACAAACAACTAAAGACATGTGTACCAGTTATGCATTTGAGTACTGGATGAACCCTGCTCTGAAAAGCTCTCTGGGGGGCACCAAAGAATCTGCATTTAGTAGCACACCAGTATTCCTCCTTCCCTCCTTTCTGGCATCAGTCAGAGCCATTGTGAAGACTTGGGACCTGGGATGTAACTGTACAGCTGAGAGCTTTACAGCTGAGATATAACCATATAGCTGAGAACTTTACAGCTGAGGTTTGAAAATAATGGTTCTCTGACCCAGTGAGTAGTGTATTACTGCAGAAGTTTGTATTCTATTAAGAGTTAATAAATGACCAAGATCTGGACTAATCCCCTGCCAGGGTTAATTTTCATTAAAGGTTCCTGCTATTTTCCGAATGCCTTTTGCTCTGCCCTTCTTGCTACATATGGAAAACCTATATCAAGATGGTTGTCATGGCAATGAAAAGATTTGCATGTGTCTTATCTACTATTTAAATACCTTCTTATGGTTTGTAACTACTATAATACATCCCTCCAGCTCCGCTCATCACTAATTTAGAGCTAGCTTAGTGTATCTGAGGTCACCGATACCATCTGAAGCATGTTGTCTAGACAACTCTGAAGCCACTGACCACGGGGGTAATTGCTTTATGCAAATAAAAAAGGTGTAGTAGAGATACGTGCTGAAATCTAAATGGATAGCTGTGATCATGTCCCTTCTGAGGACATTTGTTTCAGGACTGGGAAAATACAAAAGAACTTTTAGTTCTTTTCTCATGCTCAGTGCTTTTCTTCTTTGTCTCCTTCCTTGCCAAACTCTACTAATTTCAGAAGTTGAATCACCAAGGTTTTGATTATAAGTACATGCAATATAAAATTTTGTAGAGAGCTTGTCTTGAAGTAAAAATTGCAAGTCTGATAAGATTCTGATGTATTTGTCCAAGATTCTCAAGGTTCTCTTCTTCAGTCTTCCCACCTTGTAAGTCCCACTTCTTTTTCCTTAGCACAATTTCTTGTCGTTTGGCAAACTAAGTAAATACAATCTTTATTATAAAAAGCATAGCTCACATTAGTAGTAAAATACCATTGAATAAATAATAATCTTCTGAAGGGACAATACAAAAACCAAAAGGAGACCCTACCTATATACTCCTCTATAAACAGCACAGTGCGCTGGATGTGAGACCAACTTATTCACATTTGATCTTGTCCCTTCAAGGATGTGGCTCTTTTAGGCCTCTTTGGATAAAACCTACTTTTACAGGTTTCCTAAGAACTGCTCATTAACATTCTTCTAGTAAACTGTGGTTTGGAGCTTGTAGAGATTAAAAAAAAAACTTATCAAGAGTCTAGTAGTTTAATAATGCAACAATTTTCCATTTGCTTTTGAATCCTGTGCCATACTCACAAGCAAAGAATTCTTAAAGATAATTTATATCATTATTTGTAGGCTTAGGTAATGTTACCCTGCTCTTGGAGTAGCACATTAAGGACCATTTTACCCTGACAATAAAGTGAGACTGTGTTTACATATTGGACTACAATCACTATTTGGCTAATCTGTAAAGGGTAGATTTTTCTATTGCATTTCAATAGCTCATCTACTTCAAACTGTTGTGAACTTTCTAAAGATGTGTTTTCATTTATAATAGCAGATCTTGCAGTGTGGTAATCTGGAATTGAAGTTTCAGTGACAGATTCATTCAACTAGCACTTTGCATGAGGCATTACAGCAAACATTATTTTTTTTATAAAAAAAATATAAAAGTGACAAAACCTTCCAAAGATAATTTCTGCAATTTAGTAAACTAAGGATTTCAAGTCAGGCATCAGTTTCCGGGTGTTTTTCATAATGGATTTCACAGCAGATGACCTGACAGGCAATCTCATGATCTGAGCAGTGCTTTGCAGCATATATACTAACTGCCATCAGAAGCACTGGGAGCCACCCTTCCTTTCACATGACATGCCTGCAAGTTAAGCACTGCAAATGTCCAGAGGTCCAGACTGACCCCTTCACCTCCCGTCTGGGAAACATTCCTGCTCTGACCCACTCATTCTTGACAACAAACAGAGCAGGGCCATGGTGCTTGTTTTCAAAGGCCAGCAGAAGCAGGGATGAATGAAGCATATCTGGCACAACAATGGCTGGCAAAGGACTGTGGATCAAATTGCAAACTCTGTGCCCTAGAAGGGGAGAGTGGAAAAGAGAAGAAAGAGGAAGAAGAAAGGGAGGAAGAGGAAGATAATAGTGCCAGATAAAGCAACCCTACTTTTATTTCCTCTTATTTGCTTGCCTTTTCTCCTCCAGCTTTACTGCCTTACCCATGTCTACCCCACCCATCACAAATATATTATATCATATACAAGTACATGATATATGTGGCACCCTGCTCAAATTAATAGTTTAATTAAAAAACACCAATTTCTGTAGCAGTTTCAAAGTATGGCTATTGTTACATGATATCACAGCAATAAATGTGAATACCCAGTTCCTCCTCCAAACACAATTATTTCTTTGTATTTCCTTACATTTTAGAATACATTCCATTCATTGTATTGCAACCTTGAGGTTTTATTCTTAGGTCTCCTATGACCCAGCAGTATCTGGGACCATGTAAAGGTTGGACACTGCATTTCTCTTAAACTAGAACTGTTTATATTTATCTATTGTTGAATGAATGAATCCATTTCCGTGTCATGGGTAGACGCAGGTCACTTCCACCCCCGCAAAATAAAACAGAATTGACAAAGCTGAAAAACACACTTTTACCTAAAAGTATATGGTCGTATATGGTATTGGTAAAGTTTTTCTTTTTCCAAAGAGTCCACTTCACTGTGAAATCTTTAGCTAGTGGGTAATAATATTTATCAAATAGAACAAGCCAATATGCTGTTGATTTGCTTCACGAGAATGGCCTGGAATTGTCAGGAAAAAATGTACCAGTGAAGGATTCAGAAGAACAAGACTGTTGTTCTAGCCTTGGCACTTCCTAATATCTCTCTGATCTCTAACTTTTTATCAAATAGAAATAGCCGATTTGCAGCTGGACAGGTCACTTATACTCTCTTGACCTCAGTCTCCTCACTTGTATATGGAAGTGCTTTAAAAATGGTAAAATACCGTATTAAATGCATGGTAATAGCCATCAAAACAGTTCATCACCATAACCACCCTCGTAGACCACTCAGGTACCAGGCTGACATTTACATGGCTGCAAAATACAAATAAATAAAAAGAAAAATATGACTGATTTTATGACTATCTAGTCACAACATTTAAATAGGGAGATATTCCCATTAATAGTAGTTCTAGAAATAGACAAATAAATATATAAATATCCCAAGGCAATAAGTAAGAATAGGAAACATCAAGTTCAAAACCAGAGTTAATTAATGGGTTTTTTTTTTTCAAAGAAATCATTCAGAATTGATAGAGGGAGTCATAAACTCAGCTACATTTTTCAAAACTTTTTTATGAGAAGACCTTCAAGATGGCGGAAGAGTGAGACGTGGAGATCACCTTCCTCCCCACAAATACATAAGAAATACATCTACACGTGGAACAACTACAGAACACCTACAGAACACTGGCAGAAGACCTCAGACTTGCCAAAAGGCAAGAAACTCCCCATGTACATGGGCAGGGCAAAAGAAAAAACAGAGACAAAAGAATAGGGACAGGACCTGCACCTCAGGGAGGCAGCTGTGAAGGAGGAAAAGTTTCCACACACTAGGAAGCCCCTTCACTGGCAGAGGCAGGGGGTGGCAGGGGGGAAGCATCGGAGCCATGGAGGAGAGCGCAGCAACAGGGGTGCAGAGGGCAAAGCAGAGAGATTCCCGCACAGAGGATCAGTGCCGACCGGCACTCACCAGCCTGAGAGGCTTGTCTGCTCACCCACCGGGGCGGGCGGGGGCTGGGAGCTGAGGCTCGGGCTTTGGAGGTCTGATCTCAGGGAGAGGACTGGGGTTGGCTGCGTGAACACAGCCTGAAGGGGGCTAGTGCGCCACAGCTAGCTGGGAGGGAGTCCGGGAAAAAGTCTGGAGCTGCTGAAGAGACAAGAGACTTTTTCTTGCCTCTCTGTTTCCTGATGCACGAGGAGAGGGGATTAAGAGCGCCGCTTAAATGAGCTCCAGAGACGGGCGTGAGCTAGGGCTATCAGCGCGGACCCCAGAGACGGGCATGAGACGCTAAGGCTGCTGCTGCCGCCACCAAGAAGCCTGTGTGCGAGCACAGGTCACTATCCACACCTCCCCTCCCGGGAGCCTGTGCAGCTCGCCACTGCCAGGGTCCCGTGATCCAGGGACGATTTCCCCGGGAGAACGCACGGCGCGCTTCAGGCTGGTGCAACGTCACACTGGCCTCTGCTGCCGCAGACTCGACCCGCATTCAGTACCCCTCCTTCCCCCCGCCTGAGTGAGCCAGAGCCCCCTAGTCGGCTGCTCCTTTAACCCCGTCCTGTCTGAACCCCGGGAGCTGTGAGAACAAAGAAGAGAAGGGGAAATCTCTCCCAGCAGCCTCAGGAGCAGAGGATTAAATCTCCACAATCAACTTGATGTACGCTGCATCTGTGGAATACCTGAATAGACAACGAATCATCCCAAAATTGAGACAGTGAGTTTTGGGAGCAACTGTAGACTTCGGGTTTGTGTTCTGCATCTAATTTGTTTTTGGTCTTATGTTTATCTTAGCTTAGTATCTAGAGTTTAGTATCATTGGTAGAGTTGTTTATTGATTTGCTTGCTCTTCCTTTTTTATATATATATATATTTTTTTTTCCTTTTTCTCTTTTGTGACTGTGTATGTGTATACTTCTTTGTGTAATTTTGTCTGTACAGCTTTGCTTTACCATTTGTCCTAGGGTTCTGTCTGTCCATTTTTTTTTTTTTTTAGTATAGCTTTTAGTGCTTGTAATCATTGGTGGATTTGTTTTTTGGTTTGATTGCTCTCTTCATTCTTTCCCTCTTTCTTTCCTTTTTTAAATTACTTTTTACAATTTATAATAATTTAAGAATTTTTAAAATTTTAATAACTTTATTTTATTTTTTCTTTCTTTCATTCATTTTTCTACCTTTGCTTCTGAGCCGTGTGGCTGACAGAGTCTTTGTGCTCCAGCCAGGTGTCACACCTGTGCCTCTGAGGTGGGAGAGCCAAGATCAGGACACTGGTCCATCAAAGATATCCCGACTACACGTAACATCAAACGGCAAAAGGTCTCCCAGAGATCTCCATCTCAATGCCAAGACCAAACTCCACTCAATGACCAGCAAGCTACAGTGCTGGACACCCTATGCCAAACAACTAGCAAGACAGGAACACAACCCCACCCATTAGCAGAGAAACTGCCTAAAATCATAATAACATCACAAACACTCCAAAATACACCACCGGACGTGGTCCTGCCCACCAGAAAGACGAGATCCAGCCTCATCCACTAGAACACAGGCACCAGTTCCTTCCATCAGGAAGCCTACACAACACACTGAACCAATCTTAGCCACTGGGGGCAGACACCAAAAACAACAGGAACTATGAACCTGCAGCCTGTGAAAAGGAGACCCCAAACACATTAAATTAAGCAAAATGAGAAGACAGAGAAACACACAGCAGATGAAGGAGCAAGGTAAAAACCCACCAGACCAAACAAATGAAGAGGAAATAGGCAGTCTACCTGAAAAAGAATTCAGAGCAATGACAGTAAAGATATCCAAAATCTTGGAAATAGAATGGAGAAAATACAAGAAATGTTTAATATGGAACTAGAAGAACTAAAGAGGAAACAATGAGGAACAACACAATAAATGAAATTTAAAATTCTCTAGAAGGAATCAATAGCAGAATAACTGAGGCAGAAGAACGGATAAGTGACCTGGAAGATAAAATAGTGGAAATAACTACCACAGAGCAGAATAAAGAAAAAAGAATAAAAATAATTGAGGACAATCTCAGAGGCCTCTGGGACAACATTAAACCCACCAACATTTGAATTATAGGGGTCCCAGAAGAAGAAGAGAAAAAGAAAGGGACTGAGAAAATATTTGAAGAGATTATAGTTGAAAACTTCCCTAATATGGGAAAGGAAATAGCCAATCGAGTCCAGGAAGCACAGAGTCCCATACAGGATAAATCCAAGGAGAAACATGCCAAGACACATATTAATCAAACAATCAAAAATTAAATGCAAAGAAAAAATATTAAAAGCAGCAAGGGAAAAATAAAATACAAGGGAATCCCCATAAGGTTAGTAGCTGATCTTTCAGCAGAAACTCTGCAAGCCAGAAGGGAGTGGCAGGACTTATTTAAAGTGAGGAAAGGGAAAAACCAACAACCAAGATTACTCTACCCAGAAAGGATCTCATTCAGATTCGACGGAGAAATTAAAACCTTACAGACAAGCAAAACCTAAGGGAATTCAGCAAAACCAAACCAGCTTTGCAACAAATGCTAAAGGAGCTTCTCTAGGCATGAAACACAAGAGAAGGAAAAGACCTACAATAAGAAACCCAAAACAATTAAGAAAATGGTAATTGTCACATACATATCGATAATTACCTTAAACGGATTAAATGATCCAACCAAAAGACACAGACTGGCTGAATGGATACAAAAACAAGACCCATATATATGCTGCCTACAAGAAACCCACTTCAGACCTAGGGACACATACAGACTGAAAGTGAGGGGGTGGAAAAAGATATTCCATGTAAATGGAAATCAAAGGAAAGCTGGAGTAGCAATTCTCATATCAGACAAAATAGACTTTAAAATAAAGACTATTGCAAGAGACAAGGAAGGACACTATATAATGATCAAGGGATCAAACCTAGAAGAAGATATAACAGTTGTAAATATTTATGCACCCAACATAGGAGCACCTCAATACATAAGGCAAATGCTAAAAGCCATAAAAGGGGAAACTGACAGTAACACAATCATAGTACGGGACTTTAACACCCAACGTTCACCGATGGAGAGATCGTCCAAAATTCAAATAAATAAGGAAACAGAAGCTTTAAATGATACATTAAACAAGATGTATTTAAATGATATTTACAGGACATTCGATACAAAAACAACAGAATACACTTTCCTCTCAAGTGCTCATGGAGCATTCTCCAGGATACATCATATATTGGGTCACAAATCAAGCCTTGGTAAATTTAAGAAAATTGAAATTGTATCAAGCATTTTTTCCGACCACAATGCTATGAGACTAGATATCAATTACAGGAAAAAATCTGAAAAAAATACAAATACATGGAGGCTAAACCATACACTACTAAATAACCAAGAGACCACTGAGGAAATCAAAGAGGAAATCAAAAATACCTAGAAACAAATGGCAGTGAGAACACAACTCAAATCCTATGGGATGCAGCAAATGCAGTTCTAAGAGGGAAGTTTATAGCAATACAATCCTACCTCAAGAAACAAGAAACATCTCAAATAAAAAACCTAACTTTACACCAAAAGAAATTACAGAAAGAAGAACAAAAAACCCCCAAAGTTGGCAGAAGAAATAAAATCATAATGATCAGGTCAGAAAAAAATGAAAGGAAATGAAGGAAACAACAGCAAACATTAAAAAAAGTAAAAGCTGGTTCTTTGAGAAGATAAAATAACTTGATAAACCATTAGCCAGACTCATCAAGAAAAAATGGAGAAGACTCAAATCAATAGAATTAGAAATGAAAAAGGAGAAGTAACCAGCAGAAATACAAAGGATCATGAGAGATTACTGCAAGCAACTATATACCAATAAAATGGACAACCTGGAAGAAACGGACAAATTCTGAGAAAAGCACAATCTTCCGAGACGGAACCAGGAAGAAATAGAAAATATAAACAGACCAATCACAAGCACTGAAATTGAAACTGTGATTAAAAATCTTCCAATAAACAAAAGCCCAGGACCAGGTAGCTTCACAGGCAAATTCTATCAAACATTTAGAGAAGAGCTAACACCCATCCTTCTCAAATTCTTCCAGATTATAGCAGAGAGAGGAACACTCCCAAACTCATTCTACAAGACCACCATTACCCTGATACCATAACTAGACAAAGAACCCTGATACCATAACTAGACAAAGATGTCACAAAAAAAGAAAACTACACGCCAATATCACTGATGAACATAGATGCAAAAATTCTCAACAAAATACTAGGAAACAGAATCCAACAGCACATTAAAAGGAGCATACACCATGATCAAGTGGGGTTTACCCCAGGAATGCAAGGATTCTTCAATATACACAAATCAACCAATGTGATACACCATATTAAAAAACTGAAGGAGAAAAACCATATGATAATCTGAATATGTGCAGAAAAAGCTTTTGAAAAAATTCAACACTCATTTATGATAAAAACTCTCCAGAAGGTAGGCAAGTAGGGAAGTTACCTCAACATAATAAAGGCCATATACGACAAACCCACGAGCAACATGGTTCTCAATGGCGAAAAACTGAAACCATTTCCACTAAGATCAGGAACAAGACAAGGTTGTCCACTCAAACCACTATTATTCAACATAGTTTTGGAAGTTTTAGCCACAGCAATCAGAGAAGAAAAAGAAATAAAAGGAATCCAAGTCGGAAAAGAAGTAAAGCTGTCACCGTTTGCAGATGACATGATACTATACATAGAGAATCCTAAAGATGCTACCAGAAAACTACTAGAGCTAATCAATGCATTTGGTAAAGTAGCAGGATACATAATTAATGGACAGAAATCTCTTGCATTCCTATACACCAATGATGAAAAATCTGAAAGAGAAATTAAGAGAACACTCCCATTTACCACTGCAACAAAAAGAATAATATATCTAGGAATAAACCTACCTAGGGAGACAAAAGACCTGTATGCAGAAAATTATAATACACTGATGAAAGAAATTAAAGATGATACAAATAGATGGAGAGATATACCATGTTCTTGCATTGGAAAAATCAATATTGTAAAAATGACTATACTCCCCAAAGCAATCTACAGATTCAATGCAATCCCTATCAAATTACTAATGGCATTTTTTACAGAACTAGAAAAAAAAATCTTAAAATTTGTATGGAGACACAAAAAACCCTGAATAGCCAAAGCAGTCTTGAGGGAAAGAAACGGAGCTGGAGGAATCAGATTCCCTGACTTCAGACTATACTACAAAGCTACAGTAATCAAGACAATATGTACTGGCACAAAAACAGAAATATAGATCAATGGAACAAGATAGAAAGCCCAGAGATAAACCCATCCACCTATGGTCAACTAATCAATGACAAAGGAGCCAAGTACATAAAATGGAGAAAAGACAGTCTCTTCAATAAGTGGTGCTTGGGCTTCCCTGGTGGTGCAGTGGTTGGGAGTCTGCCTGCCAATGCAGGGGACACGGGTTCGTGCCCTGGTCCAGGAAGATCCCACATGCCGTGGAGCGGCTAGGCCCGTGAGCCATGGCTGCTGAGCCTGCGCTTACGGAGCCTGTGCTCCGCAATGGGAGAGGCCACAGCAGTGAGAGGCCCGCGTATCACAAAAGAACAAACAAACAAACAAAAAAGTGGTACTGCGAAATCTGCACAGCTACATGTAAAAGAATGAAATTAGAACACTCCCTAACGCCATAAACAAAAAGAAACTCAAACGGATTAGAGACCTAAATATAAGATTGGACACTATAATTCTGTTAGAGGAAAACATAGGAAGAACACCCTTTAACATAAATCACAGCAAGATCTTTTTTGATCCACCTCCTAGAGTAATGGAAATAAAAACAAAAATAAACAAATGGGACCTAATGAAACCTAAAAGCTTTTGCAAAGCAAAGGAAACTATAAACAAGACAGAGAGACAACCCTCTAAATGTGAGAAAATATTTGCAAACGGATCAACAAAGGATTAATCTCCAAAATATATAAAGAGCTCATGCAGCTCAATATTAAAAAAACAAACAACCCAATGCAAAAATGGGCCAAAGAACTAAACAGACATTTCTCCAAAGAAGACATACAGATGGCCAAGAAGCACATGAAAAGTTGCTCAACATCACTAATTATTAGAGAAATTCAAATCAAGACTACAATGAGGTATCACCTCACATCAGTTAGAATGGGCATCATCAGAAAATCTACAAACAACAAATGCTGGAGAGGGTGTGGAGAAAAGGGAACCCTCTTGAACTGTTGGTGGGATTGTACATTGATACAGCCACTATGGAGAACAGTATAGAGGCTCCTTAAAGAACTAAAAATAGAATTACCATATGACCCAGCAATCCCACTACTGGGCATATACCCAGAGGAAACCATAATTCAAAAAGACACATGCAACCCAATATTCATTGCAGAACTATTTACAATAGCCAGGTCATGGAAGCAACCTAAATGCCCATCAACAGACGAATGGATAAGAAGATGTGGTACATATATACAGTGGAATATTACTCAGCCATAAAAAAGAATGAAATTGAGTCATTTGTAGAGACATGGATGGATCTAGAGACTGTCATACAGAGTGAAGTAAGTCAAAAAGAGAAAAACACATATTGTATATAAATGTATATATGTGGAACCTAGAAAAATGGTACAGATTAACTGGTTTGCAAGGCAGAAAATGAGACACAGATATAGAGAACAAACGTATGGACACCAGGGGGGAAAGTGGAGGGGGGGTGGGGATGGTGGTGTAATGAATTGGGAGATTGGGATTGACATGTATACACTAATATTTATAAAATGGGTAACTAATAAGAATCTGCTGTTTAAAAAAATAAAGAAAATAAAATTCAAAATAAAATGAATAGAATAGCTAGGAATAAACCTACCGAAGGAGACAAAAGACCTGTATACAGAAAACTATAAGACACTGATGAAAGAAATTAAAGATTGATACAAATAGATGGAGAGATATACCATGTTCTTGGATTGGAAGAATCAACATTGTGAAAATGACTATACCACCCAAAGCAATCTACAGATTCAATGCAATCCCTATCAAACTACCAATGGCATTTTTTACAAAACTAGAACAAAGAATTTCACAATTTGTATGGAAACCCAAAAGAGCCCGAATAGCCAAAACAATCTTGAGGAAAAAAATGGAGCTGGAGGAATCAGGCTCCTGGACTTCGGACTCTACTACAAAGCTACAGTAATCTAGACAGTATGGTACTGGCACAGAAACAGAAATATAGATCAATGGAACAGGGTAGAAAGCCCAGAGGTAAACCCACGTACATATGGTCACCTTATATTTGATAAAGGAGGCTGGAAAATACAATGGAGAAAAGACAGCCTCTTCAATAAGTGGTGCTGGGAAAAACTGGACAGCTACATATAAAAGAATGAAATTAGAACACTCCCTAACACCATACACAAAAATAAACTCAAAATGGATTAAAGACCTAAATATACGGCCAGACACTATAAAACTCTTAGAGGAAAGCATAGGCAGAAAAACTCTATGACATAAATCACATCAAGATCCTTTTTGACTCACATCCTAGAGAAATGGAAATAAAAACAGAAAGAAACAAATGGGACCTAATTAAACTTAAAAGCTTTCGCATAGCAAAGGAAAACATAAACAAGACGAAAAGACAACCCTCAGAATTGGAGAAAATATTTGCAAATGAAGCAACTGACAAAGGATTAATCTCCAAAATTTACAAGCAGCTCATGCAGCTCAATATCAAAAAAATGAACAACCCAATCCAAAAATGGGCAGAAGTCCTAAGCAGACATTTCTCCAAAGAAGATATACAGATTGCCAACAAACACATGAAAGAATGTTCAACATCATTAATCATTAGTGAAATGCAAATGAAAACTACAATGAGGTATCACCTCACACCTGTCAGAATGGCCATCATCAAAAAACTACAGACAATAAATGCAGGAGAGGTTGTGGAGAAAAGGGAACCCTCTTGAACTGTTTCTGGAAATGTAAATTGATACAGCCACTGTGGAGAACAGTATGGAGGTTCCTTAAAAAACTAAAAATGGAACTACCGTACAACCCAGCAATCCCACTACTGGGCATATACCCTGAGAAAACCATAATTCAAAAAGAGTCATGTACCAAAATGTTCATTGCAGCACTGTTTACAATAGCCAGGACATGGAAGCAACCTAAGTGCCCATCAATAGACAAATGGATAAAGAAGATGTTGCACATATACACAATGGGATATTACTCAGCTATAAATAGAAACGAAATTGAGTTATTTGTAGAGAGGTGGATGGACCTAGAGTCTGTCATACAGAGTGAAGTCAGTCAGAAAGTGAGAAACAAATACCGTATGCTAACACATGTATATGGAATTTAAACCAAAAAAAAGGTTCTGAAGAACCTAGGGGCAGGACAGGAATAAAGATGCAGATGTAGAGAATGCACTTGAGGACACAGGGATGGGGAAGGGTAAGCTGGGACGAAGTGAGAGAGTGGCATGGACATATATACACTACCAAATGTAAAATAGATAGCTAGTGGGAAGCAGCTGCATAGCACAGGGAGATCAGCTCGGTGCTTTGTGTCCACCTTGAGGGGTGGGATAGGGAGGGTGGGAGGGAGACACAAGAGGGAGGAGATATGGAGATAAATGTATATGTATAACTGATTCACTTTCTTATAAAGCAGAAAGTAACACACACACAAAAAAAATTTTTAGAAAATAAAATATTATTGTGGCCTATTTTGGTTTACATTTCTGAAAAAATAATCAGCCCACTGGTAGTATATTCTGCTGAATCATTTTATGCTACTTGGAACTTTTAAGTCATTTGGACGCTTTCCTATCTGGATTAGGGCCTAGGCCAAAAGTTTTGTTTTACAACTGTCAACTTATCCAATTGATATACATTCTTATGATAATTATTTCCAAAGTAATGTTTGGGTTTACTTTAGTAAGCTATTCCAAAGACCTCTGAGAAAGGAATAGGAAACAATAAACAAAAATGTTAGCTATCCTTTATAACTTGGTCAACATATGTGTCTTTAAGTTTAACCTAAAAAAAAATTTGTTTGAAGTGAAATTATCAAAAACTACTCTCATGAAAAGTGTTTTGGAGAATTTAAGCAATTAGCTCAATATAGTCGCTAGGACTTCAACTGTATTCCAATCCCACTAATATGGATAGCTCAGAAAAAAGAAATTAAATTAAATCACCTGGATAATAGGCCTAACTTCATATTTCATAAATCGTCACATAAGGAATTGGAATCCTTAGGATCCCCATGAGTCCTAGGTTCAGTGGCAAAATCAATGTCTACAGGCACCATTCTTTTCCTATACAACAGTTTATGACTTGATTCAAAATATATTAAACTGTAGATGGGCAAGGCTGTAATAGCACAGAACAAAATAAATTAATCCTCTGATAGAAGGAGAATAAATGTACTCAATGTATTTGGAAAGGTTGGCACTACCTGATGAAGTTAATTTTGTATATATCCTTCAAGTGTCCACTCTTAAACAGAGAAAGACTTGGGCACTAAGAGATATGTGCCAGAATTATTTATAGCAGTATTGTTCATAACAGTCAAAAATACTAGAAAATAAATATCTATAGGCCATAAAGTGAATAAATTTAGTGTTGTATACTTATACAATGAAGTACTAAATAATGGTGAAAATGAATGAAACGCAGCTACAAGCATCATCGTGTACGAATCTTTAAAAACTAACAGTAGATGAAAGAAACAAAAAAAAAAAAAAAAAGAAAGAAACAAGTCACCAAAGCATATATACAATATGATTCCATATGTATGAATTTCAAAAATAAACAAAACATTATTTAGGGATTAACAAATATGGGACTACTATAAAGAAAAGAAAATATTTACATAAAAATTTAAGTAGCTGTTATCTTGTGATGTGGAAAGGGGTCATTGGTAAAAGATGATTGATAACAGAGTAGAGGAAAAGATCTCAAAAAGGCCAAAATTTATATGTTGAAACCCAAGTCCCTAGCACCTCAAAATGTGGCTGTATTTGAATATAGCACCTTTATGGAGGTGATAAGTTCAAAGGTCAGTAAGATGGGCCCTATGCCAAAGTGACTGGTGTCCTTATGAGAAGAGGAAATTTGGGCACACACGGACTTCAGGGATATGTGTGCAGAGAGGAAAGACCATGTGAGGACATAGCAAAAAGTCAGCCATTTGCAAGCCAAGGAAAGAAGCCTGGGGAGAAATCAAACCTGCTGACACCTTGATCTCGGACTTCCAGCTTCCAGAACTGGGAGAAAATACATTTCTGCGGTTTACACCACTCAGTCTGTAGTATTTTGTAAAACACACAGATATAAACAAAGATAGGAAAACTATAAAGAGCAAGAAAACAATTATACAAAATTTAAGTAGCAATTATCTCTTGGTGGGGAAGGGGGAGACACTAGTAAACATGTGATTGATAAAACACAGAATATGAAAAATCCCCCAAAGATCACGCAGCATGACAAGAGAAGTATGAAGTCCTGACTCTACAGAATAACAATATGAGGCTGGTGGAGTGGGGGGAGGCAGTCGCTGGTGGCAGGTATAAGAAGAGGAGGATGAAAGACAAAGGGCACTGAGAAAAAGACATTAAAAGGTAGGAAAACCAGGGGAGTGTGTTGTCTTTTAGAGGCAAGAAGCATGAATCGAATGGCCTAGGACGCCAAAAGATGACAACAGGGTGATGCTCATTAATTAAGTAATCAGGAAGTCACGGGGGCAAATGTTAGGGTCATTTCAACGAACTAGCAAGGGCAGAGTCTGATCAGTGTGGGCTGCAGAGTAAATGAGAGGTAAGAAAGAAGAGACCAAGTTCTGTAGATTCTGAAGAACGTGACTGTGAAGATAAGAGGCAAGCCAGGGCAGTAGCTAGCAGGGAACTTCGGACCATAGAGACTTTGTTTGTTCATTTGCTTGCCGGCTTTAAGATTAAGAGAGCCTTGAACTTGCATTTAATGACAAGAAAAATCAGTGGAGAAGAGAAGTGAAAATATACGAGGGAGAAAGCCTCATCAAAACATAAAAATGAATTCCTTCTCCAGTTAAGCATAGTTAAAATTTTAATGAACGAATTAGATTAGAATGATACACATTTGCCTTTTAAACGAATGCCAGACATCACACACGCAATAAATAACAGTCTTGAAAGTCCAGAAGATTGTGACAGTCTAAGTTAATTTTGTGCTTCCTATCACACTCCAGAAAACAACTTTGACTCCTATCTCCCACCATTTTTTAGCCTGTTTACAAAAATAATCTTCTATTTCTGAAGGCAAAACTAAGAGCAAGTTATTTTAATTAAATTGTGTGGGCCCTTAGGGAACATGAATTCACCAGAAAGAAGTAAAAACAAAAGCAAGCTTATGGCCAACTCCTACCACCTCTACATCTCATGGAGAAAATGAAGGTTCTCAGTGCGGAAGAGAGCAAGAGCTGCACACTCCGGGTCTTACACTGAAGTCTCATGGGCAAGATGCCAAGATGGTGCAGGGGGCAAGGAAGGGGAGTTAACATCTGAGCAGCCCATGAGGTCCCTCTCTAAGCAGCATTGCCTCAGCCCTAGCCAAACACAATTGTGGAAGGCAGAATTCTAAGATGACCCCTAATGACCCACACTCTTGTATGGGTTCTTGAGAGCAGGCAGGACATGCCACTTGATTCTAACCACTAGATTATGGCTAAGGTGATGGGATGTTACTCTTCTGATTAAATTACCTTATATGGCAAAGGTGGAAGGATTTTACTGATGTCATTAAAGCACCGAATAGATAGACTTTGTTAAATCAAAAGGGAGATTATCTTGGGCAGTCCTGGCCAAATCAGGTGAGCTATTTCAAAGAATGTCTAAAGGTTTGCAACTCCATCCTACTGGACTTAATCAAACAAGCCACCACAAATTCTACAGCTGCAAAAAAGTGAATTCTGCTAACAAGCTGAGGGAGCTTGGAAACAAATCTTTCTTCAATCGAGTCTCTGATGAGAATGCAACTCAGCCAACATCTTGATTACATCTTTTTGAGATCCTGAGCAGAGGATACAGATATACCATGCCTTGATGGCTGATCCATGGAAAGTGTGAGATGATAAATGTTTGTTGTTTTAAGCCACTAAGTTTTTGTTAATTTGTTAAACAGCAATTAAAAACTAATACAATAGCCAAATCACTTCTGGGTCTAGCTTTGGCTTTGTATTAGTTAAGGTGTTAGTTATAAGCAACAGAAGTCAATTCTGGTTAACTTATTAACCAGAGGTTATATCATAGCTCACATAATCTCCAAAAGGTTTGGGGAAACCAGGCTTGCAGCCCATGCAGTTAGAAACAATTCTCCAGATCACACAGTGGGAGTGGCCCCATGAAGATACCATGGCTGCAGCCACAGGACTGCACTGACTCCAGTTCACACAATCAGCACCACCCAAGCTAGACATGAGAGTCTACTGTTAAAGCTACTGCTGCTTTTGGAAAGCACATGTAGCTGCTGACCACTGCCAGCCACAAGAGGATCCCTGTTTTTCCAATAATATGTTACTAGCTTCAAAATCAATGTCTGGAGTCAGCATGTCTGGGCTGTAGTGCCCAGGTCATGAGCCTAAGGTAGAGGTCCTCCACTTAGTTGCAAGGATGCTTAAGAAAGCAAATATCTGGAATTCTGAGACTGCATATTAAGAGGCAGGCTCTGTTAAATAAGATGGGTATTCTCTAAAACAAGGAAATGGCCTCAGATGCTAGGAGGCCAAAATGAATGAAGTGTTTACTAAGTAAGTTATTCCCCATGCCTTCCTGTCTCCCAAAATTTACATCATCTTCTAATAATGTGGGACTGGAGCTCACTTTGAGTAGTTTCACAGGTTAGTTTTAGAAAATGGCCCTCTCCAAGTTCCAATCCTAAAATTATACAGTCCTGAGAACATTCAAATGAATAAAGCAATTACAACTCAGGACAGGGCAAATGTAAATCCATCCCTTTTATCAGTCAAATTATTGTCTTGTTTGCTTTTCTGCCAGTGTTAAATCACTGCATAAGACCTGCAGTGGTTTTCATGGAATATATTTTATTAATCTGGTAAACATATTGAATATTTCTTGTCTGGAGAGGCCTGCCAGGATTCTAGGCTGAAGATACTTATCCATGACTATTTGTGATGACTATCCCATCACAAATCATCGTTGATAAATATTGAAAGTATTAACCAGCTTCCATCTGATCATACTCCCCCATTTAATTGTAGCAAAATCTCTGTTGTTTATGTACTGCCTTCTTTCCTCCTTCATTCATTTTGCTCATTTAAAGCCTTTCTTCCTGGACTCTTAGTTCCAAGCAGATCCTGACAAATAGTGGCAGGTGGGGACATACCCCATGGTTCAAACTGCACTGACACTGAATCAGACACAACAAAGAAGACTGGAAATATACCACTGATCCAACCCCAAGATAAAGCATCACAGGGAATATGTGTGTAGTATTAATTCTACTCCCAGAAGAGGTCAAGAGGGCAATGAGTTGATCCCATGGTATAGATGAAGGGTGAGAAAAAAATCCGTATTGTTGTGAACAGTGTTGGTAGGTTAAAGTTTAGGATACGTTCTACAGACCAAAGACTCTCTCTTCCAACGGAGGGGAGAAAAGGGGAGAGAGGAGCAAGTGGTGGTTGAGAGAGAAATGATATGCAGAGTTAGGAAGTATTTGTGAAGATGGAAACAGAACGAATACAGTCCACAAAAAGGAAATGTCGATGTTAAAATGATTGTAATAGCATTTGACTTTTTGTATATGCAAGAAATATGCCCCTATGAAATATATATTAAACAGAATTTGGTGCATAACAATCTCCAGGCTCCCTGGCTTTCTCACACGCCTGACCCCTATAACAGTAAGAAAGAGATACGGACAAAATAAAGCTCACAGAAAAGTACAGCTTTCTACAGCAATGACCCTCTACAGCCAGGTATAGCAAGACCCCTCTAACCCCAGAATATTCCACAGACCTATTTCCTTTTCTGCTTTTACTCTTGAAGCAGATGGATGATGGTGGGTGCAGATATGGGGGTGTGGCAAGAGAAGAAAGGAGTTATTGTTTGGTTGTTGGTGAGTTTGTGTGTGTGTGTGTGTGTGTGTGTGCCTAACTCAGTTGGATATATAGCCTTTAGTTGTTGCTTTGCAGCTCTCTACCTATTGGAAAATGGGTTTTGCGAGAATTTAAAATAAAAAGCAGATTTTAACATAATTTCAAAAGGAAAAGTCATATAGTGATGACTTGGGTAGAGCCACTTGAAAGTGTCATTTTGGCAGTTCAAAAAATGGCCAAATAGTGTCTATCTGATTCTAATCCTATGTGCTGGTACCATGGAAGATGTCGGGGTGCAGAGGTGAACAAATGGAAGGAAACAGAGCCAGGGAGCATACAGCTTAATGGGAGAGATGACATTATTCAATTAACCACATAAATGAGTGTATGATTACAAACTGTACTATGTGTTTTTGAGATAGACGAAATATTTTTGAATAGTGTGTACATTTTTTAACAGGTAATAATAATATTAACATTGAAGAGTAAGATTGGAAAAGTAGAAACCATAACTATGTGTGGCATGATTGACATGTATTACCTTATAAAATTCTCACAATATAGCTGTGAGTTCAGTACTACCACTACTCCCATTTAAAGTGGATGAAAATAAGATACAGAAAAGTACTCATTGAATATGCCTCCATGGTGCCATTAGATTGAAAATATTGTCTGATCGCACTGCTGTACCTCTAAGTGGAAAACATGATTTAGCATGATTTCAGAAGGAAACTACTGTTTCATAATTCTGCTTCAAAAAATTGACCATTCATTTATCAATTCCAAAAATTAAGGAGCAGAAAAGAAAACCAGGGTATTAGCTGGAGCTTTTTTTTTTTTTCCTAATTGTTATTTATTTATTTCAGGAAAAGTACTTTTTATTTTAAACATCTTTATTGGAGTATAATGGCTTTACAATGTTGTGTTCGTTTCTGCTGTATAACAAAGTGAATCAGCTATACGTATACATATATCCCCAAATCCCCTCACTCTTGCGTCTCCCTCTCAGCCCTCTAGGTGGTCACAAAGCACAGACCTGATCTCCCTGTACTATGCGGCTGCTTCCCACTAGCTAGGTATTTTACATTTGGTAGTGTATATATGTCCATGCCACTCTCTCACTTCGTCCTAGCTTACCCTTCCCCCTTCCTCTGACCTCAACTCCATTCTCTACATCTGTGTCTTTATTCCTGTCCTGCCCCTAGGTTCTTCAAAAACATTTTTTTTTTAAGATTCCATATATATGTGTGAGCATATGGTATTTGTTTTTCTCTTTCTAACTTACTTCACTCTGTATGACAGACTCTAGGTCCATCCACCTCACTACAAATAACTCAATTTTGTTTCTTTTTGTAATATTCCATTGTATATATGTGCCACATCTTCTTTACCCATTCATCTGTCAGTGGACACTTAGGTTGCTTCCATGTCCTGGCTATTGTAAATGGTGCTGCAATGAATATTGTGGTACACGATTCCTTTTGAATTATGGCATTTTCAGGGTATACGCCCAGTAGTGGGATTGCGGGACCATATGGTAGTTCTATTTTTAGTTTTTTAAGGAACCACCATACTGTTCTCCACAGTGGCTGTAACGCTTTACATTCCCACCAACAGGGCAACAGGGTTCCCTTTTCTCCACACCCTCTCCAGCATTTGTTTGTAGATTTTTTGAAGATGGCCATTCTGACCCGGTGTGAGGTGATACCTCACTGTAGTTTTGATTTGCATTTCTCCAATGATTAGTGATGTTGAGCATCCTTTCATGTGTTTGTTGGCAATCTGTATATCTTCTTTGGAGAAATGTCTATTTAGGTCTTTTGCCCATTTTTGGATTGGGTTGTTTGTTTTTTTTGATATTGAGCTGCATGAGCTGCTTGTAAATTTTAGAGATTAATCCTTTGTCAGTTGCTCTGTTTGCAAATATTTTCCCCCATTCTGATGGTTGTCTTGTCATCTTGTTTATGGTTTCCTTTGCTGTGCAAAAGCTTTTAAGTTTCATTATGTCCCATTTGTTTATTTTTGTTTTTATTTCTATTTCTCTAGGAGGTGGGTCTAAAAGGATCTTGGTGTGATTTATGTCATAGAGTGTTCTGCCTATGTTTTGCTCTAAGAGTTTTATAGTGTCTAGCCTTACATATAGGTCTTTAACTCATTTTGAGTTTATTGTGTATGTTAGGGAGTGTTCTAATTTCATTCTTTTACATGTAGCTGTCCAGTTTTCGCAGCACCACTTATTGAAGAGGATGTCTTTTCTCCATTGTATATTCTTGCCTCCTTTGTCAAAAATAAGGTGACCATATGTGTGTGGACTTATCTCTGGGCTTTCTATCCTGTTCCATTGATCTATATTTCTGTTTTTTCACCAATACCATATTGTCTTGATTACTGTAGCTTTGTAGTATAGTCTGAAGTCAGGGAGCCTGATTCCTCCAGCTCCGTTTTTCTTTCTTATGATTGCTTTGGCTATCTGGGGTCTTCTGTGTTTCCATACAAATTGTGAAATTTTTTGTTCTAGTTCTGTGAAAAATGCCATTGGTAGTTTGATAGGGATTGCACTGAAATCTGTAGATTGCTGTGGGTAGTGGAGTCATTTATACAATATTGATTCTTCCACTCTAAGTACAGGGTATATCTCTCCATCTGTTTGTATCATATTTAATTACTTTCATCAGTGTCTTACAGTTTTCTGCATAGAGGGATTTTGTCTCCTTAGGGAGGTTTATTCCTAGATATTTTATTCTTTTTGTTGAAATGGTAAATGGGACTGTTTCCTTAAGTTCTCTTTCAGATTCTTCATCATTAGTGTAAAGAAATGTAAGAGATTCCTGTGCATTAATTTTGTATCCTGCTACTTTACCAAATTCATTTATTAGTTCTAGTAGTTTTCTGGTAGCATCTTTAGGATTCTCTATGCATAGTATCATGTCATCTGCAAACAATGACAGCTTTACTTCTTCTTTTCTAATTTGGATTCCTTTTATTTCTTTTTCTTCTCTGATTGCTGTGGCTAAAACTTCCAAAACTATGTTGAATAAGAGTGGTGAGAGTGTACAACTTTGTCTTCTTCCTGATCTTAGTGGAAATGATTTCAGTTTTTCACCACTGAGAACGATATTGGCTGTGGGTTTGTCGTATATGGCCTTTATTATGTTGAGGAAAGTGCCCTCTATGCCCACTTTCTGGAGGGTGTTTATCATAAATGGGTGTTGAATTTTTTCAAAAGCTTTTTCTGCACCTATTGACATTATCATATGGTTTTTCTCCTTCAATTTGTTAATATGGCGTATCACGTTGATTGACTTGCGTATATTGAAGAATCCTTGCATTCCTGGAATAAACCCCACTTGATCATGGTGTATGATCCTTTTAATGTGCTGTTGGATTCTGTTTGCTAGTAGTTTGTTGAGTATTTTTGCATCTATGTTCATCAGTGATATCGGCCTGTAGTTTTCTTTCTTTGTGACATCTTTGTCTGGTTTTGGTATCAGGGTGTTGGTGACCTTGTAGAATGAATTTGGGAGTGTTCCTCTCTCTGCTATATTCTGGAAGAGTTTGAGAAAGATAGGTGTTAGCTCTTCTCTAAATGTTTGATAGAATTCGCCTGTGAAGCAATCTGGTCCTGGGCTTTTGTTTGTTGGAAGATTTTTAATCACAGTTTCAATTTCAGTGCTTGTGATTGGTCTGTTCATATTTTCTATTTCTTCCTGGTTTAGTCTCGGAAGATTGTGCTTTTCTAAGAATTTGTCCATTTCTTCCAGGTTGTCCATTTTATTGGCACAGAGTTGCTTGTAGTAATCTCTCATGATCCTTTGTATTTCTGCCATGTCACTTGTTACTTCTCCTTTTTCAATTCTAATTCTGTTGATTTGAGTCACCTCCCTTTTTTTCTTGATGAGTCTGGCTCATGGTTTATCAATTTTGTTTATCTTCTCAAAGAACCAGCTTTTACCACTATGGAGAACAGTATGGAGGTTCCTTTAAAAACTAAAAATAGAATTACCATATGACCCAGGAATCCCACTCCTGGGGATATACCCAGAGAAAACCATAATTCGAAAAGAAACATGCTCCCCAATGTTCATTGCAGCACTATTTACAATAGCCAGGTCATGGAAGCAACCTAAAGGCCCATCGACATACAAATGGATAAATAAGATGTGGTACATATATACAATGGAATATTACTCATCCATAAAAAGGAACAAAACTGGGTCACTTGTAGAGATGTGGATGGATCTAGAGACTGTCATACAAACTGAAGTTCGTCAGAAAGAGAAAAACAAATATCGTATATTAATGCATGTATGTGAAACCTAGAAAAACGGTACAGATGAACCGGTTTGCACAGCAGAAAGAGAGACACAGATGTAGAGAACAAACATATGGACACCAAGGGGGGATAGTGGTGGTGGTGGGCAGGGTGTGATAAATTGAGAGATTGGGACTGAAATATATACACTAATATGCATAAAATGGATAACTAATAAGAACCTGCAATGTGGGAAAGGAAATAGTTATTCAAGTCCAGGAAGCACAGAGAGTCCCATACAGGATAAATCCAAGGAGAAATACAGGAAGACACATATTAATCAAACTGTCAAAAATTAAATACAAAGAAAACATATTAAAAGCAGCAAGGGAAAAACAACAAATAACACACAAGGGAATCCCCTTAAGGTTAACAGCTGATCTTTCAGCAGAAACTCTGCAAGCCAGAAGAGACTGGCAGGACATATTTAAAGTGATGAAGGAGAAAAACCTGCAACCAAGATTACTCTACCCAGCAAGGATCTCATTCAGATTTGATGGAGAAATTAAAACCTTTACAGACAGGCAAAAGCTGAGAGAGTTCAGCACCACCAAACCAGCTCTACAACAAACGCTAAAGGAACTTCTCTAGGCAAGAAACACAAGAGAAGGAAAGGACCTACAATAACGAACCCAAAGCAATTAAGAAAATGGGAATAGGAACATACATATCGATAATTACCTTAAATGTAAATGGACTAAATGCTCCCACCAAAAGACACAGACTGGCTGAATGGATACAAAAACAAGACCCATATATATGCTGTCTACAAGAGACCCACTTCAGACCTAGAGACTCATACAGACTGAAAGTAAGGGGATGGAAAAAGATATTCCATGCAGATGGAAACCAAAAGAAAGCTGGAGTAGCAATTCTCATATCAGACATAATAGACTTTAAAATAAAGACTATTAGAAGAGACAAAGAAGGACACTACATAATGATCAAGGGATCGCTCCAAGAAGAAGATATAACAATTGTAAATATTTATGCACCCAACATAGGAGCACCTCGATACATAAGGCAAATACTAACAGCCATAAAAGGGGAAATCGACGGTAACACATTCATAGTCAGGGAATTTAACGCCCCACTTTCACCAATGGACAGATCATCCAAAATGAAAATAAATAAGGAAACACAAGCTTTAAATGATACATTAAACAAGATGGACTAATTGATATTTATAGGACACTCCATCCAAAAACAACAGAATACACATTTTTCTCAAGTGCTCATGAAACATTCTCCAGGATAGATCATATCTTGGGTCACAAATCAAGCCTTGGTAAATTTAAGAAAATTGAAATTGTATCAAGTATCTTTTCCGACCACAATGCTATGAGACTAGATATCAATTACAGGAAAAGATCTGTAAAAAATACAAACACATGGAGGCTAAACAATACACTACTTAATAACGAAGTGATCACTGAAGAAATCAAAGAGGAAATCAAAAAATACCTAGAAACAAATGACAATGAAACATGTTAAGAGTTAGAAATTATATTAGCACACATGCCTCCTCCTTCTCTGGCAAAATATTCATCAGAAGGACTTAATATTCCCCTCCACCCACCATCCCACCTGCTGGGCAGTGGAAGCTCTAAGCCATTGGTCATAGTATCTATAACAAGTTGGATCTGAGTGAATGAGGAGCTTTGCACTAGACTTTGATATAGACCAAAGGGAATGTTTCTTAGTCAAGGTCAGTCTCTTATAACCATTTAACAATGGCTATATGGTTTTATATTCTAAAAGCAAGAATACTGCACTGAAGAATACCATTTGGAATTCAGAAAAGTAGAACCAAGGATGAGGAGAGCTTTCCTTTGTTCATTTCTTACTCTTGCTGACTTACCAACAGTGAGGTGAAGTGAGAAGTGGGAACTTGGGGATGAATTTTAGGAGTGGACAGTGCAGATTCTCTGGAAAAGGGAAAGATGACGGGGACTCCAGCATGGCAGGAGCATGACAAACTTCTGCAGCAATGATTCTTGATTGGTCTTCCCTGGTTGGTGGTAGGGGTTTTGTATGTAAGGTCCAACTGGAAGTTGTTGAGTCCTTCCATATCAGACCTAAAGAGATGCCCAAGGCTTGCTTGACAATTCAACTATGCATTCCCAATGCATTGTATCCAAAGTGGCCAGGCAGGGGGCCAATAGCTCTAAGAAATCTCTGTTGCTTTTAAAGAAAATGATCTTGAGAATTAAATTTTAATTACATGTTTCTTATTAAAGTATAACTCGCACTTGCATTCTTGAAGCATGCATGCCACATGCCTAATACCTAGGTTTGTTGATCAAAGGTAATATCTCACTGCTGGCCTTTCCCTTTCTCTTGCCTAGCTATTCCCCTATGTATGCACTTGAATTCTCCCATTTACCATCTTTTAAAAATTGAATGCAGTCCTCAAATAAGAATTTTTATACATAAAAGTCAAACAGTATTTGGGATACAAAATAAAGGAAGGGCTTGAAAGAGTTAAGCAAATTAAAAGGTACTCCTCTCTGTACTCAGATGTGTCCTCCCAACTGTATTATAAGGGGTATCCTTATGAAAATATAACTCCCATAGGGAACTTAAAGACAATTAAAACAACATTAGTGTTTTTCATAACTTTACAAAGTCTTTATGCATGTGACAAAACCTTACTAATTATTGAAAAGTTATTTGTATTAAGATTTCAGAGCAGAGAGATAATCTGTGCAATTTAGAATACTGAGCCATCGTCAGGAAGCTGGGTAACAGAACTGAATTCCCTTGCCAGCATCTCCAGTTGCATCAGTGAACCTCAAACAGGATCCTTTGCTGGCAAATATTAGCTTATTATACTTTAAAAATAAATAAATACCTTGAGCAAATGTGCAGTGACACCAAAAATTCGTTTCCACAATCTGACTAAATATAGTGTCTGTTGGGAAAAGGCAAATGAGTTCAAGTGGGAAAAAAAATCAAGTTCTAGAATGGAAAACATATATTTCTTTAAATGGATGAAAATTTTTACTGTGATCTGAATGTAATCAACATTCAAGGCTGACTATATGGAGAGAAGAAAGACGGAGGCTTACTGGGCAATTTCCCTGATTCATCTCAGTATCAATTTGGCAGGAGAGTACAGAACACCCCACAGTGCTCTTAGCACATGCTAGGCATCTAAACCATACAACTGTTTCCTCAACCCCTCTCATGAGCTATTACATGATATGCTAATCAGGCAAAGTTTTAAAGGCATATTATAGAAAATGTGAAAAGGAAGGTTTATGAGGTTTCCAGAGTGTAATAAGGGAAGTTTCAGAGATGGAAAGGTCCTTAGAAGTACAACAACTCTGTCACTGTACAGATGAAGAAATTGAGATCCAGAAAGATCAAATGTCTTGCTCAAAACCATCATCAGTGAGTGTCAGAACCCAGGGTGGAAAGTGGTCTCGGCTTTTGGGGAAATACTCTCCTCACATAAGTAATACAGGTGATGCACAGCAGAGGTACATTGACAAGCGTATCAGCAAACAAACAAGCCTTCTATTATTTCTTTGAAACAGAGAATATTATGGCGATAGTGATCTGGGGACAAGGTCAGATTACTTTAGGATAACATCTGAATTCTCTAGCAGTCCCTCTATACCAGGGACCAAGAACAGGTGATGCCAATCTGAGAAAAGATATTAGCCTCAGGGACAAAACCACATGAGTAAACCCTACTCAGATAACTAAGAGTTGTTTGGATTTGTAATCACCACGGGCCCATGATGAACTGGATTCCCCCTAAAAGCTGATGGCAGAAAGAATTAGATTCCCTAAAGTAATGCCCACTGACTGACTAAAGTGTAAAATTACCATAGCTAAGCATCCAGGGTCATTTTCTATGCTGGTACACCCATGGCAACTCAGTAGCATTAGTGTTCATTTAGTAACAAAAGAAAGCTGGGAGCAAGTAAGTCAATTTAATTACAAAGTTTGTCAAAGGTCTGTTGAAATCCATTAAATGCAATAAGCTAGCCCAGCTGATATCTACTAGCAGAACTAGAAGATTATTTCCTTACTGCTATTGTCAGAGGGAGTAAACAGTCAAAAACACAGTGAAGACAGTTTATGACTGAGTCCAATCACAGATGCTCACCTGAGAAAGGGCTCAGTGATGTCTGCTCATCTCCTGTGGGCTTCTGAGGAGGACTTCAACATGTAGGTGCTGCCTGTGGGGAAGAAAAGGAGAAGTTTGCTGGGATGGAGTTCCGAGTAATGACCTACTTATCATGAACAACATACATTTATTAAGCTGAAACCAATGCATTGAGAATCAAAATATGTTTCCATTCATTATGTCTTAATTTTACAAATTGCAACAAAGGTATCATATTTTTATAAATACATATTCCCTTTCTCGCTCTCTCATACACACACACACACACACACAAAACAACAACTACTACTACTATTATTACAAAGGAAATGGGTAAAAATAAAGGAAGACACAAGACTCAACAGGTGGCAAAGTTAGGAAGAAATGTTCAGGTTGTACAGGGTTACAAGTGCAAATAGCCAGGGAAATAACTTTGGGATAAGTTCAAAGGGAGTCAGGAAGCGCCTTGCCTCTTTGCCTTCTCTGTTATCCACGTTATGCCCTGTCATGAAGAGGCAGGAACGGACTGAGAACTATAAATCAGCCGTGTGCTTATGATTAAGGTTCTGTTTATATGACTGACATTCAGACTGACCTTTGAGGGACTGTGGAGTTTGTCTGTCTGGAGATCCTCAAATCTCGAGCCAGAAAGCATGCTGCTAAGAACCAACTGACCTGAAGGGAGATGAAATATTACCTTCCCCACTGTACATAATTTTGCTTAGTAAGCCTTCATGCAGGTTGAAGTCATAGATATGAGGACCTCATGAAGAGTTGCAGAAGCTATAAATTTGTCTATCACTTGGCTGGCTCTTCCTAAGGGTACACATCACTCTCCTATCTCTTTTATGGACGAGGCAGCCAAACAGGGTGGTTAAGAACATAGCCTCTAGAGCCCAACTACATGGGTTCAAATCCTTTCTGTGCATCAGTTTCTTATCTATAAAATGAATATAATAACAGGACAATCTTTTAATTTTCCTGTGAAGATTAAATAGACATGTGCATAAACAAGTTACTTATCACAGGCTAAGTTATGGCTTGGTTCACACCTAATGTCAATGCCTTAATGCTTTCATAGCTTTCCATCTGCTAAACACAATTAAATATATTCTGACACAGGTTATAGAATGGCAAGACTTCAGTCACCTAAAGAGAAGTAGTTCAAAGTGTTTAAGAGAACAAGTGTTAAGGTAAGATAGACCTGGACTAGAGTACCGGCTCTGCCACTTATGAACTCCATGATCTTAGTTTACCATTTCCAAGTCTCAGTTTGCTTATTTGTGAATTAAAGATAAGACTGTCTTATAGGATTGCTGGGAAGGTTAAAAATGATTATTGTATGTAAAGTGCTCATCATGGTAACCTGGTAGAGTGAGCACTCAGCAAAAGGAACTATGAAATAATTATTTTTATTATAATCCAGAATTGTAAAACTAGAAGTAAATCTAGATATCTAGTTGAAGCAATACATTTTAAGAGAAATCTATCCATCTACCTACCAATCTCTCTATCCATCCATCCATCCCTCCCTCCCTCCCTATAATTTTCCCTACTTTCTCCATTATTCAAGTGGCAGCTAGAGCATTCTGTGCTTCTGCCTCGGGGAAGAAATAAGACAGTAGAAAAGAAAGATAGAAGGTGTATTTATGGCTTTGGTTTCAAAAGCCAAGACCCTCGAAGCAACAGAAATGCCTCAGTAAAGACTATCAATTTGGAAATAAAGGTAATGATAAAAGAACAAAACTTCTCATACCCTAAGGCAATCCACTTCCCTTAAATTGGGTTCAAGAAACAATGTATGCACAGAAATTGGTAACTCCCAAAGAAAGTAGAGTCCCATGTGCAGCTCCCTGGGTTAAGCCCCAGAGAATTAGTAAAACCCCTAGATTCTCAGCAGCTGAAATCATTGGTGACTTGTTTCCCATTATGCAGAATGGGCTAAACGAATACAAAAATCACCAAAAGGAAATGTGTGCATGCTGTATATAAAACGGCAAAGCCAAGGTCACCCCTTCAAGAGTTCAACACATCCAGTGAACATTACAACATGAAAGCAGCAGAGAAAGCCACTGAAGCTAAAGAGACTTGCAGAATGAAGCAAACAGCAACCTGTGTAGAGTGTCCACAGTCGAACACATGGGAAAAAGGATGTCTGAGTGTTTGCCATCATGAATACATATCATCAACAGTTAGATACCCTCTAATCCTCTCCTCCTCACAATGAGGCCATAACACTAAGCTTCCCAGAACTTAGAAACAGCCATGGAAAAGAGAGGCATCTCAAAATGAATGACATTACATTTCTACCATCTTGACAAAATAAAAATTAAGTTGAATTACAGAAGACAAAACTTGTATTTCCTGCACAGGCAACTTTGTGCAAGGACTGGAATTACTATCTGGTACACAGGTGGGTAAAATGAAACTTGGAGAAATTAAAATCAATTGCCTCATGTCACACTGTCCAACAGAGCAATCTCAGCTCTCTTTCTAATACAATAACTGGAAGAAAATATTGCTCTCTTTTTTACATATCCACATTTGATGAAATGCTCCTAATCTTGATACATCATGGGATCACTGACTTCCGAATTATTTTTAGCAGAGCTTTTCTTCAAACAAAATCTTATAAAGAATCCCGACCTTCCTTTGACTGAAGTGTGAGTGGACATAAAGTGACTCCCTTTAGACATCCTTATGGTTCAACAGAGCTCTGAAGAACAAGGTGAAGCTGGTTTAGTGGAAAGGCCACTCTGTTATTCTGCTCAGGCTTCCATAACAAAATTCCTCAGGCCAGGTGGCTTAAAAACAAATTTATTTTCTCATGGTTCTGAGGCTGGAAGCCTAAGATCAGTGTGCCACAGGGGTTGGTATTTGGTGAGGCCTCACTTCCTGGCCTGCCGATAGCCTTCTCACTGTGTCCTCACATGGCTTTTTCTCTGTGTGTGCCTATAGGGAGAGAGAGCTCTGGTCTCTCTTCCTCTTCTTATAATGCCATGAGTCCTATCAGATTGGGGTCCTACACTTGTGACCTCATTTAAGCTTAAAAACCTATTTAAAGGCCCTTTCTCCAAGTGAAGTCATTTCATTTAGTGAGGGCTTCAGCGTATGATCTTTGTGGGAATACCTTATGGGAAGTTTGTAAACCTGGGAGGTACTTTCAACTCTGATTCTTATAAGCTGGTCCTAGAGTCCGATGCCAAGATTCTCTGGGATGTGGTTTCCTCCGTTTATTAATGAATAAAATGAGCTTAATAATCTCTAGATCAAATTTTTAAAATTATTTTAATACATACAAAAATTTTAGGCCAGAGAAATTCTACCTGCCCAATCTACCCATTACTGTCTGTGTTAGGCAAACTTTGCAAATTGTTATTCACTCCTTTTCTTGGTCCTTTCAATGTAAGAAGTATGCCGAGTTTCCATTACTACCCTCTCCTGGAATAGCATCTGAATGTGCTAATTCTTGTAATCACCTGGCTATGAGGAGTACATTGTATCAGACCAAGCCTTTTGCAGAGAACTACAAAAAACAGACAAGTTATAAAATATAGTTATCTGAAGGCAGCAGAGAGCAACAAAGGCATCTAGGACTTGAGGGACAATAATTTTTGGAGAAAGAAAAGACATTCAGGTGATCTGGCATCATCTTCTACTTTCTTCTTGAGGCATCTTACCACAAATAAGCAGCCCAAGGTCAAGGAAACCCAAGAAGAAAATGGTAGCTTAAAGCTTTCAGTGGTAACATTAGTTTAGGTGTTGAAATTTGGATGTTAGTGCTACAAAGGCAACCAGACCTAATATATTTATGAAAATAGATAATGAGATGAATCTATTAGAAAATAAAATGGAAATTATAGATTTAAAAATACAATAACTAAATGAAGAACTCAGTAAATTGATTTATCACACATTAGCCACAGCAACAGAGAGGAAAATATCCAGATGGAGGCAAGTTAGAAAAAGGCATAAAGAACATCATGTAAAGTCACAGAGGGGACATAAGCAAGATGTTAAGGAAAAATAGCAAAAAAGAAAAAAAAATTGTCCAAAATTAAGAAAAGTTATCAAGGCACAGAAATAAATAACAGTGTGAATCACATGCAGGATAAATTCAAAGAAAAATATACTTAGTGAAAACATGGAAAAACTGCTTATAACCAAAGACAAAGGTAAAATATTAAAAAGACAGAAATAGACATTATGGTTTACAGATAATTATCTTCCAAGGAGAGATATCAAAATGTACCACTGACTTCTCAAGAGAAACAATGAAGCCTGGAGACAATAGAATGCAATCTGAAAGTGCTGAGAGAAAATAACTCAAACTGTAATTCTAAATTGGTAAATATTTATTACAAAATATCAGTGATAAAGGACATTTTCAGACAAACAAAAATTGCAAGAAATAATCATCATAACACCTGCAGCAAAAGAACTAACAAACGATGTTCTACAAATGGAAGGAAAATAATCCCAGAGAGAAAGCTGGAGGTCCAAGAATGAAGAAATGCACAATGGTATATGTGTGGGAAAACCTACATGAATACTGAATGAACAAAACATTAAAATTAGTTGTATGTAGTTTGGCACGTGCAGAGAATTAAACTCAATAGTAGCAGAAATTTGGGGAGGGGAGTAAATGGGTTAAATTATCCCTTGCATTGTCAGAAAAGTAGGAAAAATACTAACATAATAAACTACAATAAGTCAAAGATGCATATTGTAATATGTAGGGTCAACTAAAAGAATAACAGGAATATATAACTGAAACATAAAAGAATGAAATATTAAAATAATTACCAGATTAACCAAAAAGAAGGCAAACATTGAGGAAAAATAGAACAGATGATGCAAATAGATAATTCATGGCAAAATGGTAGATTTAAGCCCCCAAGGTAGTTGCATTAAATGTAAATGGATTCATTACTCCAAATAAGAAATAAAAATTATCTTGCTGGATAAAATAACAAAATCCAACATTACTTTGCTTTAAATATTAAGATATGAAAAGATTGAGAGAAAAAGAGTAGAATATAAACAATAACCAAAAGAAAGCCTATTTAGCTATTCTAATATCAGATTAAATAGGCTTTGAGTTAAGAAACATTATTGAAGATAAGAAATGCTTCATAATGACAAAAAGGTCAATTGACTAGGATATAAGAATTCTAAATGTGTATGTAACTAATAACATAGTCTTAAAATATATAAGACAAAACCTGGCAAAACTAAAAGTAGAAGCATATAATACACAATCATATTGGACTTTTAGAAACACTTTCAGCAACTGATTGTATAAGACGACAAAAAAATCAGCAAAGATATAGATTTAAACAACATAAATGACCAACTTAACCTAACTGACTTATATAAAATGTGAAACTGCAAAACTACAGAATAAAAACTCTCTTTAAAAGTGAATGCAATATTTAAATTATAGAGCAAAACCAAGTCTCACAAATTTTAAATACTGAAATTATATTGAGCTTGTTCCCTGAAAATAGTAAAATTATGATAACAATCTAAAGCAATAACTAGAAAATGCCCAAATGTTTATAAGCCAAGCAATTCACTTCACTAATATATAGTCATTCTTTATATATTAATTTATATAATCAGTATAATCCCAGTCAAAATACTAGCAGATTGTGCATATATGTATGTATCTATAGAAAGTGACAAGCTGATTCTAAAATTCATACAGAAATTCAAAGACCAAGAATATTATGACAATCTTGAAGGAAAACAAAGTTTGTACCATCATCTTTCATTTATTACAGTAAAGAATACTGTGTAATATTGCCAAAGCAGGGCTTCCCTGGTGGCGCAGTGGTTGAGAGTCCTCCTGCTGATGCAGGGGACACGGGTTCGTGCCCCGGTCCGGGAAGATCCCACATGCCGCGGAGCGGCTGGGCCCGTGAGTCATGGCCGTTGAGCCTGCGCGTCCAGAGCCTGTGCTCCGCAAAGGGAGAGGCCACAGCAGTGAGAGGCCCGCGTACAGCAAAAAAAAAAAAAAATTGCCAAAGCATATGCAGACTTTGAATGGGACAGAATGGAGAATCCACAAAGAAACTCAGGCATGTATGATTGCTTTAATGTAAAGGTTAATTTCTGGGCCAACTGCATAATCATATAAAAATAAATCTTGATTCCCTCACATATATAGAAAAATCAATTTCAGCTGGATTCTAGCTTTATCGTAAAGGTAGAACAATAAAGCTTACAGAAGACCACAAAGGACAATTTCTTCATGATCTTGGTGGAGGCAAAATTTTTTAAGTAAAACATAAAGAGAAATATCAGTAAATTGAATATTATTAAAATTAAGAACTTTATATTATCAAAAGACACTATTACAAGTTTAATGAAAAGGCAATCCATGTAGTGGGGGAATATATTCACAATACATTAATCTGAAAAAGGATTTGTATCCAGAACATATAATGAGAAGACAAAAAACTCAGTAAGAAAATGAGCAAAAGACTTTAAAAGTCATATTCAAAAGAGGATGTCCAAAAATCAAAAAAAAAAAAAAATCTGAAAAGATGTTTGATACCATTAGTATTAAGGAAATGGAGGGACTTCCCTGGTGGTTCAGTGGCTAAGACTCTGTGCTCCCAGTGCAGGGGGCCCGGGTTTGATCCCTGGTCAGGGAACGAGATCCCACATGCCACAACTAAGAGTTCAAATGCCGTAACTAAAGATCCTGCATGCCACAACTAAAAAAAGACCCTGCATGCCACAACTAAAATATCCTGCATGCTGCAACTAAAAGATAGCACATGCCACAAATAAAGATCCCGCATGCCACAACTAAAGGTCCCACACACAGCAATGAATATCCCACGTGCCACCACTAAGACCCGGCACAGCCAAATAAATAAATAGAAAGATTTTTTTTTTTGAAAAAGGAAATGGAAATTAACCATGCTTCCCTTCCCCCTGAGAAGCTAAAATAGAAATAAATAAATAAATAAATAAAGGCAGGAAGGGAAAGGAAGAAAGAAAATATTGTAATATCAAGTACTGAGAGGATTTGGAGCAAGATAAATTCTAATACATTAAGAATATTATTTGAGGGGCTTCCCTGGTGGCGCAGTGGTTGAGAGTCCTCCTGCTGATGCAGGGGACACGGATTTGTGCCCCGGTCCGGGAAGATCCCACATGCCGCGGAGCGGCTAGGCCAGTGAGCCATGCCGCTGAGCCTGTGCGTCCGGAGCCTGTGCTCCACAAAGGGAGAGGCCACAACAGTGAGAGGCCCGCGTACCACAAAAAAAAAAAAAAAAAAAAGAATATTATTTGATAATATCTTTGATAATATCTTTGAAAGCTGACATAGACATTGCTTATGACTCAGCAATTCCATTCCCAACAAAATGGTATATGTATAAAAATATAAACAGCAGCATTATTCCTAATAACAACTCTAATTAAAAAATGGAAGCAACCCAAATGTTTGTCAACAGGAGATTGAATAAATAGTATATTCATACAATGAAATTTTACATAGCATTGAATATGAAGAATCTACAGCCACACTCAACCACAAACATAACACTAGAGAAAAAAATTTAGCCACAGGACACTTAGAAAAGAGGTGACTGCGACAAGGCATTAGGGAAACTTCTGGGGCAATGATAATATGCTGTTTTTTCATTTGGGTGGTAGCTGCATGGATGTGTCACTCTGTAAAAATGTCTTGCATTGTACACTTACAATTTATGCACTTTACCTATGTATGTTAAAATGTAATAGTTAAAAATAAAGAACAGAGAGTAATGGAAATGTAGAAACACTTTTGCTGTGGTGGATTAAGTCATCGGGGTGAGAACACCAGCACTGACATTACATGATGATGAGCAAAAAAAATAATGGAAGCTTGGGAAAATACAGCTGGTCAACTTCTGTAAGGCACCAGCGTACATTTCCAAGATAAACTCTTAAGTATCCCAGAATTGACTAACACATTGTGGTGGATAAAAAATGTCTTATAATTTTTTGACAAATCTAGTGAAGAGCCAAGGTATACACATCCAAAATAAAGAACAGTCTTAGTAAGTTTGCCTCAGCACAAAATTATATAGAAGAGATTGTAATATATAGATACAATGAAAATAGAGTAATCAATACTGAAGGAATAAGGGTAGAATTCATAGGCCATTGAGTGGGGCTCTGGATGCAAAATATCATAGGGCTACAATCTTGAGTTTGACCACTGAGGTTTTTTTTTTTTAACATTTTTTTTATTCAAACAGAAAGTCCCAAATTATAATCATCCCCATCAGTTCACTCAGTCCCATGTAATTATTTTTTTCATCTTGATCTTTTGTTAGCACTTTTATGAGTTCATCAGTTTTCCATTAGAGTTCTGAAAATGCTTATTCATTCAGTTCAGCAGTAGAGTCAGTTACCAGAAACCTGTACTTGTCAGAGTCTTTTCCATGAATTCCTTGAAGATGAAACCCTTTTATAGGAACATTTTTGCAAAAGCATCAGAGTACACCCAGAACTGTCTATAATGACAGAAGACTTAAAAATGACCACGGTTAAAGATCTGATGAAAGTTCATGATAATGCAACTGACAAGGAAATTTAGCTATTTCTGAGATATACATTTTAAAGTAATAACTAGAATTATGACATAACATTATACCAGAACATACAAGATTTTTAGGAATTTCATGTAATGTCTGAAACATTTATATTAACATATTTCCATACAAATAACCCAAAGAAAGTTTAGTATTAGTTTTTTGGTTTTTGTTTTTTTTAATGCATGTATGTGGAACCTAGAAAAATGGTACAGATGAACCAGTTTGTAGGGCAGAAGTTGAGACACAGATGGAGAGAACAAACATATGGACAGCAAGGGGGGAAAACCGCGGTGGGGTGCGGATGGTGGTGTGCTGAATTGGGCGATTGGGATTGACATGTATACACTGATGTGTGTAAAATTGATAAGTAATAAGAACCTGCTGTATAAAAAAATAAAATTCAATTAGAAAATTGAAAACAAACAAACAAAACAAAACAAACAAACAAAAAAGACCACTGAGATTTATATCTGGCTTCAAGGATCCCTTACAGAGTATTAGTTTGTCTGATTGTCTGTGATAGGGAAGTCTGATTTGCATTGTTTCTCTGGTCTTTTTAATAACATATACGGTAGATAAATTAAGCCACTCTTTAAAAAAAATAAGATTCACAATTTATTTTCCTTGAACTCGGTGGAGAAGGATTTGGGCTGGGTGGGGTAAGTGGCGGCTGAAAAAAAATGTGCCTTGCCATCCTGGTCACTGTAACATTAGTCTACCTTCCCCGGATTCCACCGAATGGCACTGCAAGTTCATTCAAGGCAGGAAAGACCAGAAGGTCAAACTTAAAAAGGACCTCTCTTGGTAGATTTTAAGACCGGGGGTTGTTTTTATTTATTTATTTTCAAACTGCATTGGCTAAAAGAGTTAATTTCCCCTAAGCACCAGATGGGCCCGCACCTTCCAAGGACTCTTTTCTTCTTTAAAAGCACAATTGGTGTTCAGTTTCTATCAGGTGCAGATTCATTAGCTCTTGACTGGCTCTCCTTGTTTGCCAACTACTTGTGGAAAAAGCCATTTACCCTGGTGAATGTCAAGGTTAGTGCAAACTATCCTTGTCATCAGTCTCTCTGGCAGAAGGTCAGGGATAAGCTTTCCTCAAATGGGCAGCGTCAAACAAAGCAGAGACAGACTTAACTCACCAAGAGGAAGAAAGGAGGCCTGCTGCAGAGTTGATAAACATTCCTGTGGGCTTTGAGGACAAAAGGTTAACTCTTCCCTTGCCACTTCAAGAAGTGTTCACTGGAAGATCCCTTACAATATCTGGATATTTTCAAGCATATGAGATATGTTTATAAAGTAATGAATAACTATCTATATCTACAGCTATACTATCCATATTCACCTGTCCATGATCTTGTTTGTTTAAACAAGTGTTTTAATTTTCAAAGTGTCCGGTTTGGAAGTATTTCCCATTATCCTAGCATTGCTCTGGTTGATTTTTTTTTTTTTTTTGGAATCCCTCTCCTCAGTTTATTTTTATAGACAAGGTGAAAACCACATATGCAGAGCTTCCACAGTCTGAAAAGCCAGATCTTAATTTATTTTCATAGAATAATAAAATTTTGAAGTTGGAAGGAAGCTTTAACCTAGTCCAACCTTCCATCCAACAAATAAATCTTCTGCAGCAATTTTGGCACTTGTCACCCAAACTCAGGTTGGTCACTCCTAGTGACAAAACATCCCTGCCTCACAGGAAAGCTGTTCTGAGGTGGGGAAGTTTTTAGTGTTACAAAGAAACCTTTGCCTTATACTTACTGAAATACATCTTGGAATTTTAACCTGTTGGTCCAAGTTTTGCCCTCTAGTATGATAGAGAGGGCCAGTCCTTCCTCAACGCAACAGCTCTCCAAATACTTGGAAGGGTATTTGGAATATTTGGAAAAGTAACCATGCAACATGGAGGTATTTATTTTTCTTGGCTTTCTGTCCCACTTCTTCCATGAAATGACAATCAGACAAGGCATTTTTCCATTTGGGATCCTCTGAATGATCATTAGTTTTTGCAATGTGTCCTTACAGTGTGGAATCCAGAAATGTGCACCATATTTCAGATGCTGGACTGTAAACTTCATATATATTTATGTATAATATATAATGTATTTTATAAGTTATATAATACATATTTAAAATTCTTCCAATGCATCAATTTCTATGTTGATTCACTGAGGAATCAATTAATACCAAAAAGACTTTTTATATAAGAAACAATCAGGATTCCGGGAAGATGGTGGAAAAGTAAGACGCGGAGATCACCTTCCTCCCCACAGATACACCAGAAATACATCCACACGTGGAACAACTCCTACAGAACACCTACCGAACGCTGGCAGAAGACCTCAGACCTCCCAAAAGGCAAGAAACTCCCCACGTACCTGCGTAGGGCAAAAGAAAAAAAGAATAAACAGAGACAAAAGAATAGCGACGGGGCCTGCACCAGTGGGAGGGAGCTGTGAAGGAGTAAACGTTTCCACACACTAGAAGCCCCTTCACGGGAGGAGACTGCGGGTGGTGGAGGGGGAGAAGCTTGGGAGCCGCGGAGGAGAGCGCAGCCACAGGGGTGCGGAGGGCAAAGCGGAGAGATTCCCGCACAGAGGGTCAGGGCCGACCGGCACTCACCCACGGGGGCGGGCGGGGCTGGGAGTTGAGGCTCGCGCTTCGGTCGGAGCACAGGGAGAGGACTGGAGTTGGCGGCGTGAACACAGCCTGCAGGGGGTTAGTGCACCAAGGCTAGCCGGGAGGGAGTCCGGGGAAAAGTCTGGACCTGCCAAAGAGGCAACAGACTTTTTCTTCCCTCTTTGTTTCCTGGTGCGCGAGGAGAGGGGATTAAGAGCGCTGCTTAAAGTAGCTCCAGAGACAGGCACGAGCCGCGGCTAAAAGCGCGGACCCCAGAGACGGGCATGAGACTGCTAAGGCTGCTGCTGCCGCCATCAAGAAGCCTGTGTGCGAGCAAAGGTCACTATTCACACCCCCCTTCCGAGGAGACTGTGCAGCCCGCCACTGCCAGTGTCCCGGGATCCAGGGACAACTCCCCCAGGAGAACGCACGGCGCACCTCAGGCTGGTGCAACGTCACGCTGGCCTCTGCCGCCGCAGGCTCGCCCCGCACTCCGTGCCCCTCCCTCCCCCAGGCCTGAGTGAGCCAGAGCCCCCGAATCAGCGGCTCCTTTAACCCCGTCCTGTCTGAGCAAAGAACAGACGCCATCCAGTGATCTACATGCAGAGGCGGGGCCAAATCCAAAGCTGAGCCCCTGGGAGCTGTGAGAACAAAGAAGAGAAAGGGAAATCTCTCCCAGCAGCCTCAGAAGCAGCGGATTAAAGCTCCACAGTCAACTTGATGGACCCTGCATCTGTGGAATACATGAATAGACAACCAATCATCCCAAATTAAGGAGGTGGACTTTGAGAGCAAGATTTATGATTTTTTCCCCTTTTCCTCGTTTTGTGAGTGTGTATGTGTATGCTTCTGTATGGGATTTTGTCTGTATAGCTTTGCTTCCACCATTTGCCCTAGGGTTCTACCCATCCGTTTTTTTGTTGTTTACTTTTTACTCTTATTATTTTTTAATAACTTTATTATATTTTATCTTACTTTATTTTATTTTCCTTTATATTCTTTCTTTTTTTCTTCCTTCCCTCCTTCCTTCCTTCCTTCCTCCCTCCCTCCTTTCTTCCTTTCTTTCTTTCTTTCTTTCTTTCTACTTCTACTAATTCTTTCTTTCTACTTTTTCTCACTTTTATTCTGAGCCATGTGGATGAAAGGCTCTTGGTGCTGCAGCCAGGAGTCAGTGCTGTGCCTCTGAGGTGAGACAGCCAACTTTAGGACACTGGTCCACAAGAGACCTCCCAGCTCCACATAATATCAAACGGCGAAAATCTCCCAGAGATCTCCATCTCAACACCAGCACCCAGCTTCACTCAACAACCAGCAAGCTACAGTGCTGGACAACCTATGCCAAACAACAAGCAAGACAGGAACACAACCCCATCCATTAGCAGAGAGGCTGCCTAAAATCATAATAAGTCCACAGACACCCCAAAACACACCACCAGATGTGGACCTGCCCACCAGAAAGACAAGATCCAGCCTCATCCATCAGAACACAGGCACTAGTCCCCTCCACCAGAAGCCTACACAACCAACTGAACCAACCGTAGCCACTGGGGACAAACACCAAAAACAACGGGAACTACGAACCTGCAGCCTGCAAAAAGGAGACCCCAAACACAGTAAGATGAGCAAAATGAGAAGATAGAAAAACACACAGCAGATGAAGGAGCAAGATAAAAACACACCAGACCTAACAAATGAAGAGGAAATAGGCAGTCTACCTGAAAAAGAATTCAGAATACTGAGAGTAAAGATGATCCAAAATCTTGGAAATAGAATAGACAATATGCAAGAAACATTTAACAAGGACCTAAAAGAACTAAAGATGAAACAAACAACGATGAACAACACAATAAATGAAATGAAAAATACTCTAGATGGGATCAATAGCAGAATAACTGTGGCAGAAGAATGGATAAGTGACCTGGAAGATAAAATAGTGGAAATAACTACTGCAGAGCAGAATAAAGAAAAAGGAATGAAAAGAACTGAGGACAGTCTCAGAGACCTCTGGGACAACATTAAATGCACCAACATTCGAATTATAGGGGTTCCAGAAGAAGAAGAGAAAAAGAAAGGGACTGAGAAAATACTTGAAGAGATTATAGTTGAAAACTTCCCTAATATGGGAAAGGAAATAGTTAATCAAGTTCAGGAAGCATAGAGAGTCCCATACAGGATAAATCCAAGGAGAAATACGCCAAGACACATATTAATCAAACTGTCAAAAATTAAATACAAAGAAAACATATTAAAAGCAGCAAGGGAAAAACAACAAATAACACACAAGGGAATCCCCTTAAGGTTAACAGCTGATCTTTCAGCAGAAACTCTGCAAGCCAGAAGGGACTGGCAGGACATACTTAAAGTGATGAAGGAGAAAAACCTGCAACCAAGATTACTCTACCCAGCAAGGATCTCATTCAGATTTGATGGAGAAATTAAAACCTTTACAGACAGGCAAAAGCTGAGAGAGTTCAGCACCACCAAACCAGCTCTACAACAAACGCTAAAGGAACTTCTCTAGGCAAGAAACACAAGAGAAGGAAAGGACCTACAATAACGAACCCAAAGCAATTAAGAAAATGGGAATAGGAACATACATATCGATAATTACCTTAAATGTAAATGGACTAAATGCTCCCACCAAAAGACACAGACTGGCTGAATGGATACAAAAACAAGACCCATATACTTGCTGTCTACAAGAGACCCACTTCAGACCTAGAGACACATACAGACTGAAAGTAAGGGGATGGAAAAAGATATTTCATGCAGATGGAAACCAAAAGAAAGCTGGAGTAGCAATTCTCATATCAGACAAAATAGACTTTAAAATAAAGACTATTAGAAGAGACAAAGAAGGACACTACATAATGATCAAGGGATCGCTCCAAGAAGAAGATATAACAATTGTAAATATTTATGCACCCAACATAGGAGCACCTCGATACATAAGGCAAATACTAACAGCCATAAAAGGGGAAATCGACGGTAACACATTCATAGTAGGGGATTTAACACCCCACTTTCACCAATAGACAGATCATCCAAAATGAAAATAAATAAGAAAACACAAGCTTTAAGTGATACATTAAACTAGATGGACTTATATGATATTTATAGGACATTCCATACAAAAACAACAGAATACACTTTCCTCTCCAGTGCTCATGGAACATTCTCCAGGATAGATCATATCTTGGGTCACAAATCAAGCCTTGGTAAATTTAAGAAAATTGAGATTGTATCATGTATCTTTTCCGACCACAATGCTATGAGACTAGATATCAATTACAGGAAAAGATCTGTAAAAAATACAAACACATGGAGGCTAAATAATACACTACTTAATAACGAAGTGATCACTGAAGAAATCAAAGAGGAAATCAAAAAATACCTAGAAACAAATGACAGTGGAGACACCATGACCCAAAATTTATGGGATGCAGCAAAAGCAGTTCTAAGAGGAAATTTTATAGCAATACAATCCTACCTTAAGAAACAGGAAACATCTCGAATAAACAACATAACCTTACACCTAAAGCGATTAGAGAAAGAAGAAAACCCCCAAAGTTAGCAGAAGGAAAGAAATCATAAAAATCAGATCAGAAATAAATGAAAAATAAATAAAGGAAATGATAGCAAATATCAATAAAACTAAAAGCTGGTTCTTTGAGAAGATAAAGCAAATTGATAAACCATTAGCCAGACTCATCAAGAAAAAAAGGGAGAAGACTCAAATCAATAGAATTAGAAATGAAAAAGGAGAAGTAACAACTGACACTGCAGAAATACAAAAGATCATGAGAGATTACTATAAGCAACTCTATGCCAATAAAATGGACAACCTGGAAGAAATGGACAAATTCTTAGAAATGCACAACCTGCCAAGACTGAATCAGGAAGAAATAGAAAATATGAACAGACCAATCACAAGCGCTGAAATTGAAACTGTGATTAAAATCTTCCAACAAACAAAAGCCCAGGACCAGACGGCTTCACAGGCGAATTCTATCAAACATTTAGAGAAGAGCTAACACCTATCCTTCTCAAACTGTTCCAAAATATAGCAGAGGAAGGAACACTCCCAAACGCATTCTACGAGGCCACCATCACCCTGATACCAAAACCAGACAAGGATGTCACAAATAAAGAAAACTACAGGCCAATATCACTGATGAACACAGATGCAAAAATACTCAACAAAATACTAGCAAACAGAATCATTAAACAGATCATACACCATGATCAAGTGGGGTTTATTCTAGGAATGCAAGGATTCTTCAATATACGCAAATCAATCAACGTGATACACCATGTTAACAAACTGAAGGAGAAAAACCATATGATCATCTCAGTAGATGCAGAGAAAGCTTTCGACAAAATTCAACACCCATTTATGATAAAAACCCTGCAGAAAGTAGGCATAGAGGGAACTTTCCTCAACATAATAAAGGCCATATATGACAAACCCACAGCCAACACTGTCATCAATGGTGAAAAACTGAAAGCATTTCCACTAAGATCAGGAACAAGACAAGGTTGCCCACTCTCACCAGTCTTATTCAACATAGTTTTCGAAGTTTTAGCAACAGCAATCAAAGGAAAGGAAATAAAAGGAATCCAAATCAGAAAAGAAGAAGTAAAGCTGTCACTGCTTGCAGATGACATGATACTATACATAGAGAATCCTCAAGATGCTACCAGAAAACTACTAGAGCTAATCAATGAATTTGGTTAAGTAGCAGGATACAAAATTAATGCACAGAAATCTCTGCCATTCCTATACACTAATGATGAAAAATCTGAAAGTGAAATCAAGAAAACACTCCCATTTACCACTGCAACAAAAAGAATAAAATATCTAAGAATAAACCTACCTAAGGAGACAAAAGACCTGTATGCAGAAAATTATAAGACACTGATGAAAGAAATTAAAGATGATACAAATAGATGGAGAGATATACCATGTTCTTGGATTGGAAGAATCAACATTGTGAAAATGACTCTACTACCCAAGGCAATCTACAGATTCAATGCAATCCCTATCAAACTACCACTGGCATTTTTCACAGAACTAGAACAAAAAATTTCACAATTTGTATGGAAACACGAAAGACCCCGAATAGCCAAAGGAATCTTGAGAACGAAAAACGGAGCTGGAGGAATCAGGCTCCCTGACTTCAGACTACAGTACAAAGCTACAGTAATCAAGACAGTATGGTACTGGCACAAAAACAGAAAGATAGATCAATGGAACAGGATAGAAAGCCCAGAGATAAACCCACGCACATATGGTCACCTTATCTTTGATAAAGGAGGCAGGAACGTACAGTGGAGAAAGGACAGCCTCTTCAATAAGTGGTGCTGGGAAAACTGGACAGCTACATGTAAAAGTATGAGATTAGATCACTCCCTAACACCATACACAAAAATAAGCTCAAAATGGACTAAAGACCTAAATGTAAGGCCAGAAACTATCAAACTCTTAGAGCAAAACATAGGCAGGACACACTATGACATAAATCACAGCAAGATCCCTGTTGACCCACCTCCTAGAGAAATGGAAATAAAAACAAAAATAAACAAATGGGACCTAATGAAACTTCAAAGCTTTTGCACAGCAAAGGAAACCATAAACAAGACCAAAAGACAACCCTCAGAATGGGAGAAAATATTTGCAAATGAAGCAACTCACAAAGGATTAATCTCGAAAATTTATAAGCAGCTCATGCAGCTTAATAACAAAAAAACAAACAACCGAATCCAAAAATGGGCAGAAGACCTAAATAGACATTTCTCCAAAGAAGATATACAGACTGCCAACAAACACATGAAAGAATGCTCAACATCTCTAATCATTAGAGAAATGCAAATCAAAACTACAGTGAGATATCATCTCACACCAGTCAGAATGGCCATCATCAAAAAATCTAGAAACAATAAATGCTGGAGAGGGTGTGGAGAAAAGGCAACCCTCTTGCACTGTTGGTGGGAATGTGAATTGATACAGCCACTGTGGAGAACAGTATGGAGGTTCCTTAAAAAACTACAAATAGAACTACCATATGACACAGCAATCCCACTACTGGGCATCTACCCTGAGAAAACTATAGTTCAAAAAGAGTCATGTATCAAATGTTCATTGCAGCTCTATTTACAATAGCCCAGAGATGGAAACAACCTAAGTGTCCATCATCGGATGAATGGATAAAGAAGATGTGGCACATATATACAATGGAATATTACTCAGCCATAAAAGGAAACGAAACTGAGCTATTTGTAATGAGGTGGATAGACCTAGAGTCTGTCATACAGAGTGAAGTAAGTCAGAAACAGAGAGACAAATATCGTATGCTAACACATATATATGGAATTTAAGGAAAAAAAGTCATGAAGAACCTAGGGGTAAGACAGGAATAAAGACACAGACCTACTAGAGAATGGACTTGAGGATATGGGGAGGGGGAAGGGGAAGGTGTGACAAAGCGAGAGAGAGGCATGGACATATATACACTACCAAACGTAAGGTAGATAGCTAGTGGGAAGCAGCCGCATAAGCACGGGGAGATCAGCTTGGTGCTTTGTTGGATAGGTAGGGTGGGAGGGAGGGAGACGCAAGAGGGAAGAGATATGGGAACATATGTGTATATATAACTGATTCAATTTGTTGTAAGGCACTAACTAACACACCATTGTAAAGCAATTATACTCCAATAAAGATGTTAAAAAAAAAAAGATTTGCTCTTGTGCTTCTGTATTCCAATCACAAGTCACATGCCAGGTGTATGTTTTAAGCCATTATATCAAATTTTTAATTTGTTTGCTACCCACACTTGGCCACCCATTATATTAACATATGAAAACCTAAAATATTCTTAGAGAAAAATACTGGGGACCCTATACACTATTCTGGTGGGCACATCATTTGCTGTACTTACCCTTATTTTTTTTTCCTTAGGGTTTTGCTTGGTGATTTTTTTCTCTCTTTCAAAGTTATTTTCAGAGCTCTTGGTCAAATCACTAAGATATCACCCTTTGCTTAGTTTTAATGGCATAAACACTTTTCCAGCAAAATAAGTCCTGCTCTTTGGTTTGGAGCCTCACTTATCCTTTCAAATTCAGTCATTTGAAATTAATCCTGATATCTACTCATGGTTACATCTGTCCCATATGAATTAAAATTGGACATCTCTGAATTGCTTTTTGCATCCTCTTCATGTTGTCTCCTGTTATATGATCCTGATTTTGCTTTCTTGTGACTATTCCAAGTATTTTTCTTGGGCTTTAATTCTGCAGATTTTCTTTCATCCTCTCTAGAATTCCTCCACATCATACAATTATCTGAAACATTAAAAAGTATTCCTCCGTTACCTCTTCCTCATGGAACTTCTCCTCTGGCAAGGAGACAAACTACTATTTATAGTACATGCAATAACTGAATACTTGAAGGAGGAAAATTAACCTAGAGTACCACAGAGCATTAGGATGATTCCTGTAGTGTCCAAACTTTCTGGATGTCCAGATCAACTACAGTTTTGCGTGGCTTTTCCTAGAAACTGTCTCATAAATTGTCACAGCAGATTGTCTGCTGGTCTTGTGTATTCACTCCAGAATGACTTGATTTTCATATAAACCAGCTGGCAATCCTACCATCCAACCACACCTTTTCTTTCTCAATCTCCAAAGGTCTTAAGAGTCGACACTAACTTGTGTTTTTTTTTAACATCTTTTTTTTTGGAATTTTACCATTAACATCTTTATTGGAGTATAATTGCTTTACAATGGTGTGTTAGTTTCTGCTTTATAACAAAGTGAATCAGCTATACATTGACACTAACTTATAATGCTAGATGCCAGTCTTACCTTTTTTAAACAAATACCTAAAAATACCAAGAACGTTGGGAGGCTTTGCTCTTGAATTTTCTCATCCTTTGTAGAAAGACTCTTGTTGTCCTACCTGCATTCACCCACGACCCCTGCTCTTACAGCCATCATATACTCGTTCAGACACTTAACAACTTAGACGTAGGAACCTGCAATAACTTTCTAATTGGTCATCCTGTATCTAGACTCAAAGCCCCAAATCTATCCTATATGCAAGCACAAAACGAACTTTTATATTTATTTTCCAACTCAAAATCTCTGAGCTTTTCCAATGTGTACCAAATAAAGTCTCATCTTTGTGCTAGACCATCATAGTTGTAAAACATCTGTAAGCACAAAAAATTTTTGTTTGAAAAAATATAGGTACATTATAATAAACATAATTTAAGTCACACTGTGATCCTTTATAATTTTTATTCTTTTCCTTTAAAGGAGTCTCCTCATTGTTCAAGTTTAACAAGAATGATCCATTTAGAACTGTACAGACCATAATAAGCCCTGCATGAAAGTCTATCCATTTAGATAATCCCAGTAAGTGCGTATAGACACTGAACTTGTCCAGGAAGTATCAAGAAGGAAACAGTTCTAAACTAAGTTTATTATTATCGTTTTCCTGGTGCACCCTCATTGCTGCAAGCCTTCCTGGGGCCCTTCGGTGTTGTGTGCTGAGTGCTCCAAATGTTCCTCTTGGTCCCCTCTCCCTCTATTGATGGCATAATCTGCACAGGTCATGAGGGGAGAGGCTCACTTGGAGACTGCACCTGCTAAAAGCAGGAAAATCAATTTTCAACCTCCAAAAATACAGAACTGCTGGCACACAAACTAGTTGTTCAAGGTCCCCAGGGCCCAGAAGGGGAGTCCCACTAAGAAAGACATATGCTTGGAACAGAAGTCAATACTCTCTCCATCTAACCATAATAATAAGGGAAGTGGAGAATGAAGAGGTGGAGGATGGAATGTTCCTGTGCAAGTCCCCAGTTCTGCAGTAAATATCACATAGAATATAGAGTCGTTTTTGCATCAAAATATTAGGTAGAGATCTTTCAGAGAGTAATCTATTAAAAAATCTCAATATTCTAAGTGTTCTCAAATACTAAATTCAGCTGAAAGGTATAACCTATTGTGAATCATTTTTCCTATGTTACTACAACTCTTTACTACTTTTTAGTACTACTGTTTTCTTTAAGACCCTTTTCTTATAATTGATATTTCAGATTGGAATTTCATCATTTGATGCCAGAGAGGGTTTGTTGGGAAACATAAAAGCATGCATTTGCATTCCTGAAAAATAAATCTCACAGAGGGGCTGATAAAACCACAGACCCATATACCTTGACACAAGTGTTACAGTATATTTTAATCAAACAATGCACAAACACAAATTTGTTTTATAAATTGAAACAATATGTAGCTAGATAGAATAAGAGTAAAAATCTCACTTCACATAACCCCAACATTACTCCTCTCCATAGAACCAATTGCTATAACTGTTATCAATGAAGTGTATCTTGCTGACATTTTACTATTCATTTACAAAAAATATGTATACACATATGTGTGTTTAATATACAAATTAATGGTTTACTTTTATATAAATAGGATAGAACTCAATACTGTTATATAATTTGTTTTCGACTTAATTCTTATAAAGATCTTTCTATTTCAGTATTTGTAAATCTACCGTATCCTTTTAGATTTCTGAATAGTTTTCCATGACATAAATTAATTCATATGAATATTTGATTACTGAAACTTATTAGGGTCTTTTACTCCCAGTTTTTCTATTACCAAAAAAATTTGCCACAATGAACATCCTTTTACCTGCTTCTTTGTGTTCTTTGCAAACATTGCTCATTCAGAGTAAATACTGAAGTCTATGGGAATTTTGATGGAAACTGACAAATTGCCCCCCTAGAAAGACTATATAAATTTACATTACTACCAATAGTGTATGATGGTTTGTATTTCTTTATGTAAGCTCAAATACTAAATGTGTTTTTAATCCTTTAAAGTGTCTTTTTTTTCATTTGAATGTTCCTGATTTTTTTTAAGGTGTAGAGTCTATTTCAATTTATGTGTCATTTTGTTTATCTGAACATATTGTTCTTATGTTGGACTATTCATTTTTTGGACAATGTATTGAGATACCTGCTTTCTCTGTTGAGTCATTCTTTGTCTACCCGCACCCCCACCCCCGCGCCGCCGCCTACACACAACAGGAAGGAAGGGAGGAAGGGAGAAAGAAAATGCTTGCTCTTTTTTTTTCCCCTTATTTAATTACTTTATTTTTTTGGCTGTGTAGGGTCTTCATTGCTGCACGCCAGCTTTCTCTAGTTGCGGCAAACGGGGGCTACTCTTCTTTGCGGTTCGCAGGCTTCTCATTGTGGTGGCTTCTCTTATGGAGCACTGGCTCTAGGCGCGTGGGCTTCAGTAGTTGTGGCACGTGGGCTCAGTAGTTGTGGCTTGCAGGCTCTAGAGCGCAGGCTCAGCAGTTGTGGCACACGGGCCTAGCTGCTCCGCAGCATGTGGGATCTTCCCAGACCAGGGCTCGAACCCATGTCCCTTGCATTGGCAGGCAGATTCTTAACCACTGCACCACCAGGGAAGCCTGCTTCCTCTTTTTAATATGCTTCAGTTATTTTTTTCTCAGCCTGTGATTTGTCTTTTTCACTTAGCCTTTGGAATCTTTGTTATACAGAAGATTCAATTTTTGTGTTATAAAATCTATCAATCTTTCCTTTATAGATTCTGAGTTTTTTTTTCCCTTTCTATGGCTCAGAAAAACCTTCTCAACTCCAAAACTTAAAAAAAATGTACTAAATTTTCTTCTACAAAAACTTTATTGCCTTTCTTTTTATTTGCTTTAAAAAATTTGTGCTTTTATTATTTCAAATATTTATTGAGAATGGGTATTGATTTTTATGAAACATTTTTATTCTCTATTGAGATGATCATATAGTGTTTCTCTTTTAATTGATTAATTGTTAATTATATGAATAGATTTTCTCACATCAAATTATACTTGCATTTCTGAGATGTATCTTACTTGTTCAGGATTTAGTATTACCCATTACTAGATAAAATGTACCTGTATTGAATACATTTGTTATCTTGGATATATTCACTTACATTTGCATCTATGCTTAATAATAAGATTGTTTTTTAGTTTTGTTCCTTGTATGCTTTTTATATTGTTTTTATCTTGTTTGGGAATTAAATGTACTAATATTATAGAACAGATAGAGAAGGTTCCATTTATTTATTTTTTTCTAGGTTCTGGAATACCTTTATAATGTATGATTTCCTTGAGACTTTGGGGAATATAATTAACTATTTAAACACTTTTAAAATACTTCAGATATTAGAAAATATAGAGAAGTGTACAAAAATATAGTTTATAGCTCAATGACTATCACAAAGTGAACTTCCACGTAATGTCCATCTAGATAGTGAGTTAGACTATTACCAGGATCCCAGATGACCTCCTTCCATGCCTTTTTCCAATCACTGTACTATTCTTACTCTTCAACTGCAATCAATGTCTTTTTCCTTTTCTTCCACTCTTTTTAATTTTATTTATTTACTCTTTGAATTTTATTTATTTTTTAATACAGCAGGTTCTCATTAGTCATCCATTTTATACACATCAGTGTATACATGTCAAACCCAAACTCCCAATTCATCACATCACCACCCCCACCTGCCACAGCTTTCCCCCCTTGATGTCCATAGGTTTGTTCTCTATAACTCTGTCTCAATTTCTGCCCTGCAAAACGGTTCATCTGTACCATTTTTCTAAGTTCCACACATATGCGTTAATATGCAATATTTGTTTTTCTCTTTCTGACTTACTTCACTCTGTATGACAGTCTCAAAATTCATCCACGTCTCTACAAATGATTCAATTTCATTCCTTTTTATGGCTGACTAATATTCCATTGTATATATGTACCACATATTCTTTATCCATTCATCTGTCGATGGGCATTTAGGTTGCTTCCATGACCTGGCTATTGCAAATAGTACAGCAATGAACATTGGGGTGCATGTGTCTCTCTGAATTATGGTTTTCTCTGGGTATATGCCCAGTAGTGGGATTGCTGGGTCATATGGTAATTCTATTTTTAGTTTTTTTAAGGAACTTCCATACTGTTCTCCATAGTGGTTGTATCAATGTACATTCCCACCAACAGTGCAACAGGGTTCCCTTTTCTCCACACTCTCTCCAGCATTTGTTGTTTGTAGATTTTCTGATGATGCCCATTCTAACTGGTGTGAGGTGATACCTCATTGTAGTTTTGATTTGAATTTCTCTAATAATTAGTGATGTTGAGCAACTTTTCATGTGCTTCTTGGCCATCTGTATGTCTTCTTTGGAGAAATGTCTCTTATTGAATCGTTTGCAAATACTTTCTCCCAAACTGAGGGTTGTCTTCTCGTCTTGCTTGTAGTTTCCTTTGCTTTGCAAAACCTTTTAAGTTTCATTAGGTCCCATTTGTTTAGTTTTGTTTTTATTTCCATTACTCAAGGAGGTGGATCAAAAGAGATCTTGCTGTGATTTATGTCACAGAATGTTCTTCCTATGTTTTCCTCTAAGAGTTTTATAGTGTCTGGCTTTACATTTAGGTCTCTAATCCATTTTGAGCTTATTTTTGTGTATGGTGTTAGGGAGTGTTCTAATTTCATTCTTTTACATGTAGCTGTCCAGTTTTCCCAGCATCACTTATTGAAGAGACTGTCTTTTCTCCATTGTATATCCTTGCATCCTTTATCATAGATTAGTTGACCACAGGTGTGTGGGTTTATCTCTGGGCTTTCTATCCTGTTCCATTGATCTATATTTCTGTTTTTGTGCCAGTACCATATTGTCTTAATTACTGTAGCTTTGTAGTATAGTCTGAAGTCAGGGAGTCTGATTCCTCCAGCTCTGTTTTTTTCCCTCAAGACTGCTTTGGCTACTCGGGGTCTTTTGTGTCTCCATACAAACTTTAAGATTTTTCTTCTAGTTCTGTAAAAAATGCCATTGGTAATTTGATAGGGATTGCATTCCATCTGTAGATTGCTTTGGGGAGTATAGTCATTTTGACAATATTGATTCTTCCAATCCAAGAACATGGTATATCTCCCCATCTGTTTGTATCATCTTTAATTTCTTTCATAAGTGTCTTACAGTTTCCTGCATATGTTTTTTTGTCTCCCTAGGGAGGTTTATTCCTAGGCATTTTATTCTTTTTGTTGCAATGGTAAATGGGAGTTTTCCTTAACTTCTCTTTCAGATATTTCATCTTTAGTGTATAGGAATGCAAGAGATTTCTGTGCATTAATTTTGTATCCTGCAACTTTACCAAATTCACTGATTAGCTCTAGTAGTTTTCTGATGGCATATTTAGGATTCTCTATGTATAGTATGTCATCTGCAAGCAGTGAAAGCTTTACTTCTTCTTTTCCACTTTTTATTCCTTTTCTTTTTCTTCTCTGATTGCCATGGCTAGGACTTCCAAAACTATGTTGAATAATAGTGGTGAGGGTGGACAACCTTGTCTTGCTCCTGATCTTAGAGGAAATGCTTTCAGTTTATCACCATTGAGAATGATGTTTGCTGTGGGTCTGTCATATAGGCCTTTATTATGTTGAGGTAGGTTCCCTGTATGCCCATTTTCTGAAGAGTTTTTATCATAAATGGGTGTTGAATTTTGTCAATAGCTTTTTCTGCATCTATTGAGATGATCATACGGTTTTTCTTCTTCAGTTTTTTAATATGGTGTATCACATTGGTTGATTTGCATATACTGAAGAATCCTTGCATCCTTGTGATAAATCTGACTTGATCATGGTGTGTGATCCTTTTAATGTGTTGTTGGATTCTGTTTCCTAGTATTTTGTTGAGGATTTTTGCATCTATATTCACCAGTGATATTGGGCTCTAATTTTCTTTTTTTGTGGTATCTTTGTCTGGTTTCGGTATCAGGGTGATGGTGGCCTCAAAGAATGAGTTTGGGAGTGTTCCCTCCTCTGAAATTTTTTGGAAGAGTTTGAGAAGGATGGGTGTTAGCTCTTCTCTAAATGTCTGATAGAATTCACCTGTGGAGCCATCTGGTCCTGGACTTTTGTTTGTTGGAAGATTTTTAATCACAGCTTCAATTTCATTACTTCTGATTGGTCTGTTCATATTTTCTATTTCTTCCTGGTTCAGGCTTGGAAGGTATACCTTTTTAAGAATTTGTCCGTTTTCTTCCAGGTTGTCCATTTTACTGGCATACAGTTGCTTGTAGTAGTCTCTTAGGATGCTTTGTATTTCTGCGGTGTCTATTGTAACTTCTCCTTATTCATTTCTAATTTTATTGATTTGAGTCCTCTCTCTCTTTTTCTTGATGAGTCTGGCTAATGGCTTATCAATTTGTTTATCTTCTCAAAGAACCAGCTTTTAGTATTATTGATCTTTGCCACTGTTTTATTTGTTTCCATTTCATTTATTTCTGCTCTGATCTTTATGATTTCTTTCCTTCTGCTAACTTGGTTTTGTTTGTTCTTCTTTCTGTAGTTCCTTTACATGTAAGGTTATATTGTTTATTTCAAATTTTTCTTGTTTCTTGAGGTAGGCTTGTATAGCTATAAACTTCCCTCTTAGAACTGCTTTGCTGCATCCCATAGGTTCTGGATCATCGTGTTTTCATTATCATTTGTCTCTAGGTATTTTTTTATTTCCTCTGATTTCTTCAGTGATCTCTTGGTTATTTAGTAATGTTTAGTAATGTATTGTTTAGCTTCCATGTGTTTGTGTTTTTTACATTTTTTCCGTGTAATTGACTTCTAATCGCATAGTACTGTGGTCAGAAAAGATGCTTGATATGATTTCAATTTTCTTAAATTTACTGAGGCTTGACTTGTGACCCAAGATGTGATCTATCCTGGAGAATGTTCCATGCGCACTTGAGAAGAAAATGTAATCTGCTATCTTTGGATGGAATGTCCTATAAATATCAATTAAATCAATCTGGTCTACTGTGTCATTTAATGCTTGAGTTTCCTTATTAATTTTCTGTTTGGATGATCTGTCCATTGGTGTAAGTGAGGTGTTAAAGTCCCCCACTATTATTGTGTTACTGTCGATTTCCTCTTTTATGGCTGTTAGCAGTTGCCTTATGTATTGAGGTGCTCCTATGTTGGGTGCATATATACTTATAATTGTTATATCGTCTTCTTGGATTGATGCCTTGATCATTATGTAGTGTCCTTCTTGTCTCTTGCAACATTCTTTATTTTAAAGTCGATTTTATCTGATGTGAGTATTGCTACTACAGCTTTCTTTTGATTTCCACTTGCATGGAATATCTCTTTCCATCCCCTTACTTTCAGTCTGTATGTGTCCCTAGGTCTGAAGTGCATCTCTTGTAGACAGCATATATATAGGTCTTATTTTTGTATCCATTCAGCAAGCCTGTGCCTTTTGGTTGGAGCATCTAACCCATTCACATTTAAGGTAATTATCGATATGTATGTTCCTATGACCATTTTCTTAATTGTTATGGGTTTGTTTCTGTAGGTCCTTTTCTTCTCTTATGCTTCCCATTTAGAGAAGCTCCTTTAGCATTTGTTGTAGAGCTGGTTTGGTGGTGCTGGATTCTCTTAGCTTTTGCTTGTCTTTAAAGCTTTTGACTTCTCCACTGAATCTAAATGAGATCCTTGCTGGGTAGAGTAATCTTGGTTGTAGTTTCTTCCCTTTCATCACTTTAAGTATATCATGCCACTCCCTTCTGGCTTATAGAGTTTCTGCTGAGAAATCAGCTGCTAACCTTATGGGAGTCCCTTGTATGTTATTTATCGTTTTTCCCTTGCTGCTTTCAATAATTTTTCTTTTTCTTTAATTTTGCCAGTTTGATTACTATGTGTCTCGGCATGTTTCTCCTTGGGTTTATCCTGTATGGGACTGTCTGCACTTCCTGGACTTGGGTGGCTATTTCCTTTCCCATGTTAGGGAAGTTTTTGAATATAATCTCTTCAAATATTTTCTTGGGTCTTTCTCTCTCTCTCCTCCTTCTGGGACCCCTATAATATGGATGTTTCTGCATTTAATGTTGTCTCAGAGGTCTCTTAGGCTGTCTTCATTTCTTTTCATTCTTTTTTCTTTATTCTGTTCCGCAGCAGTGAATTACACCATTCCGTCTTCCAGGTCACTTGTCCATTCTTCTGCCTCAGTTACTCTGCCATTGATTCCTTCTTGTGTATTTTTCATTTCAGTTATTGTGTTGTTCATCTCTGTTTGTTTGTTCTTTAATTCTTCCAGGTCTCTGTTAAACATTTCTTGCATCTTCTCAATCTTTGCCTCCATTTTTTTCCCGAGGTCCTGGATCATCTTCACTATCATTGTTCTGAATTTTTTTTCTTGAAGGTTTCCTATCTCTACTTCATTTAGTTGTTTTTCTAGGATTTTATCGTGTTCCTTCATCTGGTACATAGCCCTCTACCTTTTCATTTTGTCTATCTTTCTGTGAATGTGGTTTTTGTGCCACAGGCTGCAGGACTGTAGTTCTTCTTGCTTCTGCTGTCTGCCCTCTGGTGGATGAGGCCCTCTAAGAGGGTTTTGCAAGTTTCCTGATGGGAGTGACCAGTGCAATCAGTATCTTAATTTTGAACATTATAATCTGGTTTTCCTTGATTTTGAACTGAATATAAGTGGAATCATATAGTATGTATCCCATTTCATGTACGGCTTCCTTTTCTCAACGTTATATGCTTGTGAATATTCATGTTTTAACATGTAGCAATACTCTAACCATTTCACTTCTTTATAATATGTCATTATACAGATATATTACTCTTTATGTATCTAATATGCTGTTTCACGTTTTGGTTATTATAAACCATGCTTCTATTGGCATCCTTTGATATTTCTTGGTACATATGTGCATGTATTTCTATAGGGTATCTCAAGGAGTAGAAATGCTTTAGTAGATAATGCCAAGCAGTGATATTGACACTCCCAGCAACAGTGATCAGCAGCAGTGCTCCACATTCTCTATTTTTGCTACAGATCTCCACTGTGTGTTTTAAATTTTTATTAGTCTAGAGAATACATACGAATACATATCTCACAGTTATTTCAATTTGCATCTTCATTTATTGAGCATATGTTTATTGGTAATTTATATATTCTCTTTTTGAAGTGCCCATACAAGCCTCCATCCCACTTGGAGTTAGGAGGTTGTATGTTTTTTAGAATTTTTATAATCTACAACCCACCTGAAGTTAATTTTGTTATTGGTGTGTGATAAGGGTCAAATCCTCATAGTATTATTTTTCCTATAGTAATAGCCAGTTGACCTCCAAAATTTAGTGAAAAAACTGTTCATTCCTACTTTTCTATAAAGATTACCATCATTAATTGCATCTCCATGTATGTGTGTGTCTATTTCTAAATCTGTTCTATTCCATAAGTATACTTTTCAATACCATACTGTTTTAATTACTGTACCTTCATTGTAAGTTTGATATCTAATAGAACAAGTCCTAGAAAATATTCTTGGCCCTTTTCCACACAAATTTAAAAATTAGCCTGTTAATTTTCATAATACTATCTATTGGAGAATTTGGGATTGTGTTCTATCTAAATATCAATTTTGGGAAACATGGTATTTTCACAATGAGTCTTCCAATCAATGAACATTCTTTCATTTGTTTAGAACTTCTTCATTTTCTCTCAAAACTGTTTTATAGTTTTCTGTGTGGAAGTTATATATATCTTCCATTACATTTGCTCTAAATAAATATTTTTATACATTGAAATAGTTTCTTCTGATGTATTTCATTTTCTTCTAACTTTTTTAGACTAGTACACAGGACTATAATTGATTTTTTACTTTTGCTATGCCCATTTACTAATTCTAATAATTCATCTGATTCTTTCAGATTTTTATGATTATAATATCTTTAACAATGAAAATTATAATTCTTTCACTTACTTCTTATTTCTTTAGTATCTTCTTAAATCTTACTTTCCTGAAAAGGACTTCCAGTAAAATTCTGACTAGTACTCGTAGAGCCATCTTTGAATCATTCCCAATCTTGAAACCTTTCAATATTTCACCGTTAAGTAGGATATTTGCTACAAGTTTATTTACAGTTATATTTTATCAGAAGAAAGAAGTTCCCTTCTATTCCTATTTTGCTAAGATGTTTTGCTTATGTGTTTGTTTTAATCATAAATAGCAAATGTTTCTAAAATTGCCTTTTCTGTATTTGTTGAAAATGTTTTTATTTTCCTCTACTGTGTTGACGTGGTGAACTATACTAATTAATTTTCTAATGTTAAACTTTGCATTTTTGGAATAAAACCAACTTGATCATGAAATATGACCATTTTTATTTATTGCTGCATTCAGTTAGCTTTTTGTTTAAAATTTTTCATCTATGTTTATAAGAGAAATTGACCTATTAGAGTCCCTTTTGTAATTCTTTGTCATTTTCATTATTGAGGTTATGCTCACCACATAAATTGAGTTGGAAGTATTCCCTAATTTTGTTTTTGTTTTCTGTTCTCTGGAAGAAGATGTGTAAGACTGCCATGATTTTTCTCCCTAAATAACTGGTAGAATTCACTCATGAAACCATCTGCCCATGGAGTGTATTTTATTTTTTGTAGTCTAACAGTTATTTACATTTAAATCTTCTATTTCTACTTATTCTCAGTTTTGTAAGAACAATTTTCCCTAAGAATTTGTGCATTTAATATTGTATTTTTATAAAGTTGTTCATAATATAAGCACGACAGTATTTGTAAGATTTGTAGCAATGTCCTTTTCTCATTCCTGATTTTGATTCTCTCCCTCTCTCTCTCTCATCAGTTTTATTTAAAAACTGAAATCTATAAATTTTAGAGACATTTCAAAACATTTCAAAGAGTTAACATTTGGCTTTATTGCATGTTTGTCTTCTATTTCATTAATTTCTGCTATATTTATAATTTAATTCCTTCTACTTTCTTTGGATTTCACACTGTTCTTTTTTGCCTAAATTCTTTAGATGGATGCTCACATTATTTTTTAATCTTTATTATCTTCTTGTATATACATCTAAATCTATACCTATCTCTCTAAATTTCCTTAGCTGTGATCTGCAAGTTGTATTTTCATTATCACTCATAAATTTATAATTTTCTCTAATTTCTTTTTTGATTCAAAATATATTTGTAAGTATACGTCTTAATTTCCAAACATACGGAAATTTATGAGTTATCTTTTTGGTTTTTCTTCCCTGCTTAACTTACTCTGTGATCAAAGAATATACAGAACACGACTACAATCCTTTGAAATTTGTTCAGACTTTCTATATGAACCAACAGATAATCTATTTTGGTTAATGCTCCATGTGTAACTCATACGAATTTATATTCTGCAGATGTTGGATCTGCAGTATTCTATATCAGTCATATGACGTTTGTTAATTGTGTTATTCAAATATTCTATATTCTTTCTTCTTACTGTTTTATTCTCTGAATAGTTTTATCAGTTATCTTAGAGAAATGTGTTAAAATGTATCATTATGGTTGTAGATTTATTAGGACTTTTGGTAGTAGTTTGTCAGTTACTTTTGTTTTATACATTTGAATTTATTTTTTGGGTGAATATACAAATTTAGGATTACTATTCTTTCCTGATTGAATTAAAACTTTTGCCATTGTAAAGTGTCCTTATTTATATCTACTAATGATTTTTTCCTTGAAGTCTTTGTCTGATAATAATATAGTTACACAACCTGCCTTTTGGTTAATGTTTGCTTGGTGTGTACTTTCTAACCTTTTAATTTTCACTTTTCTGTGTCCTTAAGGTCTCTTTTAATTTGCATTTAAGTGGTTTTTGTGTTTTACTTAGGCTGACAATTTTGTCTCTTTTAGAGAATTTACTCTATTTATATTTAAAGGAATAGTTAATGTAAGTTGTCTTCAAATATAAAATCAAATTTACTATTTGCTGTAAGTACATCCCACTTATTTGAATTTTTGTCCTTTTTGCCTAATTTTGGTTTACAGTTTTTTTAGAAACTTTTTTATTTCTTTCCTCTATTACCTTAACATTGTTTACTTTTAATATTTATTTTTAATAATAACACTAGAGATTAGAGCATAAATTCTTGACATATAAAACACTGATACAAGATGAGACTTCCATCTGTTCCCAGGCATTTCAAGGACCTCAGAACACCTTAACTCCATTTCCCATTTTTATATTTAATAAGCTGCTATTGTTGTCTATTTTGATTCTCCATGTGTGTGTTAAACCCTAAAAACATGTAGTTCACTTTATTTTTCAGTCAATATCATTTAGATGTACCCACGTTTACCTTTTTTGTACTTTTCTCTTTTCTTCATACAGTAGATCATTAATTTCTTTGTAGCCCTTACCCTAACCCTTTGAAATTTCTTTTAATGTGTTATTGTTATAGATGATATTTTTTACTATTTTTCTTAAAGTATCTTTATTTCAGAAGGATAATTTCACTAGTTATAAAATTCTAGGTTAACCATTTTTGTCTTTCAGCATGTCGAAGATATCATTTCAATGCTTTCTGGCTTCCATCGTTTCTGTAGTGAGGTCTTCTGTTAGTCAAGTTGTGGGTCCTTTGAGAGTAACTGTCCTTTTGCTCAGCTGCTTTTAAGATCTTATTCTTCGTCCTTAGTTTTCACTAGTTTTAACATGATAGGTCTAATTTTCTCTTAATTTCTTTTACTTGAGACTCAAAGAGTTCTATGTATAATTTGTATTTATATTTCAGGTACTGCCTCTTCAGATATTACTCTCTCTAAAGTTTCTCTACTTTTCTTCTGGACATGTCTTAGCATGTATGTTAAAGCCTCCCTTTTTGTATCTCTTTTCTCTCTTTTGTATTTTCCTTCAGTTTGTTTCTCTTTGCTGCATTTATGACTTTTTCCATCTAACTATGTACTAGTTTTCATCTAACTATGTACTAGCTTCCTATTTCTCTTTTAAACTCTACCTAATATGCTATTAAATCTGTGCATTAGTTCTCAGTTGTGGTGATTATATTGTTTAATTCTGGCACTTGAATAAAAGTTTTAAATCATTATTTTTAGCTTCTAGTTATTTGCTATTCTTTGTTCTCATTCCAGATCACTGAATAAGGTATCAGCAAATACACTGGACTAAAAGGGACCCTAGGTGCTGGGCTCACCTCTGTATTTCTGACTTCTCTTGTTTTGGTCTGTTAAGTTGTCAGTGGCTTACTAGTTCTCCAGTGCCTTCAGGCATACACACACACACACACACATTTCATCTACATTTTTCAGGTTTTTTTTCAGCAGGATAGTCGATTACACTACCTACTCATCATTACCAGAATTAGAAATCCAGAGTTGACTGACCTTCACTGTCCTTCTTTGTTATTAATTTAGTCAAAGTTTCCACTTTTTCTTGCATCAGTTATATGTGTGTGTACAATATCCATATGAAAAGAATAATTGTTGCCTTAAATATGCTTTAAATATGCTCATGGTATGCTCTTGCTATTATTTAAATATCGTTCACATCTGTAATTACAACCCATTTCATAAATCAAATGTTTATGTAGTGTCACTCTTTTCTTAATCAGACTTGCCAAATTATAATAGATACACATGTATTTTTAAAAAACAGTGTTAATATCATTGATAAATTCTGTTAAATTTTTTGTACTCTCCCTCTCTGGTTTTGTTATCAAGCTAAGAGTGGCTTCACAAAACAAGTTGAGAAATGTTTTCTCCTCTTCTATCTCCTGGAAGATATTGTGTAGAACTTGTGCTAATTCTTCTGTAAAGCTTAGACCTCTTCAATGAAACCATTTACGCCTCAAGAATCGTTTTTCAGAAGACTTTAACTTACAAATTTAATTTTCTCAATAGTTGTAGGACTATTCAAATTATCTGTCACATGTTGAATGAGTTGTAATAGTTTGTACTTTTGAGAAATTGATCATCTACATTCACCAAAGTTTTCAAATTCATATGTATAAAATTGTTCGTATTATTTCCTTATCATCATTGTAAAGTCTGAAGTGTCTGTTATAATGCATCCTGTTTCATTCTTGATACTGGTAAATTGTGTTATTCTTTTTTTGTCAGTATTGCTAAAGGATTGTCAGTTTTATCAATTTTTCCCCAATAACCCAGCTATTTGTTTTATTGGCTTTGTCCAATGTTTTAGTATTTTAAATTTATCTGATCTCTGCTCTTTATTATTTCCTTCCTTCTTTTTGCTTCTGTTTATTTTGCTCTTTTTTCTACTTTCTTGAGCCAGAAGCTTAGATTATTGATTTGAAAGTTTTCCTTTTTTCTAATGTAATAATTTACTGCTATAAATTTGCCTTTCAGCACTACTTCATCAACGTATCATAAAATTTGATATGCTGTGTTTTCATTTTCATTTAGTTCAATGTAATTCTTTAATACTCCTTAGGACTTCCTCTTTGGCTCCTGAGTAATTTAGAAGTGTGTTGTTTAGCTTCCAAGTAGTTTGGTGACTTGCATATTATAATTCTGCTATTGACTATTCATTTGATTGTACTATGGTCAGAGAACACAACTGGTATGATTTCAATTCTTTTAAATGTGTTAAGATTGTTTTAAGGCCCAGGATATGATCTACCTTAGTAGATGTTCCATTAGCATTTGAAAAGAAAGTGTATTCTGTTGTTTTGGTTGAAATGTTCTATAAATGTCAAATAGATCCCGTGAGATCATCTATAATCTTACTGATTTTCTGTCTAGTCATATTATCAATGGTTGAAGGAGAGATATTGAAATTTTCAACTATAATTGTGGGCTTGTCTACTTTTCCTTTCAGCTCTATCAGTTTTTACTTCACATATTTTCAGTTCTTTTGTCTGGGACATACACACTTAGAATTGATATATCTTACTGAGATCATCTATAATCTTACTGATTTTCTGTCTAGTCACATTATCAATGGTTGAAAGAGGGATATTGAAATTTTCAACTATAACTGTGGGTTTGTCTACTTTTCCTTTCAGCTCTATCAGTTTTTGCTTCACATATTTTCAGTTCTTTTGTCTGGGGCATACACACTTAGAATTGATATATCTTCTTGATACACTAATCAATTAATTAGTATGTAATGTCCCTGGCAATTTTCTTTGTTCTGAAGTCTACTTTATATAATGTTAATATAGCTACCCCTGCTTTCTTTTTATTAATATTTGGATGATGTATCTTTTTATACCCTTTTATTTTCAATATACCTATATCACTGTATTTGAAGTAAATAATTTCTTCTTTTTTTTATAGCTGTGCTGGGTCTTTGTTGCTCTGCATGGTCTTTCTCTCTAGTTGTGGCAAGTGGGGGCTACTCTTTCATTGCAGTGTGCGGGCTTCTCACTGCAGTGGCTTCTCTTGTTGCAGTGTACCGGCTCTAGAGCACAGGCTCAGTAGTTGTGGCACGTGGGCTTAGCTGCTCTGCAGCATGTGGGATCTTCCTGGACCAGGGATTGAACCTGTGTTCCCTGCATTGGCAGGTGGATTCTTAACCACTGCACTACCAGGGAAGTCCCTGAAGTAAATTTCTTATAAACAACAGCTAGGTTATTTTTTAGTCAACCCTGCCCTCATTGTCTTTTAATTGGTGTATTTAAACCTTTTATATTTAATGTAATTATTGATATGTTAGGGCTTAAGTATGCGTTTTTTCCCCCTATTTGTTACCTCTGTTTTTGTTTAATTTCTTTTTCTTATCTATTTATGGAATAATTACACATTTTTATAAATCTATTTTGATTTATATACAGTAGCTTTGAGCTTATTATCTCTTTGTACTTTTTAGTGATGGTCCTAGGTATTACAAAATATAGACACCTTATCAGAGTCTACTTGTGTCATCATTTTATCAGTTAGGGTGAAGTGTAGAAATGTAACCTCCCTTTACATCTCTTTACCTTCCCACATTCACTGTATAATTGTCTTTAATGTTTCCTCTACATACACTGAGGACCATATTTTAAAAGATAATTTAGAAAACTCAAGAGGAGAAAAAATGCCTAATGCCCATTTGGTGATAAATTATCTTAGTTTTCCTTCATCTGAGAATATTTTAGGTTTCCCTTCATTCTTGAATTAAGACAGTATTCTGGGGGTAACATTGTCCTGAATGGCAGAGTAAGGACCTGCAAAATTCCATTCTTCTATGAAAGCAATGAGAATACTGGGGAAATAGTAAAATAAATATTTTCAGAATTTTGGAACTTAACCAAAGCCTTGCAACAATCTAAGAAGTGTCTATTTAGGAAAAATAGCTGGACCATGGTAAGAACAGGAAACTTTATGGCATTTTAACTTGTCATTTCCCCATAACTCTCTCTTCAGATCTACAGAATCCTTGAAAGCAAAAGTCCTCACAATCAGAGTAGTTATAAAACCTAACAGTCTAGGGGCCACTGACATGGACACAAAATGGTTGGACCTCCTCAAAAGTTCCATACCCACACAATTGTCATATGTTACTTGTCTGAAAGTTCCCGAGAAACCCCAACTTGCATGGCTTATCTTTATTTCACTATTCTCAAGTTCATCTTCTAAAAACAGCTTCCCCCCAGAAAATTATTGGTTCAAGATACTTAAGGATATTTCAGTGTAATTTGTCTAATAGGCCAGCCAATCAGCTAGCCATGCAGGTGTTTCAGTGGCCACACATGAAAAAAAATATGAATACTAAAGAATTAGTCAAGGAAAGTAATTAAACAAACAGCTATAAAAATAACAAATAGCAGTAACAACAAACTCTGAAGATGGTAGGGGGAAATCTGATTTGCCAAGTGGCTATTACTTAAATTTGAAAAAGATTTTTTCTTCTTAATTTTCAACAAACAAAACTGCAAGAGATACAGAGAAACATGAACATATGGCCTGGGGAAAGGGGGCAGGGATAAATTGGGAGATTGGGATTGACATATACATACTACTATATATAAAATAGATAACTAATAAGGACCTATTGTATAGCACAGGGAACTCTACTCAATACCCTGTAATGACCTAAATGGGAAAAGAATCCAAAAAAGAGTGAACATATAGCTGATTCACTTTGCTATACAGCATAAACACAACATTGTAAATCAACTATACTCCAATAAAAATTAATTAAAAAAAGAATGTATGGTCCATGCACAGTAAAAAAAATCAGTCAACAGAAACTGTCCTCATGAAAACTAGAAATTGTACTTAGTAGAAAAACTTTATATAAGATACGTCCAAAGAACTAAAAAAAAAACAAGACTAAAGAACTAAAGGAAAGTACAAGAATAATGTCTCATTAAATAGAGAATATAAATTAGAAATAGAAATCATAAAAAAGAACTAATGTCTCCACAAGAACACAGATGTCTATAGCAGATTTATTCATAATTTCCAAACCCTGGAAGCAATCAAGACGTCCTTCAGCAGGTGAATGGATAAATAAACTAGTACATTCAGACCATGGAATATTATTCAACACTAAAAAGAAATGAGCTATCAAGCTATGAAAAGACACGGAGCAACCTTAAATGCATATTACCAAGTGAAAGAGGCCAATTAAGAAGGCTACACACTCTATGATCCGAACTATATGACATTCTAGAAAAGGCAAAACAACAGAGACACTAAAACCATCAGTAGTTACCAGGGTTTGGGAGGGAATGAGCAGGTAGAGAGTGGGGAATTTGTAAGACAGTGAAAATACTCTTCATGATACTGTAATGATGAATACATGTCATCATACATTTGTCCAGACCCAGAGAATGCACAACACCAGGAGTGAACTCTAAGGTAAACTATGAACCATGGGTGATTAGATGTGCCAGGATAGGTTCACCAGTGGTAACAAATGTACCATTCTGGTAGAGGATGTTTAATGGGGGAGGCTGTACACGTTGAGGAGGGCAGGGCATATATGAAAAATCTCTGTACCTTCTCAATTTTACTGTGAACCTAAAACCACTCTAAAATAAAGTATTTTACAAAAAAAAGAACAAATAGAAATTCTTGAGCTGAAAACTCTCTTGTCAGAGAAGAAAAAATTTCAGAGTTAGGCAGTTCAGGACTGTTTTATTACTAAATGATTTTATCTGTGGCTACCTGGAATCTCTGGAAAGAGGAGTCTGAGGCAAAAGTTAAGTCATTTATTTATGGGCAGGAGTGGAGTACAGAGGGAGTGTATACAGGAGGAGAAAAGAATGCCAATACAGGGTTGTTTTACCGAGTCATCACCACTATGGATGACTTATTTCACTGTTCCATGGGCTGTTGGAGAAGCTTTATGAAATACATTTCAGGATCTTCTGACGGAAAGAGGACAATGGATTCCCTGTCCCCCACCTCCCTTTGTTAAGGGTACTTGGTAGTTCCAAGATGTGTTAACTCTCCGTATACACTACCACTCACATTTCTAGATTAGTATTTAATCATATATCAAAGACGTTCCTACTAGCGTCCCATGTGAAGGCAGTGATTAGAGATTCTAAGCTGGTCACCTAGCAGTGGCTGGAATAAAAGGCAAACACAAGAGGTGTTCAACACAGCATAAGTATCTCAGATTCCTTTCATGTTTTTTCCCTCTATCCTTAGCATGTAGCTTCCATTCTCTACAAGTCCTTGTGGTCAGAAAGTCTAACTATATTGCAAAAACTGTAGGCTGATATAAACAAGAAGGAGAAAGGGTGGCTGGGCCATGCAGATTTTCAGCTGGGCACATTCCCACATAAAATAATGTGGGTGACATGTTTGTAAGAGGGAAAAATGAGAATGGAACCCAGCAATCTCCGTCACAACTCTTAAGGAAAATATGAAGTGGGGACAGATATCTGTGCCTTTAGCCTTCCTGTTTTAAAGTTAAAATGTTTTACCCATGGTCATATTCATCCAAAGTAATTTTATTTCTCACCTTCCACTCCCCCATTTCCTCTTTATTGCCCCAGACCCTCCAATTCCTTTTTCCAAGAATACCTTTAAATTGATAGCTATCCAATTATCCCATCTTAGATGATTTTGCATTTTTACCAAAAATAAGATTTTAAGGAGGTATGAAGATCTGAAGGTGGAAAACCAGGCCTCCATCAATGTTTGAGCAGAGAAGAGATGAAGAAAGAATAGACAGGGTGATTCTGCACTAGGTATTGTCTAGTCTCTCTACGCTAAGACTAGTGGTGCATTTTAATTGGGTAAAATGCTATTAGCTCATACTAAACACTGCTTTGGGTTTCTGTTAATCTCTGCATAGACTATTTTCAAATCTTTATGCCAGCTACTAAAAAGTGGCCAGCTATACTCATTTGGATCCCAATTTTAATATTTTTGATGAAATGTATGAAAATGAATAAAAAATAAACATATATATTTCTCGTACCCTTAGTAGGTACAGAGCAGGATATTAAGCCCTTTGATTCCCACTTTCCCTGCCCCAAGACATCCTCTGTGCTAACTGAAAATGGAGACAAAGGAAAGGTGGTGTACAAATAAAGGAAAAGAATCAAGCAGCCTGAAGAAGGACACATGGACCCCTGCCTCTTACAAATCAGGAATAGTTGGCACTTACCTCAAGACTTGACCAGTCTGGTTCCTCCTTCAATCTTATCCGAGTGACATTCATTTTAATAACAAGTTAAACTCATTATGCGAATTGCACAATTCTATTAGAATACTGTTATCCCACGTAAATGCTATTAGTTCCACAAATGAACTATGCTATGTGAAACTGCTTAGAAAACTATAAAGCACTTTACAAATGGAAGAAAAATTATAATGTCCAAGAGAGAAAAGCATTATACTAAACTGGAATCATAAAATGCTAAAGTACCCACTGATGCAGCTCCAATTCACAACTTCACCCTTTTTGTGTGAAAAGGTAAAGGGAAGCAAAGTGTTTCTTTGTAAATCCCATTTCTATGACTAATGTTCTTCTACAACTAACATGTAATTTTCTTCTTTTGATTTGTTTTCCCATCTTACCCGACACATTTTATATCCCTTCTGCTTCTTACAAGTGCCATTTTGTTAAGGGGGGAGGTGGGGTTTTGCAAGAAGTTTTAAAATATGCTGTTAATGAATGAATGGACAACTAATTATTTGCTAAATACATTAACACAAATCTGGGTCTGAAATTGCTTCAGAATTAATTTGGGACATATGTGCACAACCTTGCTTATATTTGCAGAGGGCATGATACATGAATTTCCATTTGTATATAAGAAAGTTGTTCCTTTTTTTTTTCCCGTTGCGGAGCACAGGATCGAGACGCACAGGCTCAGCGGCCATGGCTCACAGGCCCAGCCGCTCCGCGGCATGTGGGATCTTCCCGGACCGGGACACGAACCCATGTCCCCTGCATCGGCAGGCAGACTCTCAACCACTGCACCACCAGGGAAGCCCCGAGTTTTTCCTTTTTTTTACACAAACCTGGCTATAAGAAAGAAAACTCATTGCCAGGTTTATCTTATTTTTCAAGCTATATTATTAAAAAAGGATAATTTCTAAATTATGCTACTCATACGTTGATTTCCTTCTCTGTCACTTCTTCTCTCTCTTTTGCCCCTATCTCTCTCTCTCCCTTCTCCTCTCTCTTTCTCTCTCTCACACATACACAGATATAAACTTACATACACACACTCCAAATGTAGTCTGTGTACATAGGTAGGAGGATTATAAATGAACTACCCACCAAGTGAACAAACACACAACTTCCATTCAATGGATCACAATGGAAATTATTTCCAAGACCTAACTGATTTCCAAAAGTGCTTTTATTTCTGTTTTCCCAAACCTCATTCTTCCCATTAAATAAGGAGGTCTACCAGATTATTAGTCTCTCAGTAGAGAGACGGGATTTTCCCTTTAGTTCAAACAAGAGCTCTGGTATAAACTGCCTTTTAATAGAAATGATAATTTTAAAGGTCTAATCATAGATCTTTAAAATATGTAGCTATTTCCTCCGATGGGAATTAGCCAGCAATAGGGTTCCATCAGCATTCACATTTGCAGATAAGTATTACATTTTCCTAGACATTTTGAAAAAGTTAGCTCTCAGATGATGGCACTGCCAAAAAATATGGCCAACTTCTACATCAGACAAAATCGGAGATAGATTATTCCTTAACTTGGCACAGAAGTACTCACCTCTCTCAAAACTAGGGCTCTCCTCTTTGGGGCGACCCTACCAAGAACTTAACATAAGTCTTTCTGTTAGGCAGAATTCCCAACTCACACTAGTCTAATAATTTTTTACCTGTTTGCTAGAACTGGTCTTCAGTGGCCTTATTATACCACATGATCTTAATCTCGTCAAATACTATGCTGCAGATATTCTATGTATTTTTTTAAGCGGGTTCATCCTCCCTAATCTATACCTACCTCTTAAGATTTAGGGGAAAAAATTAAACTCAAACAGCATCCTTCAGCTGGGCCCATTTCCTTAGTGAAACCTAGATTAGTCCATGTTATGGACTGAACCGTATCCTCTCAAAATCCTTATGTTGAAGCCGTAACCCACAATGTGACTGTATTTGGAGACAGGGAATTTAAGGAGGTAATTAAGGTTAAATGAGGTCATAAAAGTGAAACCCAAATCCCAAATGACCGGTGTCCTTATGAGAAGAGAGATACACTAGGGGTGTGTGCGCAATGGAAATAGACTGAACACACCGTGAGAAGGAGGCTATTTGTAAGCCACGAAGAGAGGCCTCAGGAGAAAACAACACTGCCTCACCTTGATCTTGGACTTCTAGCTTCTAGAACCGTGAGAGTAAATTTCCGCTATTCAGCCACCTAGTCTGTGATGTTTTGTTATGGCAGCCTCGACTAGTACAGTCCATTTCAAAATTTTGTTAAGTAGATTGCAGGTTGTAAAAAACCCCACCAAGATCTTCATTCTCACTTGGAACGTAGGGACACTGCTATCAGATGCCTCCCCCAATATTCCTCTCTATTATGATTCTAAACTTGTTTGTTCAACGCCCCTTCTTTCTTGTCTGGTAACAGATATCAGCCTCCTGGCCATGGCAGCAACATGGGGTCCAGAATAAGTCAGTTACAGCACCCTACACTTTGGCTGGTGATCATCCTGGGAATACGCACACGACCCACACTGAACAAATCGGAGCCTTCTCTGTTTTATATTTTTCCTTACACTAAACTTAAAGAAAAAGGACTATATCTCATATGGTCATGAGGTTGTGAAGATATAAGCCTTCAATATGAAGAAATATACCCCTCCGTGGTAGGCAGAAAAAAGCAGCACACAGAAAAATAGGAGGACAGGAGGAGAGAGAGATGCTGGCACTGAAGTGCCAGAATCAAGGCATCCCTGAGATTACCTTCCCTTTTCCACTCTTTGTTTATGGTAATAAATAGACTCTTCTTTTGCCTAAACTACTTCGAGTTGTTTCTCTGCCACCGGAAGTCAAAGAGTCCTTCTAGTTCATTATTATAAAGAGTATGAAAATTATTCTTCTTTATCTTTTTTTCCCATTTATGATCTGCTTTCTGACCCCTCCTCCCAACCATTTGCTAATTCACCACTCTTTGGGGCTTGGCCAGGAAAATAGCAGGAATAAAATGGGGAAAATCAAAGAGAATAAAATAAAAAGGAAAAAAAAGCAGGGAACCAAGTGATATTTCCTCTTATAGTTTATAGTTCTGAAGTCATTTAAGTCCATACAGAAGTGGGAAATGATAATTAAAAATCAAAGAACCAGGGCATCACGCCTACCCAGCCGATTCAGAGTTCCTGAGCTCAAGCTCTATAGATATTTCCTCAGTGCCTCCCTCCATAGCATTTCAACCTAAGAGATTTATTAATATTCCTTTAGAGCTGCTTTTTAGCATCCTCCCTCTCTTCATCCAGTTCCCAGTATCCACACAACTGCTGGGGGTGCCACAGGCCTCCACAGAGGTCCCCCACTTGTTTCAGGCAGCTTACTACCCACGAAATCTTTATCTCTATTCCTCCTATTCACCCCGTTGCACCACAAAGTCTTGAAACTTTATCTTTTTATATCCTTCTTCATTTTCCTCCAATTAAAACCTATCAGTTATGTAGCCTATTCCCTTAGGGATCCACTCAGTGACCAGCTAGTACTAATTTGGTCATGTATAGCTAAGATGTTACTGGCTGATAATGGATTAATATTTTAATCTCCCAGAGAACATTTACATTTTTATGGTGGCCTTAAGCAAAAGGTGTTAACCACATGGGGATTTCTGGTGGCAGGAGGAATGAAACGAATATGTGGGAACTGGTAGTGCTTTAGTACCCCTGGATCCACATCATGTACACAATGGCATGTCTGCGCACCTGGTCAGTCCTGCCCTTTGGGCTGATTCCATATCTACCACCAAAGAGCTCTCTGTTTTGCAAGAACCATTCGTGTGACTCTCCCGCGACTGACCTTCCCTTTTCTCCCTCTGGCTGATACCATTGCTCACCTCCCCTTGTTCTATTATTGCCTTTAACAGTGTCTATACTTTTATTAACTCAGTAAATTTAGATTCTCTTAAAGAGCACATCAAAAGTTCAAGCCATGCCACACAGCCCTAGAAACAGTTCTTGAAACAGAAATGATGATTCCAAAAGTTATTTCAGGTAAGAACTAGCAAATGTCATCAGAATGTTCCTGGTCACTTTATTGGCTCTAATTGAATAGTTCCCTCAGAATCTATGGTTTACTGGAACCAAAGATAATATGGGAATGTTAAATACCAGGAACAGGGATGAGAAAAAGTGCGATATTGGCAATTACATTAAAATTTTGGTACTGCAATTTAAGAAGAGCCTTGAAAAAGGAAAGGGTGTCTTTAGATGATGCTGGAAAGATAAGAAAACCATATTCCATGAGTATTAGAAGAACTGCCGTGAAGGAAGAAGATGGAAACATGAAACCTGTCCTCTAGTTTTGGAGGCACATTGTCTAGGAGGGAGAGCAGAGTTATTCTGGATTGCTTCACAGGATGAAAGTAGGATCAGTGGTGAGTATAAACTACAAAGAGGAAGATTTTTTTTTTCTCATCTTAAGGGAGACTTTCCAAACAACAGGGTTGTCCAGCAATGGAATGAACTGCCTTCCAAAATCACTACTGATACTATTTGTAAAGGGTCTAAACGGCCATTCACTAGGACATTTTAGAACAGCTTCCTACACTCACAGGCTAGACAACTTCTAAGACTCCTTAAATACTGTGATTCCACCATTCTGTAAAACCGTCAGCACTGGATTAGCTGGCTGACCCACAGGGACAGCATCAGGTTTTCGACAGAGTTCTGGGAACAGAGAGAGGAGGTAAGAAACGAAGAGCACAAAACAGAGGAAGCCGCACTTCCAACCTGTCACCTGTTGGCAGTTTTAGTCTTTTGATAGGCTTCAGCCTGTTGGCTATTCATCTGCCTATCTATTCTCTAAATGAAGTACTTCAGCAATTGAGTTCAATTCAACAAGCAGGGATGCTGTGCTACTATAAATCATCAGTCCCTTCCTCCCCAAGCCCTTCAGTGGAAGGAGTAATTGGTTAATTGCCAGAGTTGTTAACAAGAATTAAGAATTCAAGGGAATTGGCTAGGAATGCAGATCTGTTGCAATATGGTGAGAACAAATGTGTTTGTAAAGGGGCAGAAATTTAGAAATATGCATACCTAAGTCAAAACAAATGGGTCTTAAAGTCCTTTATAAAAATGCCTGAGATTTACTGGGTCAGCGTTCCCTTCTTTAAAGGGCTAGCACTCTTTAAAAAAAAAAAAAAAAAGCTTCTTCCTTAGCTCCTTTCACTGCATCTTCCAGCTGCAAAGTCCAAAGCACTTTCCATATTTCCCTCTGCATTCACTCCTGACAGAGGCATCTCCCTATGCTTTACCAATTCTACACACCCAAATTTTCGAGACAACCATTCCTTCTCACGTTTTGATTTTCTCTGTCAAATGAATGGATGAAGGAGAATTTTCATAAAGGGTGAGATAAAACCTAATATACCACTGCCCATAAGGCCCAAATCCATGGTTACGTGCCTTATAGGGATACGAGTTTGCCTTAGCAAGTACAGCTCCATGTTGGGTGAGACTCCTGGGCACTGCTGAGTATCCTACAGGTAATCTAGATGTTTTTAGCAGTAATAAATCTAACAGCAGCCATCCTTATGTTTGCAACCATTTTATGTTCTTCAAAGTATTTCTTTCATTCTATTTGCTTTGATATCAGTACAAAATACATAGAGCAAGATATTCCTGTTTCCAAGATGAGTAAGTTGAGACAGAGAGTGGTTAAGTCATAAAGGCAGTACTCAAGCCCTAGATTTCCTATCTCCCATATCCTACCTTCATACTTTCTATATCCTGCCTTCACCAATAGTTTAACCCCTCGGCTCTAAAAATCTGAAGTGCCCATTGTTTTGTAATCATGAAATCTCTTCAGAATTGTGCATAGAGTAGGATGTACAAATGAATAATTGGATTCAATTGCATATACTTTTTTTCCAGCTTTACTGGATTATAATTGCAATACAACATTGCATAAGTTTAAGGTGTTCAATGTGTTGATTTGATACACTTATATATTGCAAAATGATCACCACCATCACATTAGCTAACACCTCCATCATATCACATAATTACAATTTCTTTTCTGTAATGAGAACATTTGTTTTACTCTGTTAGCGAATTTCATGTATATAAATACAATATTATTAACTATAATCACCATGTTCTTCAAGACTTATTCATCTTATAGCTGGAAGTTGTACCCTTTCAACTGCATATACTTGAAGGAGTGTCTGTTTTCATGTGTGTGCACGTGTGTCTTGGAGGAATTATGGAGCATAGGGTTGGGGGCAACTTGGAGCTAGTCCAGTGTATATCTGTAGAATAGAAATGAAAACAAGTGCAAGGGAAGCAAAAGTCGAACACATATTAGTAGATTTACAAGGACAGGTAATTTTCATCTTCCACCTGGTCAGAGGTGGGAGGCATATATTGGAGTCATCATAAAACCAAGGCCCGTCTTATCTATAAAGGATCTTTGAAGGGACTTTGATGAAAGTGAACTAATGTTTCACCAAGGCTGCTGAAATGCAAATGAGTTGAAGCACTACAACAGTGGTATCAGTGAAAACTGAGGGCCCATTGCCCACTCAAGGAGCAGGCCAGGAATAGAAAACAGAATCAAGAGAGAGATTATAATTATGTAACATAATTAAGTTGCAGGGGGTCTCATAAATTGCCACATAGATACCATATAGTCTATAACATATAGGAGCTAAAACCCTGACAGAATGAACTGATTAATAAGAGAACTCCAAGTAGAGGTGACTGAGCACAATGTTTTCTCAGCTGCTGAGGTTCACTACTATTGCTTACACTGAAGCTGATACAATCTCATGTCCAGATTTTCTAAGACTGTCTTGGTTTCATGTGATTTTTAAAAAGTTATTTGTTAAATATAAAGCCAATTGTGAAAGATTTTAAAACCATGTATCTAGTCTGCTGTAACAAAATACTGTAGACTAGATGGCTTAAAAAAACAGAAGTTTATTTCCCACAAGTTCTGGAGGCTGAGAATTCCAAGATCAGGGTGCCAGCAGGATTGGGTTCTGGTGAGAACCTTCTTCCTGTTTTGCAGATGGCCATCTTCTTGTTTTGTCCTCACATGGCAGAAAGAGAGAGATAAAAGAAGCAAGCTCTCAGGTCTCCTCTCATAAGGGCACTAATCCCATCATGAGGGCTACACCCTCATGACCTCATTGTCTCCCAAAATCCTCCATCTCCAAATATCATTACTTTGTGGATGAGAATTTCCACATATGAATTTGGAAGGAATATAAATATTCAATCTATAGCACAATGTAAATAATAACTTTTCAAATTAGAAAGAAAAATCCTTTATCAGACCACATGTCCTAAATTTTAGCTCAGATAATATTTTAATCTAAATAAGGAGACTAGTGGATCTCTTTTTTAAATGTCCAAGATCTGGAGTTAAGGAGACCAGACAGAAGAAATCAGGGCATTCATGTCCCCAGCCAGATTCAGTGGGAGGAAAGGAAAACGAGGTACTGGAATAAGACTACTTCGATTGTATGAAGTCTAAGCTGAGTATAGTGTGCTACATTAGATGGGGGAGCACAGGTTCTGACACACAGCATGTCTAAGGTAGGAAGTCCCAGACAGGGACTGGGTTGTTTGTGTCTTGGGTACGTATGGTGGCTCTGTGTCCCAGCCCAGCCTTCAGGAAACCTGTTTCTGAGTTCTGTGGAAAGGTTAGAAGTTAAAAGTTATTATTGGAGAAGCTCTTTTCCTAAATACTCTTTAAGTCTCTGGGCACAGATAACACAGCTTGAAGCCCCTCTAATAGCAGACAACACCGAAGGAGAGGAAGGCCATCTTTGCCACTTTCCCACAGATCAGCTGTGTAGCCTAGGGGGCTCTCTGGGCTCCAGGATCTCACTGACTGCAGGGAACAGCAGGGCTCAAAGGCACAGCAGTATCAGGTCAAAGCCCAGGTTGCAGTGAGAGATGTAGGCAGTGGTAACCTCAGTAGAAATGGACTTCTTGAAGGAAACTCCCACCAATACTGGTGGTAGGAAGACCCGTGCTTCCTGGGAGGCAGAGCCTGTGTAATGGAGCCAGAGAAATAGCAATGCCAGACAGAGGCTAATGAGAAAATGGAAATTCAGATGATAACTTGCAGGTTCAATAAAAGTTAGTGATTTAACTGATTCATTGATAGACTGCTTCACATATCAGTGCTAAATATTGGGTAAGATATTGGCCTTCAGATTAGTTCATCTAAAAAGAACTTTGAGAAATAGATTCCATGACTAGAGATCTACTGCCGGCATTTTGATCAGGACAGTGAGAAAACAACAAAATACTCAAATGTCTACTGGAAGAGAAGCAGAGACATGAACAGTGAAGCATTTAAATGTGAGAAACATCTGAAGAAAATGTTCACTTCTGAACAACCTATAACTTTACTAGTTAGTGGTTAGCAGCCTGTTCTTGGAGAATCTTTATCCATCAATCCGAGTTTTGTGTTTACACGAACTCCAATCAGTGCTTATCATTTCCTCTTCCTGCTAGAAGGCCATGTTTTCATTGAAGGATGCTTAGGGACTGCTTGCCTTCCATATGCTGGGCCACCCTATTTAACATCTTCTCCCCAACAGTTACCCTGCTCTATCTAATTCAGAATAAGATTACAGACCCCAATCCCAACAGGTTTTACAACTGCTCTTCATTTTCTTGAGTTTGTAATCTCTTTGATGCTTTGGAGTTTCTAAAGCAATACTGTCTTAGTTTCCCATTCCCATTACTGGTATAAATACTTGGACTGGCAGCTATTTGCAGAGGTTGGGAGGCAAGACTTCACTACATTGGCTCTATCCCAGGTATTTCATCATGTCCGAGGATTTGCTTGGCCAGTGAAGTTAGTAAATTGCTGCTGTGCCATGAAGAAGTGAAAAATACGTACCGTGGCCATAAGAACTGCTATGCTAGCAATGCATGGTTTCTCTGGGACTAGACATAGGGCCAGCATCAATGAAAGAGAACCTTAGAGGACTGGTTTCAGAAACAGAGTTTCGATCACACTTTGTTGAGTTTCCATCCTCGCTCTGTAAGTAAAGAACCAAGTTTGCTCCCAGTGCTCAGATTCTTGGCCTCCCACATGGAAACAGAATCACAAAGACGTGTGTGTGTGTGTGTGTGTGTGTGTGTGTGTGTATAGACGTAGGCTTGTATTCCAAACTCAAGAGAAAGAAATAACTCCCCCTGATTTTTCAATTCCTATAAGGATTGTAGTTTACTATTTCTGGATTTGGATCATTGAGTTCCCTGGATTATTAAACATAGCAAAAAGCCATCTGCGATGAATCGGGCCTGCTCCTCTAATTGACTCATGCTGTGAAGCCCTTTACTGTTTCCCTCACTTCACTGCTGAATATTTTTTCAAGAAAGATAGGAAATACATTTTTACTACTAATGCCACCTGCAGGTTAAAGAGAAACTGTTGCAAGATTCTTGAAATCCTCATAGCACACTATAATAAGACCCTCCAAAATATTCCCCAAATCTTTGCCAGTCAGCAGGAATGTAGTCTCATTACACTGACAGTGTTCTTTATCAAAAATGTGCCTTTGCAGTCACCACTGTAGCCAGCCTCCCCTCTTTACTCGACACTCAGTCCAGCTGACACTTACATCTAAGAATTTGTAAGGAGTCATTTCCTAGGAAATAATTGCTTTGGGCTACTTCATGCAATAGCATCCCAGTGCCATTGTAAAGTGTCGCATGTCACAGGTAAAGGTGGTATGAGAGTTATCCTCAATCAATTCGTTCCCACATGAATTATTTCCTAGGTCAATCAATCATTCCATGCAAGTGCTGTTACTTGGGTTCACTGTGCTAAATGAATTAGCACACGTTGTGCCATCTACATGTCTTATTTTCTCAGCTAGGTAAGGTTTCTTAAGGAGAGATATTGTTTTCCACTCTAATTAGTTCCTTCTTATTATGACTGACATTACCATTACTACATTATGATTATTAGTCATAGTAGATAAACTTTGCTATCAGTTCATTATAAATTATGCTTCAGCTTCTAGCCACAGTGATGGTGTATTCCCAATTATCTGAAGAGCACAAATCTACGAGGAAGTGAAGGACGTAACCATCAATATTTTCACAGACATTCTAGGTTAGTTGATGCTGCCAAATGGACATAGCCCCCCCCCCCATTTTGCCACCACCAGATGGAGGCAACTTTAATGTGCGTACAAACTTCTGACATGATGTCCCATGGACTGTGACGATGTAATGTGAGGGCAGGGACAGCAGGAATAACGTGAGAAAATCCTTCTTGACCAGAACAGGCAGCTGGTGACAACTTTAATACCTACTCTGCTTCTTAATGAAATTATTATACCTGAGCACAGAGATGAAGAAATAGAGACGATTACTACAGAGCAACTGACAGGCCACCCTAAACAGGCACTCAGATCCTTAACGTGAGGCCATTCTTATCCTGAGGAATAATATTAAGAGGGCAGAGAAGAGCTGACTGAGAAAATTCCATCCCTTCTAGAAGGGCTTGAATAATATTAATAGGAAAGTCTCCCCATAGCTGAGAAAGAATATATAGAACAGATGCATGGTGTTTGCTGTTTTCCATTTGCTTGGCTGAGTCCTATCCCTAATCCCAGGCAGTTATTTAAGAAATTGAAAAGGGTTTCCAAAAACTTGGAGGATTGTCCCTGGCTGCAAAAAGCTTTTAGAAATTTACTCCCAAATGTAAGCAAAATGCCGTGGGAGAATCATTCAGCCTGAGTGCCACCAGGTGACAATACACCGAAGTGTTCAGACTTTACTGTGAATAGGAAGAAAGTGTAGATACACCAGCAAGTTCAGTGTTTACAGGGAGTCTCACCCTGCTCCTTCCTAGGAAACAATCACCTCTCTAGATCCTGGCGCTACTGACATTTCGGACTGGAGAAGTCCTTCTTGTGGGGGCTGCTCTGTGCTGTAGGATGGTTAATGGTGCCCCAGCCTCTACCCACCAGCTGCCAGTAGCGTTCCCCCAGTTAGGACAACCAAAGATAAATGTTTGCAGACATCGCTAGATATCCTCTATGGGTAAGGGGGGTCAAAAATAACACCCCCCCAGCTGACAAAATCTAAACTGTAAACTCTTTTAAGTATAGGGAGCATATCTGATCCATCTTTATAATGCAGCCTAGCACAGAGAAAACGCTGGACCTAAGAGTAAATGTCCAATGAAGTTTGACTGCAATTATGTAAGAGTGAAAAAGGGAACACAGCTAAGGTTGGAAGTGACCTTTATTCTTCATCTAAAAGGAGAAAATGAGGCAATTTTATCCAACTGTTCTGACCACTTTTATAAAAAGACCAATATGAAAGAGCTCTCCTGTTTATTTAGATTAAAACACCACTGTCACTGTCCATGAAAAGTCAGCTTGATAAAGACAGAGCAGGAGGTGCTTGGACAGAAGGAAGGGAAAAAAGCACATAGACAATTTAATTGTAGAGAAGTTTAAAAAAATCTTTGCCAAGTAATGAAATTATTAATTGCAATTCATGTCAGTTTTTGCGACAGCCACGTGAATAGATGGACAGGCTGTTCAGCAGTATTTCTGGAAGGAATTGTACATTTTAAAAATGAGGGATTGCTGGAGGGATACTGTGTGTGTGAGGATTTGCAGAAGCGTATACCCCTATAACTTCATGGGGTGATACAGGGAAGCTGCTGTACCTTTAGACCAGATGGAGCTTATCGATCAAAAGGGCATGACATTCACCCACGTCGCTGTCCTCTGAAAGAACAAACTCTCATTCTATGCCTGATGCAATACCTTCTGTTTGAGGCAGTTTACATATTTCTCTATTTTAAAATATAGGCAGCTACTTCCTTCTTCTTACAAATGCTCCTATCAGTTTTGAATTACAGAGATCTATTTTGAGATGAACACATTGAACAAAACCTTCATCCGTGTGTGCGTGTGTCTGTGTGTGTGTTTTTATTTCCCAACATGGCGGTAGGAGCTTATGCCCGCTATCTGCATAAGTCTTTTGTGTATTGCTAATGGAGTGCTGGAATTGTAGCAGCCCTGAGCAGGGAATACATGTGAGCAACAATATGCTGAGAGACCCCTCGGTGGAATCTAATCTGTTCCAGCTCATGCACTCCTCAGAAACTATTTAACTTTCATTAAACTGTGTTTGATATCAGCTAAATAGGATGCATACGGCTCCAATATAGCTCATATGGTCGCATTCATTCGATCACAGCAGTGCTTTTTTCTTATATTTCCCCCCACTTGTGTCAGTACCCAGTATAGCTGGGTAAATAGGAGACCTTTGAAGATGTAGTTAGTACTCAGATTTCTTTATTCTTTTGTGCTGGTTTCTTAGTGTTGAAACAGTGATTCATGTATGTCGCAGACAGCCTCCATTAATTTCATGTAATGTAGCTTTTATCTCGTAGCTGGGACAACTACCTTCAGCATTCTGTCACTCTAGCATCCCCAGCTCTGTCCCAAGTCCTCTTTGCATTTCCCTCCAGGCCCCCAACATTCTCCACAGCTCCTCTTTCTTCATGGAAATTATGTTCATTTCCAGCCACTGTTTTTATTTTATTTTTTCTGGTTGTTCTAGCATAAGAACAAGTGAATAAACAGGTTAAGAAGAGGAGGAAAAAAGAATGAAGGGTGGGATTTTCAGTCTGAGTAAGCCTTTATGTCTGAAGGGAAAAAAAGAAAAGCTACTAGGATGAAAACACCCATCCAGGCAGGAGAACAGTTTTGTGCTCCCAACCTCCCTACACACACACACACACACACACACAGACACACACACACACACACACGCACAGAAAATCTATTCAAAGGACACTAATTTGTTTATGAATACAACACAGTAGGAGTATGCAGTTTCCCAGTTTCTGGGGATGAAAGGGCTAGTGGGTTTACAAACTGGAGCTGTTGAAAAGTTTTAATGAACAAGTATACATCACACACACACAGAGTCACACACACACGCGCACACACACACATGCACACACTGAGTGGGGTGTGTGGGGGAACTGGGCATGCTACCAATATGTTATCAGCTGAGTAAACATCATTATTTACTTGCAAAACATCTTTTCTCCTTAATAATGAGAAAGTGTTAAGAATTTCACCTTTAAAAATATTAAGGGGACGTGGATGTGATTGCTGTACGCTATCCTCACTGATATTTTTTCAATTATGTTTTATTAAGTCCAAAGGAATAATCACAATTTTTTTAGATCACTTAAGAGAAACTACATAGGGTCCTTTGGTACAGGGAACCCAATTATTTAGGATATTATTTTGTGAACCTTTTTCATTTTATTAGTATACCAGAGGGTTTTCACATTCTCAAGGAGAATCCAGCTATTATTGCTTTTTTGGAAGAACTGTCTCACCGGGGCAATTAATTCTATACATTAACACCAGTCACAGTTATGCTGTATATTATTAAAATTATAAAGGCAACCCCCCCCCCATTTTATCATTCAGTTCAGAAAGGGGTCAGGTGTGTGTGTGTGTGTGTGTTAGAGAGAAAGCCGCTCCTTGTGCAGCTCTCACTATATAAGAGCTTGGCAAAGCCATGTGCTGATTTGGATATGCTCTCTCCGCAAATGCTGATGGTTCACAGGAAAGTCAAATGGGGCTGAGAAAGGTGAGCACGTAGGCAGCTTTGGAGCTCGCCTCTGTCTGTCTCTGCCACACTTGAGGGATGTTATCCATTTAACTTTGTTGATGAGCACATGTAATTAAGACGCTGTGCCTTAATGTTTGATGCTGGGACTTGAAAGGATGATTTAAAAAATTTATTTAGATAAGCATATTGACATTTTTAGTATGTATTATTAATCTTATTAATAGTATTAACAAAGGCTAATTGAAAATGCATCATCTATAATTATATTAGTCTTCATTTTAGTACATTTTTGTCAGAGTAAACTAGAAAGGAGTAATTAACGTGCCAGCGTTATTTACCCCTGTTTGTATTAAAGCTGGTGTTACACAATGTTAGAGATGAATATAGCCTGATTTCACTGAATGCCACAGAGCACAGCATTAAGAAGCAGTAAAATAAGCAGCTGTGTTTTCCTGTACTAGGAACCTAAAAATAAAACCAACTTCAGAATTGCAGGATAGGTGTGCAGGGGATGGAGACAGGAAGTCTCCAGTCCATGATTCCCCCGTGCTGCTACACTCCACGCGGCCCTTTTTCTCACCTCAGTGGTGGGCTCAGGGATCCATTACTGCTCAGAACCTAGAGTCCTTGTATCACATCAGTTTAAGAAATAAATATAGAAAAGCATGTCTCAATGCACTTGATCCTGGGGGCCACTGATGCCAGTTCCTTTGGGACAGGGTAAAGAATGATTTTATATTCATCAGGGATAAATCCAGGACCAGAGCTGAACCTTGAAAACACACTGGTTCAGTCATTACCGTGAAGAGAGAAAACTGTAACAATGGTCCAAGAAAATTGCGCTCAAGAAACCAAATTCCCGAAGTTAGATTTGACGCTTCCAAGCCATATACTCTGATCCTCGCCCCTCTACACACACACACACGTAAGTTTCAAAACTGCCAAGGAAATAGCCCCTTTTGGCTGCCATGTACAACAACAAAACAAAACAGATAAGCAAACCAAAAAAAAAAAAAAAAAAAAAAAACCCTAAAAGAAAGCAAACACGGGAGACTTAAGTTAATGTATTAAATTATTGAATACGTTAATGTATGAAAGTGGAATTAGCCACTTTAAAGTTTTCTCCCACCCTGGCTTTTATGATTCTGTCTTTCTGAGGTCACCCATTTCCTGAGGCAGGCAGGCAGAGTATAGCACAGGGGTGTGAAATGAAGGCACGCAGGGAAGGCGATGGATGGCTCATCTTTTAATCAGGTACAGCCAAGACAGTGATGGCTGGGATTCCAAAGCTGGGCTTTGTGCTTTCTCCTGAGCTCTAATAAAAAGCGTGGCATATTGGTTGCACTGGCTGCCAAGTACTATGTCCGTGCCCTCTCCACAGTGGCCAACCACAAACATGCTAGCTAGAAGCTCTCACGGGGCCCCATGTGTGCTGTTCCTACATGGCTAACATATGTATCGACACCTGAAAGCTACAGCCTGCAACGTCGCCAGGACCCCACTCACCTACCTTTGCTCCTTGGTCACCAAGGGTTAATTTTCTAATGGCTGCCTTGCTGCTAAAGCTGGCCAAGTTTTTCATCGCCTGCAGAGCACCACAAGCTGTGATTTGGAGCCAGAAAACACCATTAATTTTCTAAATAGGAAGGATCACATATGTAAACTGTCTGGTTCTGTAACGAGTCGGGCAGGTAGAAGATGAAGGAGGAGGAAGCGAATTTTTCCAGACACACAGGCCAAACAGCTCAGGCCAATGGGCAGCATACTATGCAGGACTTTGGGGGCCGTAGGGGCCTAGGGGGACAAGGAATTTCCCTCCAATCTTTAAATCGGTTACACCGCCAACCTTCAGCGTTTCTACAAAAGGTGAGGGCGGTGGTTTACTGAGCAGTGTTGGGAGTTTTCACATCAGACTCTTCACAAGAAACTTATTTGCAAATGGAAGAAAGGATTAAGCAAAGTGCACTAGCTCAGAGGCCACAAAGGGGCTCACGAGTACGAACCAGGGTGTTTAGCAAGTCCCAGGTCTTCAGGGCACAGAGAATCAAAAATTCCCCTGATGGAAATTACTTAGGCAGCACTTATCTTGATGTTCTAGACACCTGAGAAGTGCATTTTTGTAGATTTTAAAAGTCTACAAAAGAAAAAGCAAAATCCTCCATGTGGGATTTAGCATGCATGCCTGTGTGTGTGTGTGTGTGCGTGTGTTTATGTGTGTCAGAGAGAGAAAGAATGGGGACAAGCATTAAAAAAAAGGTGATTAAAAAATGCCTTCCTGAGTTTTAAAAATCGTTTTATCAGCCATATATACATCTCTTTCTAGAGCAATTATCACTGTCATCTGAGATGCCAGAACAGTTCCTGACCTGAAACCACACGATCGGCCTAATAGAACATGAAAATACCTTTCTGCCTTATCCTCTCCAGAATACCAAAGCTGAACTGCCTATCTCCCAGTCTGTGCTCTTCCTAGGACCTTTTCTCTAACTTCTGGTTAGAGAAGAACCTTCTCTCCAACTTCTTTCTAACATTCTGGCCCCATTCCACAACTCTTAAAAAAAATCTCTAGCTAATGTCAATTTATTCATTCTCTATCTTTCATTGCTCTTTGTGCAAAAATAAAAACCTTGGGGGTGTAAATAAATTTGGGGAAGCTTTTTGCTGCCTCACAGACATAGGGCTGAAGGCTACTTCTTGATTCTTATCCCAGTAGAGCTCCTCAGATAGCAACAATTCTGTAGTAGGGTGTTCCCTAAGAAAAGGAAAAGGGAGGGAAAGAAACTAGGGTAGGCTTCTGGAATCCAAAAGTGTACACAAAGGACCAGTAGTGGAGAACAGTGACTTAAAGACTAGCTGTGAGTGAAGGACAAATGACATAAAGGGCTGTGTGATCTCACGTATATTTGTCTGAAAGACAGTTAAAATATTTCAAAGTTTTCAAAAAAAATAACCTCAAGGAGGACATATTCAATCCCAAGATGTCTTAGTTTCCTAGGACTGCCATATCAAAGTACCACAAACTGGGTGGCATGAATAATGGAGATTTATCGTCTCACACTGTACTGAAGGCTAGAGGTCCGGGGCCAAGGTGTCGGCAGGGTTGGTTCTTCTGAGGGCTGAGAGGGAAGGATCTGTCCCAGGCCTCTCTCCTTGGCTTACAGGTGGCAGTCTTTTCCCCGTCTCTTCACCTGGTTTTCCCTGTGTGTGTCTATGTCTCTGTGCCCCAATTTCCCCTTTTATAAGGGTTACTAGTCATACAGGATTAGAGACCACCCCCACCCCCAATAACTTCATCTTAACTAATTAAATCTGCAATTAGCCTATTTCCAAGTAAGGTCACATTCTGAGGTCCTGGGGGTTAGGACTTCAACATATACATTGCGGGGGTGGAGGGGGACCAATTTAACACAGGATGAGATAAAGAACTTCCTCAAGGGTAAACCAAAATTCTCATAATGTCTAACCAAGGCATATCTAAAGTAACGCTGATTTGTATATGCTTGACTCTCTATAGACTGCCGAGTATTTTTGCTTCCAATTATTTATTCCAGATAATTCTATCTTGATCTTCCTCAAGATCTGCATTTTTCCTACTCTCCTGATGGGAAAACTGAGGCTTTGAGAAATAAAACTGTCACTAAATGTCACACAGCTACAGACCTGAGACTCTAATTCCAGGCTTCTGTTTCTTATCTCATGTTCTGCCCACTAGTCTACACTGCTTGCACTGTACTAACCATTAACACATTTCACCACCAACAATGTAGCTTGAGTCCCACCATTAAGTCACCAAAGAAGTGCCCAGCTTAATTCTACAACTTCTCTTCCTAGTTCCTCCAAAAAGTTGGGGGAGGGGGGCTTCCCTGGTGGCGCAGTGGTTGAAAGTCCGCCTGCCGATTCAGGGGACACGGGTTCATGCCCCGGTCCGGGAGGATCCCACATGCCGCGGAGCGGCTGGGCCCGTGAGCCATGGCCGCTGAGCCTGCGCGTCCGGAGCCCGTGCTCCGCAACGGGAGAGGCCACAACAGTGAGAGGCCCGCGTATCGCAAAAAAAGAAAAAAGAAAAAAAAAAAGTTGGGGGAGGGGAGACTTATTTCCTGGTATAATTTTTGTTCAAATTAATCTGACAGTGTTCCATCTTGAATGAAGTACAAAAAATTAAAATAAAAACAGGTCTGAATCCACAAAACTCTGTCTTATAGTTTTACTTACAGATATATGGGTCCCACTTTGGGAGCCACAAAGACACCAGGACCAAGCAAATGACTCCAGAAATGGCCCAAAGTAGACCCAAGCTGGGCGTTGATGTTGGCAATAGCCAAGCTGGGTGTAGAACAGCCATCATTTTTCAGCTGCTTTTCTCCTTTTCCTCCTCCCTGGCTCCAGGTAGTACATTGTTCATTAAGAGCTCTACAGAGCTCAGTAGAGCTCATTCTTGCTGAGATCGCCTCTCTGATCTTCTGAAGCCTTTAAAAGGGAATGAGCCTTGGCCTCCTTTTTATGGGCTACATTATGACCCGGCTTCAAAGTGTGAAAAGAGGTTCCAAGATTCCCTTTGTGCGGTGGAGTCTCTTAATTGCACTTTTAAACACAGTGTAATTTTTGTAATTAACATTATGGTTTCAGAGGGCAGAGAAGCCTGCACCATGCTAATTACAAACCTGCGTCTTCAGAGTGGTGGAATTTCCAAGGCCTCTGATATTGGGGTGGAATACTGTTTTTATGAAGGATTTCAAAGACGCTCTGTGGGCTGTGTTCTGAGTCGTCATTAGCATTTGATAACATAAAGAAATTTTACAACATGTGACAGATTTCGATGTGAAGATTTTACCTGATAAATGGAAAATTTGCATAAAAAGCTTCATTAGGTCTCCTCTCACATTACTGAAAGAGGAAGAAGTATAGTGCACTCTTTCCCTAAGATTGTTCTTAGGAGCTAAGGAATTGGTGCTTTATAATAAAACTTACAGTATATTATGAAGTGAAGTTGTAATAATCTTCAATGAAGTTGAAAATCAGAGCATACGTGCCTTTTAAGGAGAGGGAGAGAATGTGTATCAGAATTATCGTGTAACTGAAAACCTTGCAGTAAAGGTATATTGTACTGTTCTTTGCCACATAAAAGATCCAGTCCTGCTAGGCTGCCGAGTCAAGGCGAGAGCGTCATATATATAACACCAAGCGACAATAATGTGTAATTTTTTCACTCTGTGAATAGTCTGTTCACTGAGAAAAATTATCTTCCTCTTATTCCAGAGGCAAGTTTATCTTGCCTTTATTTTTCAACCCTAAGCTATCAGCCAAATTGTGTGTGTGCATGTTTGTGTAAAGATACACACACACACACACACACACACACACACACACATTTCCGCCCCCCTTTCTTTCTCTCTCTCTTCTGCAGATGCCCTGTACATTCTATGCAGGGCAATCACAGCTCCTGCAAAGAATAACTGGCCTTTCTTAGGCTGATACCGTCAGAAATTGCACTGCAGAGTGGGGATTGAGTCCCAAAGCCATCCGTTTGCTGAAATCCTTTCACTGAGCACGGATCAATTAAGCCAGTAATAATGATAATTTCAGGAAAGCTTTCTGTAATGATGGGAACAAGAATTCATCACTATTCCACGCTGTCTTACTATTTCAACACCGTACATGTGCCATTGGATGTATAGCAGTAGCTTGCGGCATTATCTCAGTGGGACGTGTTTTCCTTCATGAGAGTCTTTTACTTGATGATTATGCAGATAATGCATGCCTTCGTAATGACATCATAAATAGAACCCAAAGTCCTAAGAAACAATTAGGGAAGTATATCAATACTTCCCTTGTAATCATAACATCATCTGATTTCCAGTGGGATGCCCAGCTAGCTCCCCAAGTTCCATAATCACGTATGAGCATTAATGCCTGCTTCACAGTCTATCTTGGAGCCTCACATTCTGGCACTGGAGACAAATTAATATGCATTTTAGCCCACTGTCAAGAAAGGAAATCACACAGGGGTTTTGATCACAGAGCAGAGGGTGAGATCCATGCAAGTAAAACCCAAGATGATACAAACTGGACCCTGTGTATACTGACCTCAGGCAAAACCAAAAAGAGACTAAAAAATAAAAAAGCCCATATCCTCTGAAAGTGAAGGACCAAAGAATCCTTGCAGAAAATTGTTACACCTTCCTTTTAATAAAACTATTTCCGCAAGTGGATTTTTGTTTCATTTTTTTCCCTTGAATTATTTTTCCCATCTGATGTTTCCTTTCAGCCTAGTTTAATTCCCCTTAAAAATAAACATCCCTTTTTCATGGGAGGAAAGGGCCACTTTCTCTAATTGGTTTGAGGCACGTCAGTCACTTCAGCCTGCAAGGGATGCAAAACCACACTTTAAGTGGACCTTTAAAACCACATGGTGGATTTTACAAGTTCTGTTCGCTCCTGCTGAGGGGAATGGGGTATGAGTAGGATTCAATTATAGTTCTGGATTCATTTCCCAATTTTAGGAAAGGGACAAATCCTTCCTTTCTCCTAAGTCTTGTAGCTTCCAACAAACAGAAATGGAAATTTAAGATAAATGATCAAACTTACATAGTACATAGCTTTTATTTTTACAAAATATTTGCTTCCAGCAGAGTGTATCTTAATTCACAAATGCAGAAATCTGTCATTAAGATCTGACCCAGCTGCATGGCATTGTCAAATGCAATAACGTATCTTTTAATAGTGTTATATCAAGTAAGGATATAACATATCATTAGTTTAAATGTATTTGCAAGCAATTACCCCCACCAGGATATTTGAGAATGCTCATGCAAAATTGATGAAATTCTGACATGCTTAAACATTGTTCATTTAGCTCAATTCCTTATGTATAGAAAAAATAGAATAAATAATTCTGCTGCCATTTGCAAAGTACTGTTAGGCATTTTTATTTCACTCAGGGCTTCAGTGCTGCCTTTAAACTATAGCCTTTGGTGATCATTTGGAAAAAAACAGTTTCACATATGTTTAATTTTAAATAATGGACTAGGTTTTTCATTCTCCTTATTATTGTTCAGTGTAGTAATTTAAATATGGAGTAGATTTACTGCATGTCAGCTGCCTTTCTTTTACAAAATGGGATAAATTATTAAATGAGTGGAGGTTGTCTGACAACCAGTTTTCCAGTATTACACAGAAGAAAGACCTTTGGCATTCAGCTGTCTTTTGAAAAGACTAAAGTATAAATCAATTAAGCCACTATGCTGTGGTTCAGAAGTGCCGTTTTATGGCACAGTTTTGCTTTGCCTCTCAGGTGACTATTACGTGGGGAATAGGATGATAGCCATGCTGGGGTCCTCCAGTGTCTTTCCTGGGTTTCTAAAGCCTCCCTTGCCTGAAGTGCACACCACCAAAACATCACTGTGCCAGTGAGTCACAGTCAACAGGTTCCCTTCTGATTTTTCTTGACCACGCTAGTGAATATTATTTACTAATGACAGATTAAGAATTTTGTTTCTGCTTTTGGATTTTGCCTGCAATTTTTAATATGTTCACTGTACCAAAGTAGAGAAATCTTATGTTAGACATCGCATCACCCTTTATGCAAGCCAGATGAGAAACTGCATTCCAGTACCTTTCTATGTTATTCCTCAATATCATTTTAGCATCTGTGTAATTAATAATACTTTAAGCTCCATCAAAATGAAATCACTTTTATTCTTCTCCAAAAGAGAATCATCTATTAACTCTGCGTGACCCCCAAATACATTTTACTTTACTAATGTCACTAGTAACTCTACCTTCTGAAATATTAATCTATCTATCCAAAGCCATAAAGAGTGGTCAGATTATTTTTTTTAATCTAATCTTTTGTGAAAAGCAGACTGCTTATTTGGAGGGTCATGTAATAGGTACTTTTGGAGTACTATTTCTGAGCACGGCACTGCTGTGGGGCAGATGAAAACAACAGGAAGGAGGGTAAGACAAACAGACAAAAGGGAAGGTATGGTCTCTTCTCTGAAGAAAATTAGAATGTAACTGAAGAGAGTAGACCAGTTGGTTCACGTGGAACAATTAGCGAGGCACACAAACTGTACATAATTGGGCTAAGTGACAGAATATAATTGTAGTAGGAGGTTAGAGAAAGGAGACATCAATAAAGACTGAAAATCTACATTTTGAAAAGCTTCATGGATGATGGGTCGCATACAATGGGTAAGATTTAGATGCCTGGAAAGAGGGGAGGAGATTCGAGGTGGGATGGTAACAGCTCTTTGAATGTGCAAAATGTACTTTAAAAATTCTGAAACAAAAGGGTTTCTGGAAAGTGGTAAGAAACTAAAATAAATATACTGGATGATATCTACTTTGGAGAACCCCAAAAGTCAGTTAAAAAAAAGAAACATTTAGATGGGTTTCATTAAGCCCTATTGATCCACTAACTCTTCTTGACAAGGGGCTGCCAAGAATAAAGTATCCACCAGGGTGTTGGCAGGGTGGTCAAGTGGTGGGAAAAAAGGCCAGCAGGCTGTTATCAGGCTGTGAGTAATCCAAGAATGGGTTAATAACTTGCTAGGATGTGATGGAGATGCTTCCCAAGACTGCCAGTGAGCCATTAGAATATAGGGGATGAAGGTGAGGGACGAACCAAAATGCACTGGGATATACTGAATCAGAGTAAATGAGAAGTTAATTAATGATGCTCCCCACAGGTAGATCACAAAAAGGGCTGTATTTCCTAAAGGAAATATCAAGAGAGGGAATGGAAAACACAATTATTTATTATTTTAATTTTTCAACCACTTATTTAGGTACCGTACAACCTGGCAACAATGCTGCCACACCTGTTCTCACCCATAGCTAATGCTACAAAACATTCATCATTACTCTTTCCTGCTTAACTACACAGAGCCTCGGAATCCTCCTCACCATTGAATTCTGGGCAGGTATTACAAATTAATCAGAATTAGTAAATACACAGACACACACACACGCACAGACACACACTCACACACATACTCCAATATCCCATGCTTAATTCAGAAAGAAATGTGGCTTAAAACCACATTTTAAATGGAAGTACACATTTTATCATGTTATAATATTTAGGAAGAGATGAATGAAAAACAGAGAAAACCATACATATTTGCATATGCAGATACACACACACACACACACACACACACACACAATTTTCCTAGCAAAGGCTCTATAGACACAGAATACTTAAAAATTGGGGGGAAATTATTCCATTAATTCAAACCAATGAATGAAATTCTAAGACAGTTAAAGACTAAGTTCACCAGCAAATGATGACCAAAAGAGAAGCAAAATCGCCGACCATCATTTCCCAGTAACAATACCATTAGGAACAAATGGAGTTAGAATTCCAGGTGGCTTCAAGAAGCAAGCAGCTGGAGAAGGACCTACAGCCAGAAAGAGAAAGGTGAGTGGAAAAAAAAGTGGGAGAAAGCTTCAGCATTTGTCTGGAGAAGAGGAGACTCAGAGGGAACTTAATAATAGCTTTCAAGTGTCTGTCTGAAGAGTTATTCTACAGGGAATGCTGACCAGCTGTTCTCCATCTTTATTCAGGGCAGAACAAAAGGAGATGCACTAAACTGCAGGATGAAGGATTTAATTTAGACATAGAAAGAGTGGCTTGATAATAAGTGTTATTAGATGTTGGAATCAGTGTCTGAGGCAGCCCTGTTCTTTTGAGGGCTTAGCAAACAGAAGGACTCATGCAGAGGCCCTGGGGCCCAACTGAGGTGGGCACTGCTTGAAGGTAGTAAATTTAGGTCCACTGAGCTCCCCGGTCTTCTTCCAGCCCCAGTATCTAAGAATGTACTCCAATCCACCCAGGTCTACCAGGTCGGTTAGAGCCATTCCCAGGAACAAAGAGAAAGTGGGCTTCTCCCCAGCATACAAACTTCCAACCATGTTCAACAAGGTGCCAGGAAAAACAAGCAGCCTGACCATGGATTCCCAAGCCTCCTGCCTTGTTAAATGCAGTTTATGTTTTACACAAAAGTGTTCTGTCTTAATTTGCTTCTTTTCTATAAATGAAATGGGGTACATTTAGTATTCTTAAGGGGCTGGTACACTGGCCGAGTTCATGCTGCCTATGGATTTTAAAAATGCCAAGCAGGGGTACCCACATTGAGAATCTGGAGAAAGAGTGAGGAACCACAGGCCCTAGTAACTGAAATGTGCCGGAATTACTGGCATATGTCCAATCCTTTGTTTTCTTCCCCCTTCTCTGTTTCTCTCACTGCCCTTCCTTGTAAAAATAGATGTGCAAGGATAGCACTGCATTAATTGAACATGAAATTTGCAAATGTGTATTACTTTTTCCACTGTCTTTTCCCATGTAGTCCGAATTGGTGAAGTTTTATAATAATATTTAAAAGTAAGAACCTACAAGGTTCTAATATTTCCTAATATCACACCTTGTACTTACCAATGCTTAATACATGTTTGTTGAATGACTAGCGGTTCTATTTTTTTTCACTCCCACACAACCCATATGAAAGGTCTCCTAATGGACAAAAAGCACTTCCAACAACTTTGCTCTCCTTATAAAATGAGTTATCAATCCTCCCAACATCTGAGCTGTTCTCCTCTCACCAATGAAGAATCAGGTGTCCTCAAGGGCAGAGAGAACACCTACACGTGCTGTGTGGAGTTGGACATGTCCTTCACTCCTGTGAATGCTGATGTCCTTTGTAGTCATGAACTGGGTCCCCTCTTCTCCATATTCCCAAAATTGTTTTACATAATGCTTTGAGCATAGGTATTCCATAAGTATCTGCTTAACAAAAATCAATTAAAAACACAGAACACAAGAAATGGGGCATAGTGCTTAAAGACATGTGCTCTGGAACAGGAGTGCCTTGATTGAAATCCCAGCTCTGCCATTTACTGAATGTGTGACTTTAGGCAAAATATTTGTAGTCTCTTTGGGCCTCATTTATTAAATGGGGATTATTATAGTACCTACCTCATCAAGTTGTTATGAGGATTAACTATGGTAATATCTATAAAGCACTTAGAACAGTATCTGATAGGTATCAAGCACCAAATGTACCACATAAATAAAAAGATGCTGGGGCTCAGGAATTCACTTCCTGGTATTGTATGTAGCACAGATCTACCAGCCGGTTAAAGTGTTTGGCAGCTCTGCTTGATGTCACCTGTCTGTTCCTTCCCCAAACCACCAGAAAGACAATGCACATGGTGATGGTAAGCCCCACGTAGGGTAATAAATAGTGGAAGTGCCTTGAAAGCTCCTACTAGAAACAAGGACAGAAAGGGGAACAATGGCTTGGTTGAGCAAAATTGAAAAGATGAACCAAAATCATCGACCTTGCCATTACTGAATGTCTACAGACCTATTTGAAATTAGAGTCAGCATCTTTCATTTCCCCAGTGAGAGGACAATGCTATTGCTGTTGATTAGCTCTGGTTTTAGAGGGACACCTAAGAAGCAGATCCAAAAGTAACATTAATAGCAACCAGAGCGTTAGCTCTCAGCTGCAGCAATGACAAATTAATGGCACATGCAGTTCCATTCACTCTTTCTGTGAGGACATGGTCCTCTTTCTCACTGATCTTAAAACTTCTCCTTGTGCAACTCAATGATACATGCATCCCCTACATATCAACTGGAGTTGGATCAGTGAGGGAATAAAACAAAGGGTTTAAAGCTTTGCTTCTAGATCCAAGAAGCAACATGTTAGCCCTTCGCAGACACCAAATACAAACAGATCCATTTCCAAGGAATAATAACCACATGTACCTTCTAACTATCCAAGGCAGGAAATTCTTCCCCGTTCTGAATTATTGCTTGCTTATTAAGGAATATTTCTCTTCAAACGCAAATACTTATATTCTTAAAGATACGATGTCAAAATGTGTTCACTCAACCTGTGTTGTATTCCTACCATGTGTTAGGTTTGTATGGAGTTCAGAAGTACAGCATACAATTCTAGTCCTCAGGAAACTTACAAGCAAGTTGGGAAAGCATTATTTATACAAATAAAAATCAGAAAATAATCCAAAATAATATGGTAATAAAATGGTATGGTAGGGACTTCCCTGGTGGCGCAGTGGTTAAGAATCTTCCTGCCAATGCAGGGCACAAGGGTTTGATCCCTGGTCCAGGAAGATCCCACATGCCACGGAGCAACTAAGCCCCTACGCCACAACTACTGAGCCCACACACCACAGCTACTGAATCCTGCGTGCTCTAGGGCCTGCACTCCGCAACAAGAGAAGCCACCGCAATGGGAAGCCCACGCGCTTCAACGAAGAGTAGCCCCCACTCAACTGCAACCAGAGAAAGCCCGCGTGCAGCATTGAAGACCCAACGCAGCAAAAAATAAAATATATTTTTAAAAAAGCTTTTAAAAATATGGTATGGCAATAAGTATTGGTATGGAAATAAAGTGCTGTATTCCGTAGGTTCAGGCAGGAAGAAACTTTTAAAGAATGGAGTTTCACGTGGGCCAGAATAGTGAGCAAAGAAATAGTAATCATCAGGCATAATGTGGCCCTTATGTAATGGCTGATGTGTGGATTGGAAAAGGGGAAAAGAAAAAGGGAAATGCTCAAAGATGGAAGTGATAATGGTATTCCGGAGGGACAGATCTGATCACTTCTACCAAAGAACAAGCAATTCTGAGGTCTGCCTATTACACAATTTCTGCCAACCCAAAAGCTTCCAAGGACTTAGAGGTCCCAAGAGAACACATTCAAACAGGACGGTACATTTCTCCAAGGTTACAGAAAATATCTACTGACCACAAACATCCATGCCAAAGACTTCTCAGGAGTGGAAGCACAAAAAAGGGTCAACCAACAAGCGTTAGTTGTACAAACTCTCTCAACTCTGTTTTAAAGTATTGCTTCAAGAGAAAAGGTTAAATGAGGTTTGAGTACAGTGTAATAAACCTTCACTGTTCATAAAGCTCCAAGTGATAAATGTATGTATGGTTACTGTATAAAAATATTGGGGTCAAATGCCAAAGATCTCTGAGGTTAAGATTTTTGCATGGATAGGTGAAGGAGCCCAAATCGTCAAATCTCAAGAAAATGGCAGCTTGTCAGTCAAAGACACAATCTGCTCCAGCTCACCAGAGAAGCCCATTCCCAAAGTCCACTCAGCCAGACGTTACAAACTTTCTAGCTGTGATATACAGCGCACTGTGGCATGTAATTTGTTTGGTTCCAAGAGACTAAGAGAAGGGTTTGGAAGGTTCACTGCATTGTAAAAGACATATGCCGGGCTGCAGGTTTTCACATTTGTAAATTTTTTAAAAATCCCCTATTCCTCAACAGTAGGACATCCAAGGGAGAGGCATGAGTTGGTACCCACGGAATAGCTAAGAAGGAAGGATTTCAACCCCTGTAATACATGCCAGTGTCTGCAAGTAAAACAAGAAGGACCTGTGACAAAGACCTATAAGGAAAGGCACAATTCTGCATATAATTGGCCTATGGCATAATTTGTGCCATATGTTTCCAAACAGTAGAACTCTGACTCCTGCTGCAGTGAGGGAGTTGTGTGAAAATACCATGGGACTCATCACTTCTGCACAATGGAAAACCCATTTTCACTTCTGATCCAACCTAGGACTTGTCCTTCTCAGTAAAAAAAAACAAAACAAACAACAACAACAGAAACCTTGGATCACATAAACCCTCTCCTTTGTACCATGGGGGCTGGGCACAGGAGAAGGGGTGAGAGAAAACACAAGCTGTAGATACAAGGGGAAATGTAAAGAAAGTACCTCCAAAGTAACTGACCACACACAATTTGTGGAACAAGTTTAATAAAAGCAAAGGCTTCTTTAGAAATCTGTGGATACAAACTTCTATTTGAAATCTAAATTTGAGCCATTACTGTTTCAGAGATGAAGTATTCCTTGCAGTTAGCAATGACTCTTACCAAGAAAAAGTGGAAAATCAGCTTCCATTTTTGAGCAACTATTATGGACTGGACATTCCATCTTCATTTAGTCCTCACAATAGCCTTATGAATATCTCATCTTATTCCTCAGCTGGAGAAACAGCCTCAGAGAGATGTACTATATTGCCCAAGTTTAGACAGCAAGCATCCATGGTGGGATTCCAGAGAAATTAGTCTGACTCCAAAGCCCATGTTCCTATCGCTTTGGCAGAGTGGTTGTATTGGCAGCTATTACCATAACCAATCCCTCCAGCGTGGCATGGAATACAAAACATTAGCAGGACCTGAGTGATAAAAGAGGAGAGATCTAAATCATAGTGGAAAAGACAGAAAAGCCTTTAGCTTCAGCTGGCCAGAGTTTTCATTAAACCCTTGGAGATAGATTTGGAAATAAATTTCATAGCCCTGAATATTGTTTATAGTTTGATGTATGGATTCATTCTTACATTTACTACATAGTAAACAAAATAAAGTTCAGGGTTTCCACATGCATTCCCAATTTTTCCTTTTACTGTCTTTATAAAGTTCCCCAAACATCTTAGATACTGTTATAGAAAGATGTCTGTAAAAGTGGACTCCACTGAAAATCAAGATGCAGGGCTTGAAGTGAGATGGTCAGTTGAATAGCCTAGTTTATAGCTTGTTTCACCCTTTTGAGCTTGTTTCTTGCTCAGTGGAGCTGAGTACAAAATTCTCAATTAATTTTTGCCTATCCACTACAAGTTCATGAAGAAATTCTCCTATGTTATCTTTGAAAAGTTTTACGTTTCACATTTAAATCTGCAATGCACCTGGAACTGATTTGTGTGTATAGTGTGATGTAGAAGTCAAGATTCATTTTTTTTCCCTTATGGATATCCAAATGACCCACTACCAATTATTGAAATGACAATTATTTTCCCCATGGCATTGCAGTAGCACCTGCGTTTTATAGTAAGAATAATAACTTTTAATATCTGATAGTATAAATCCTCCAACTTCTTCATTATTTTCTTGGCTATTCTTTCCACGTGCATTTCCATAGAAATTTTAGAATCAGCTTATCAATTTCCATTAACAAATCTGTTGGGATTTTTATTGGCATGGCACTGAATCCATAGGTTAATCCAAGGGAAGAACTGACATCTTTACAATGTTGAGTCTGCTAATCCAAGAATATGATAGGTTTTATTTAATTTCTCAGTAATATTTTAGAGTGTTCTTCATAGGAACCTTGCAAATTTTTGGCAGACTTATTGCTAAACAATTGATCTTTTGATGCTATCTTAAGTGGCATCATTCTTTAAATTTTAATTTCTAATAGTTTGTTACCATTTGCTTGGGATTTGACAATTAAGGGTCTTTCAAAAATCCATGCGAGAAAACCTTAACCTCAGAGATCACTGGCATCTGACTCCAACATTTTTGTACAGTAACCATACATACATTTATCATTCTAAACTTTATGAACTGTGAAGGTTTATTACATTGCATGTAAAACTCAATTGATTTCTGCTATGTTCACTTATTAGAATTAATAAGTTATCTTCAGTTCTTTTAGATTTTCTACATGCAAGATCATGTAACCTGTGAATAATGACAGTTTTATTTTTTATTTCCAAACTATTATGCCTTTTATTTCTTGCCCTGTTGTGCTGGCTAGGTTTTCTAGTACAATGTTGAATCGAATTGGTCAGAACAGACCTCCTTGTCTCATTCCCAATCTCAGGGGAAATCTTGTAATATTTCACCATTAAGTATGAAGAGTGTAGATGTTTTGTAGATACTCTTTACTAGATTAAGAAAAAGTTCTTTTATTATCATGAGTGGTTACTAGGTTTTTTCTAATGCTATGTCTGCATCTATTAAAGTGAGCATATGATTTTTCTCATTTGTTCTCTTACTGCAGTGACTTAACATTGATTTTTCAATTGATAAACCAACATTATTTTCTTAAGATAAACCCAAGTTAGCTGTGATGCATTTTCCTTTTTATATATTATTCAACTTGCTAACACTTTTTAGAAGTTCTGCATCATTGTCCAAGAGATAAACTGGTCTGTAATGTTCTTACCAAGTTTATGTTGAGCTAACAATGGGTTGGGAAATATCCCATTTTTTCCTATTGTTCTAAAGAATTGATGTAAGATTGATTTTATTTCTTCTTTAAACAATTGATAGACTTCACCCAAAAGCCATTTGAACCTAGATCTTTGTCTGAGACTGTTCTCAACTATATATTCAAATTCTATAATAGATCTAGTATTATTCAGACTTTAAAATTTCTTCTTTTGTCAGTTTTGGTAACTTGATAACTGTGTTGTTCAAGGAAACTGTCCATTTTATCTAAATTTTAAAATTCCTTTGCCTAAAGCTGCTTTCCCCTCCACATGGGCACATGGAGTTCAGGGAACCTGCAGCCTGAAGCAGAGCACCCCAGACACTGTAATTTAAAGCAGAGTTGGCTTATATGAGCTTCAGACCAATGAACAAAACGAATCTTTAATATGCTTTTTGGTTGTTTATTATGAAATAAATAACCAATGCATAACTTATGTTTCCATTGATTAATCCTCTCCTCTGATTTGTCTAGTCATCTGTTAAACCTAACTCTTGAGTTTTTAATTTTAGAAAATATATTTATCAGTTTTTAGATTTCTACTTGGTACTTTCTTTTATATTCCATTTCTCCAGTGAAAATCTCCATTATGTCATCTATTTTCTTGAATATACTAATCATAGATTTTTAAAATGTCTTTGTCTAATTACAGTAATTAAAATTAGACTACCTCTAGATATGCATCTATATTTACAATCTTTTTATTAAGATATAATTGACATATAAAAAGTACATATCTTTAAAATGTACTATTTGATAAGCTTTGACATCTATATACTCCTGAAAAACCATTGCTATGACCAAGTTAATGAATGTATCCATCACTCCCAAGTTTCCTCAGGACCTTTTATAATCCTTCCCTTCTACCTCATCCATACTCACCCCAATCTCCAGAAACCATTCATCTGATTTCTGTCACTAGAGATTAGTTTGCATTTTTAAGAATCATTTAGTATATACTCTTTTTGTCTGGCTTTTTAAACTTAGCATAATTATTTTGAGATTCATCTATGTTGCACCATGCATCAATAGTTCATTCCTTTTTACTGATCCATTGTATGGATATACCACAATTGTTTATCCACTCACCTACTGATGGATATTCAATGTTAATAATAGTGTCCTCCAAAGAGCAGGATTCTTTTTCCTTGCTCTTGTTGTTTTGATAAAGTCCAATTTATCAATACGTTCTTTTCTGAATCATGCTTTTGGTATTCTAAGAAATTCTGTTCTAAACCAAGATCACAAAGATTTTCTTCTAGAACTTTTATAGCTTTATGTTTTACATCATCTATTTGGAGTTAATATTTGCATGTTGTAGGGTATGGATCAAAGTTCTTTTTTTCTGCATATGAATATTACATCACCATTTGACTATCCTTTTCTACCGAATTCCCTGTGTACCTCTGTCAAAAACTAGGTGTCCATATGTATGTAGGTCTATTTCTTTTTTTTTTTTTTTGCGGTACGTGGGCCTCTCACTGTTGTGGCCTCTCCCGTTGCGGACCACAGGCTCCGGAGGCGCAGGCTCAGCGGCCATGGCTCACGGGCCTAGCCGCTCCGCGGCATGTGGGATCTTCCCGGACTGGGGCACAAACCCGTGTCCCCTGCATCGACAGGCGGACTCTCAACCACTGCGCCACCAGGGAAGCCCTCCATTTCTTTTATACTTTTATATATGGCTTGTGGAACACCCAAACAGCCCTGATTACCTGAAGCCCACCTTTTCTTAGCCATTCCTCCTGTAGGTACATTTTCCCATTAACTGTAGGCCAAGCAAGAATATGAGCTCAGCTGCTACGTCTTTCTCTCAATTTTCTCATTCTCTTCAGATTCTGTAGTTTCACAAGCAAGTATAACTTACTGATCATCAATTTATTGCAGAAGGGTTTGCTGAGTCATCTGGCCAGAGCTGTGCTGTTGGTCTACAGAAACGCCAGCTGCCCTAGCTCCTTGACCTCCCCTCTGTGTGCACAAGGACAGCCAAGGTGGAAGCAACTGCTCAAAAAAGCAAAATAGAATGAAGATCGCTTCTGGCCTCCTCCAAGCTATTTCCTCCCCTATAGTTTGGTAGCTACATATATGTGAAAAGACATAAAATTCCACTTTCAGGGCTTGCCAAATATAAGTGTTTCAGTGGCAACAGATTCCACTGGGCAAGGGCTGCACATGTGTTGTGGGTCTGTCATCATGATGCCTGGGAGATTGTGAGTTCTCTCAAACATGGGTTGGTCTGGTGACCTCCTTAACACTCTGCTCGCTGGAGGATTACCATGCATGGTTTCCCTTCTGGCAACCCAAAGTGAGCTTGTTGGACTTTCTCAGTATCTGCTACATAGTCGGTGGAGCAGCAGCAAAGGTCTGCATTCCCTACTTCTCTTTCTCTCTCTTTTACTGTACAGGTGTTCTGTTTTGGCACAGAAATGTTAACCAGCTCTTTAAAAAGCATATTCTGAGGTTTAATAGAAGGCAGGAAGAAAATCAACAAGAGTCTCCATTTCAATGGCCAAATGGCTGGAGTAGTGGAGGTGGAAAAGGCCATCATGGGAGACTTGCCCACTGCAATATTTTGGTGTTTCACTGGCAGGGTTAAAAGTAAAGTCCAAATGAGGGTGCTTTGTTTCCTGCTTTTTCACATAGGGACTACTTTTCCAAGTAAAGAAAATGCTAACCAAAGAAAATAGAGGGATAGACTGTATCATTCTTTACCAACACAAATTGTGTAGCATTGTTCTAATTGAAGCAATATGCTTCCGAGGGTGGAGCAGCATGTAATAAAGCAACCTATTTTTGTGACTTGGCTTCACCTTTGGGCCTTCTCACATAACCTAGGGGGACAGTTGCAACACAGGAAAGAACACTATAGCCTCATTGTTATGCACCCCCCTTTTTCTACTCTGACTTTAACCCATACAGTGATACTGTGGTCTTTCAGGCCACAGTATAATTATTGTTTGGTGTACATAAAGGTTGGTAAAGAGAAGAAAACTATGGCTTGCAAAAGTAAGCTTTAATATTGACTGAATATAGATAGATATTTTATGATTTAATCCAGAAAATGAAGAAGTAGGAAAAAAAAGGTCAGTCCTGAAATTTTATACTATTAAACAGAGCTCAAGGTGAGGGAATTAGAAGACCAAAGGCATAAAGTAAAAAGATTGGCCAGTTGCCCTGTGTAGTAGGGAGGTGATATAAGTTCACAGTACCAGCTATTACTGTTTGCCTCCCAAGTTCTCAGGATCTCAATGACCATTACAGAAGCTACACAGACATTTCCTCCAAGACATCTAAACCCACAATAGCATTCTCAATTCTATGCAATTAATATTTACTTAACTCTCAGTGGTGCCCATCACTGTCCTCAAGACAGGATGCTCTTTCCATAGCAACCCTGGTATGAATGGTGATGGAAGTGGTGCCAGATGTCACATCAGGTCCTTGGAAGAAAGTTTCTCTTTCAGAGAACTTTCTGTTAAAGATGATCAATAAATCACAAATTCTTTCTTTTTTTTTTTTTTTTTGCATACAAGTAAGGAATATTTATAAGCTTCTACTATTTGCCTGCCACTGTTAGTAGGAATACAAATATGAAAGCAATCTATTCTCTTCTGAATTCTTCAATTGCTTATAGCCTCTCCTACATGCTGTCTAAAGTACAGTTCAGTGGAAACTATTCTGTTCCTCCTTTTGGGTCCTCTTTATGAAAAACCTGGGGAAAATTACTGTATGGTATGGGAACCAAGAAAAACTGTTGGAAACTGTACTTCTGAAAAATTGGTTTACATTCATATTGTGGACACTTTGAACCATATAACTGACCAGCTTCCCCTTTCTTGTGGTGCTTAGGGACAAATGTCGGCCCACCAAACCAGAAGAAAAGTCATTATGGTTTGAGTTTTCTGAATCTTACATCAGGACCATTTTATTGCCCTTTATTTTCCTCTTCTACTTTCTTCCTTTTCTCCTTTCTCTATCTTTTAAATGTATCTTGTTATTTTATTTTATGTGTCTATATAAGCTGACTTTAATTTCTAGGACATAGTGGGGTCTGAAAAAATAATCAAACAGTTCTTTCCCCAAACTCTATTTCAAGAGGCTCTCATTACAAAGGAATTATTTATCTTTGGAGGGTGAAAGCAGAAATAACCAAGTGACAAGGAGACTATACAGATCACACTTCCAACAGCTGTCCATGAAGACATGAAGCAACAGATGTCAGGAAACCGTGAAGTAGCCACATTGTCACATCCTACATAGTGGAGCCAGGGCCCATTTCAGGGAAGCATTTTGATGTTTCCCAGATTTTAAAATAAAAGTGATTAAGTAATCTTTAAATTTAAACTCTGAACTTTTCAATGTGTACTCATCTGCTCAGTCTAGCTTATTTTGTTCGTTGACTACTTCCGGCCGCTATGGCCAGTAAAATCATCAGTACGGAAGGTGCAACTAAGCCTTACAAACATAAGAAGAAATTGATTTTGCACCTGCATATTAAATTGAATTTTTGGAGCTTTTTCCATCTATTATTTTAATTGATTTTTCTTAGTGGATTACAGAAGCCCAGATAAACAACACTGTAAAAATAATTTTTGAAAAGACTTCATAATAAAGATTAGTACAAAAATTAAGAATTATAAAATTTTCAAAATATTTATTCATTCACCAAATATTTATTGAGCACCTATATAGGCTATACCCTGAGAATAAAGTATAAAACAAAGTATGTTTTCTTTTTACTTTCATAGAATCTACTCTTTGGGGGAAGATAAACATTAAACAATACTTCATACTAATTAATGTATAATTTCCCAATATGATCTAAATATTGTAAAGAGAAAATGCTAATTCCAGATATTCCAGATACCTATTAATTTGTAACAAATCACCTCAAATCATGTAAAACAACAACCACTCTGTTATGCTCATGATTTTATGGATCAGGATTTGAGCAGAGCACATTATGGACAGCTATTCCCTGCCCCACAATGGTTCAGGCCTCAGCTAGGGTATCTTGAACAGCTGGAAAAGATTGGGACAATGAGATTGGGGCCTTATGCTTGTGGCCTTAGATCTTCTCTACATCACATCAGCAGGGGATTAAATGTTCAAGATGGCTTTTTTACCCCTGTTTGTCACCTGGCCTGAGATGACTGGTTCTATGCAATTTTTCATGTGACTCACATGGGCTTCCTCACAGCATTCAGTATCAAATTTCTTAGATGGAAGTTGGCTTCCCCCAGAGTGAGAATTCTCTGAGGAAAGAAATGGAAACTGCCAATCTTTCAAGGCCTAGGCCCACATATTGGCAAGGTGTCACTTTCACCATATTCCATTAATCAAACAGTCACAGTGACCATTAAGATTCAAGGCGAAGAGTCATAGACCCTACCTATTATTAGGTAGAGTGTCCAAGGTTTCTCCAGATCAAACAAACTGGAAATAATAGAATAGCAGTTACTAAGTGCTGAGAGGAAAAAGTTGTCAAATTATAATTCTATACCCAATTAAACTATCATATTTCAGGCAAATACTAAGAGCACACTGATAGAACTACTAAAGAATATTCATCAGGAAGAAGGAATTGAACACAGAATTAAGGTTTAAGATGAAAAACAAGAGAAAGAAAATATGAGTAATAAATAAGCATTGGCTGCATTGGTCAATATTTATAAAATTGATTAACTGGAATGCTATAAAAATAAGGCAGAACTAAAATATGACATAATATACAAGATAAATGGAAACAGAAAGATCTTTAGAAGGCTAAGATACTTTTCTGAAGTGTAAAAACACTGATTCATTTTAAAGTTTGCTAAGTAAAAGATGCCTGTTAAATTTAAAAAATAACCACCAGAAGAATGAAAATATAATGCATAACTCTTAAACTAATATAATGGGGGAGAGGCGGCAACTTGATCAAGTAATATAAGACAGAACAGTTTTTTAAAAAATAAAAAGACATGATAAATAAGATGATAGAAAGAAATCAAAATAAATTAGTAACCACAGTAAATGTACAGATAAAACTCACTATTTAAATATAAAGTCTTAAACTAAAAATTTAAACTCCAGCTATATGCTGTTCACTAAAGACACTTCTAAAAACATAAAAGAAAGATTGAAAATAAGGGGATTAAAAACGATACCAGGAAAATATTATGCAAATGTTATATGGTATAAGTATTTTAATATCAGACAAAATAAGTTTTGTAAGAAACATAATTAGTAATAAAGGAGACTCATTACATATTAATTTCCAAAAGCAGGCATTTTGAACCTATATAGACCAAGTATTATGGACTTAAATTAGAAAAAGTGAAAATGGGCAGAATTACTAGAAATTAACAAGCATAATCATAATATAATGTCTTGATACATCTTCCTTAATAATTGCTAAATCAAATATAAAAATATAGCATCATTGTTTTCTTGCTTTGTAATAGACTGTCATAAATTTTGGCACTTAAAATAACAGCCATTTATTATCTCACTATTTCTGTAGGTGAGAATTCTGTATTCTCTGCTCAGGGTCTCACAAGACTAAATCAAGGTGTCAGCTGGGCTGCATTCTCATCTGGAGCCTAGGGACCTATTCCAAGCTCACTCAGTTAGTTGGCAGAATCTAGTCCCTTATGGCTAGAGAACTGAGGTCCCTGTTTTCTTGTAGTTTATTAGGAAGGGATTGCTCTCAGCTCCTAGAGATCAAGTTCAAGTACTAGCCACTTCCCTCTTGATTAATGAATCAACTCATTAGTAACCTCATCAAGAGAGTGAAATCTTATCACAAGTTCTACTCACACTCAAGAGGAAGTTGTATAAAACAGAGGCTTGGAGTCTTTGGGCCATCCTAAGATTCTACTTGCCACATGAATTAATTATACATAAGATTTGATATACATAACCGACATAAGATTTGAGCAAACAGTAAATTTGAATTGATGAACATTAATAGAACACTGTGTCCAACAGCTATAAATTTGCCAAAATTTACCATGTATAAAAGCACAAAGCAGGGCTTCCCTGGTGGCGCAGTGGGTTGAGAGTCCGTCTGCCGATACAGGGGCCACGGGTTCGTGCCCCGGTCCGGGAAGATCCCACATGCCGCGGAGCAGCTGGGCCCATGAGCCATGGCCGCTGAGCCTGCGCGTCCGGAGCCTGTGCTCCGCAACGGGAGAGGCCACAACAGTGAGAGGCCCGCGTACCGCAAAAAACACCAAAAACCAAAACCCCAAAAAAACAAGGATATCAGAAAAGCACAAAGCAAAACTCAATAAATACTAAAGAATCTAATCACTACAAAAGAATAGTGTATAGCCATATTTAAAGCTATATTTAATTAAGCAGGGTATCAATATCAAAAGTACTTTAAAATAATATTTTAAATAACATAAACATATGGAGCTAATTCATGGTTCAAGGAGGAAATCATGCTTGAAGTTAAAAAATACTTGAAATAATGAAAATGAAATTTTGCGTAATAAAAGTGGTGGGATACAGCAAAAACTGGACTAAATGAAAATTTATAGCATTACGTGTCTATAATAGGAAAGAAGAAACCAAGATTTCGACTTAAGAAAGAGAAAGAACAACAGAACAATACCAAAGAAAGAAGGAATAAGATAATAATGAAAACAGAAAGTAACAAAAGACAAAGAAACTATAGAGATCAACAAAATTAAACAGAAATTAAAAGGTGAGCATAGTCAGATTATGTTCACATTATAGATTATGTTCTTAATCATAATACTAGAAAATATAAACATATTGAGACTGTCAATATATTTGAAAAATTAGACAAAATGAATATTTTTAAGTATAATAAACTGGCTCAGGAGATTAAAACCTTAATGACTCATAATTTTTTTTTAAATTGAATAAGTAATACAAAACATCTATCTACAAAAAAAAAAAACACCAAAAACACTAGACCTAGATATCTTATAGATCTACTATGTATATTCTTCGAAAATAGATACTGCCGAATGTACACATGTTCTTCCAGAAAACAGATAAAGACCCCCTGCTCTGCAACTCACTTGGTAACCTTAAAAAAAAAACAACTAAGGCGATATGAGTAAAGAAAACAGAGGACAATGTCAAATATGAAAATAAAAATCTATAAATTGACGCAAACACTATAAATAAAATATTAGCAAACTGAAGGCATGAAAGTAAAAATTTTTTAAAATACATCACTGTAAACTTTGGACAAGCAAGAATGGTTAACATCAGAAAATCTATATACCAGAAATACAGTTCTGATATACCTGAAATAACTGGGAAATACAAATTTCAAAGATGCTACTAAATCTAACAAAAGTTATGTAAGACTCTCATAAAGAATATTACCTAAATGTACTGAAAATCATAAAGGACTTAATTAAATGAAAATATATACTATGTTCAGGGATGGGTAGACTCAGTAACATAAAATGCCAATTCTTTACAAATTAATCCAAAAAGTAAAACAATTCCAATTCCAATCCTACTAGGTTATTTTTTCAAACATGGCAAGTCGATCCTAAAATTTATATGCAAGAGCAAAAGATAATAACTAACTTTGACAACTTTTGAGAAAAAAGATCAAGTATCAAAATATCAAGACTTATTTTCATGTATAGTAGCAGTAGTAACACAACTGCACAGTTTTAACTGCTTTTCTGTGTCATATAATGTCCCGAGGGTTTTATAATAATTTGATAACTTAATTGCCAGAACAACCATTTGTTAATTACCATTACTAATTTCATTTTACAGATAGGAAACTGAAGCACAGAGAGACTAAATAGTGTGCACAAGGTCATACACTAGGATATGGTAGAGATGAGATTCAAACACAGGTAGTTAACCTTTGAACATACCATGCTATCCTCAGTATGATAATTGACAGCATATTTTGGAGCACAGATAAACAAAAACACAAGGAGAACCAAATAGAGACATCTGAAATGGAACAAAACTATTATGAAAAATCAGTATATAACAGAGGTGTCATTACAGTCAGTGGGGAGAGAATGTGTTATTCAGTAGATGGTAGGGGAAAAACTATATATCTGTATGGAAACAAAGTTGGATCCCAGCTTAATATCATACATGAATATATAGCCATGTATATGAAAAGTTTTAATGTATAAAATAAAACATTAAGCCTTTTAGAAGAGCATGTAAGATAAAATTTTATGGCCTCAGGGTAAGGAAGACATAATAAACATAAATTATAAAATAACTGATACATTTGAATACTTAATTAAAATTAAATATCTCTGTATAGCACAATATGACATAAACAAGTAAAAAAGAGGGACTTCCCTGGCAGTCCAGTGGTTAAGACTCCAAGTTTCCACTGCAAGGGGCACAGGTTCTGGGAACTAAGATCCTGCATGCCACACAGCACAGCCAGAAAAAGAAAGAAAAAGTAAAAGGGTAAACCACAGACTGGATAGTGGCACCTGTATCAAGTAACCAAAAAGTTTTGGTAGATAGAATTCAAAGAACCTTTATGAATCAACTTTTTAAAAAACAAAGATAAATCACCTAAAGAAAAATGGGCAAAAGATATGAACAGGCAGTGACAGAAGGCAAATCTAAAAGTCCAGTAAAACTAAAAAATGATGTTCTACTGTACTATCGATTAGAAACATGCATGGCAAAACAACAATGGAACAATTTTTACCCATCAGAAGGGCACAGATGAAAAGAAAATCCAGTAATACTAAGTATTCGTGAGAACGTGAACTGACAGCTTTCATGTATTTACTACAGTGGGAGTATAAACTGGCACACATACCCAGTATGGCATCATACGGTAAATGGGACACTGCACAGAGCAGCTTATGATAAGCTTTAGCTTATCAAAATGTATCAAAATGGAAAAATATCAAATTACCACGCTGAGTAAAAATCACAAGTTGCCGAGTAATACATGTAGTATAATATTTATATAATAATATATACAACTATATCATGCTTATGAAATCACATATATGTATAAACTTATAAAAACAAAACAGAACAACAAAAAAAAACAAGCATGGAGAGATTAAATACCAAATCAAGATCATTATGACCTCTGGAAAGGGGAGAATGGAATGAGAAAAAAGAATTACTCAAGGGGTTTCAACTGTATTTGAAATGCTTATTTATCTAAAATATAGATATGAAACAAATATGGAAAAATGTTAAGAATTGACAAAGCTGGTTGGTGAGCACACAGATGCACATTATATTATTCTGTATACTTCTCCATTTGCTTCAATTGTTTCATAGTATAGAAAAACAATTGTTTCAAATGATATACATAAAATTGGGCTACTTAAAGGGAAACAATCATTTGCGAGGTACATTTAAGTGGAAAAAAGATGCAAGCACCTTAGTTTTTAGGAAAATGGGGAATTTCGCCTAAATACAGCTTTTTCTACAATGGGCTCATAAAATGAAAATATATATTTATCTGTCTGGAAACTAACTAGATAATTTTAAAATGTCACTAATAAGAAGTGTCCTATTTGGGATTATTCCAAATTAGTGAATTACTGCAATTAAAGTAAGTTACTTATTCTTTTTTAAAAAAGTGAACTAGAATCTTAAATTAGGTTAAGGTAATTTTTTAAGGGTAAAATGGTTGGGAAGATTTTTCTCTTTCTTGCCTGTGGTTGGATATAGCTAACTCTTGGCAGTCTTCTTTCATTCAACAAATGTGTTTTGAGAACTTACTTTATGCCAGGGCCAAAACAAAGAAGTTCCTTAGTTTCTTGGGGACTTTCTAGTAAGAAAGATATCAATTATCAGGTGTGTGTACATATATATATATATATATATATATATATATATAAAAATATAAAAAAAAAAATATATATATATATCAATTAGTTATAAGTGCTGTGAAAAAAAATTAAGTGGCATCAGGTATGTGGTGATGGGAATGATTTAGGTGGGTGGTCAGGAGAGACCTCCCCCAGGAGCTGAGATCAGACAATAAGGAGCAAAACATGCAAAAATCTGGCCAGAAAAGCCGCCAGACCTTTCTCCCAGAACTGAGATATGTACTTATATTCATAAATTCCCATATGTCTTTATGTCATTGAATTACACCTTCTCTTTTAAGACTATGTTTTGTAAAGAAATAAGGATTTTTATCTTGATTAGAATTTCTGCCTGCTTGAAGAGGATTCCAGAACAACACAGCAGCCTTGAGATGCTGAGTTAGGAGCATTAAAGGCTAGGATCTAAGCATTGATCTCAAAGTTCATGAGATTCAATTTTTGAGCCTTTAGAGTAGCTTACAAATAGATTGACCGCCATCCCTTCCTCTAACCCCTAAAGACACATTCTCTGAGCCCCTTTTCTGCTTTATTCTTGTGCTCCTGAGCATTTATGACTCCCATACTATAGTTTATTTTCTGTCATCTCCACTAGAATATAAGCTCCCTAAGGGCAAGGGAACTTATATTTTGCCTCTCTTGTTCACTACTAGTATAGTACCTACGCATAGTAAGTGTTCAATAAATATTTATTGTTTGAATGATTAATGTTAAAACATTGAACACAAGGGTCTAATTCTGTGCCCTGAATTGTGCCCCAATTGTAAGTTACCTAATTATCTTTCTTACTAATCATATTATAAGCAATTCGAGAACTGAAACTATGCTTTGTGGCACATCTGTATTCCCCCATTATGCCTAAACCAGTACAGGGTATACTCAGGTTCTCAAAAAATAGTTGTTCAAATGACTGCTTTCCAGGGCTATACTGCCTAAGGAAAGGGGAATGGTGAAAATGACATATTAACCTGAGGACTTATAGTCCTTACAAATCTATAATAGATATTAAAGACATACTCATGAGCTAGAGAAGAGAAGAAACTATTTCATTTAATACTTGTGGTCAATGCACAGAAATGAAACTTTCAAACAGGAAACTTATTTAGGCTTTTGATAAAAGTTATTCCCTTAGTAATCCAAATAACACTGTTATAACTACAAATCAGTGTTCACACAGAGTCTGTATTGTGTCCAAAGAGGTTTTGAGGGTGTCATTGTTGAAAAATAGAAGCTAATGGATGAAATGAAAGAAAATATGAACCACAGAAAGAGGAATAGTAACTACTTCTGACCAATGAAGATTTGCCTTATGTGTCAACTCGCTGCTTTGTTTTGTTTGCTTAGTATCTAGAACAGCTCACAAATTTATATAGCGCTTATTAAACAGTCAGTGTTCAACGGGGTTGGCCCAAGTACAAATTTCATGATCATGCTTTAGGGACATCTAAAGACCCACTTGTCTAGACTTCTCCTGTGTTGACGTACCACTGATTTGAAATTTTCAGAAAAACTACTTCTCTCAGTTAAGGCTTTGCCTCCCAGAAGTCATAATGCAATGAGAGCATACTGCCTAGAAACTGCTACATGTTAACCTTCTAACTCCTAATGGATTTTTCAATTCCTAACCAAGATCAAAACCCTACATGGTTGGAAGGGAGTGCAGATAACTTTGGTAGGGCAGCTGGAGAGAAGAGAAATAGACTCAGGCAATACTTTCCAAATGAGGTTGCATAAACCACCTACATCAGAATTGCCAAGGGATGTTTGTTTGAAATACAGATTCCCACACTCCATCCCAGACCCACTGACTCAGGATCTTTAGGGGTGCATATTAAGGCACACTGAAGTTTGACAATTGAAGTTCTAGGGAAAGGAGAAGGCAGGGTCCGGCATCATCCCCAGATGAACACTATTGGGAGCACAGCAGTCAGGGCACTAACAAACCCCAGGAAACGGGGGTAAAAAATGGGTGAAGAAATGAGACATCAACCTAAAGTGGGTATGTAATATAGATGAGCTGGGTCAAACCACACCACAACTAAGACACAGTATCTAAGTGCTGCCACCAAAGAAATTGATAATGCAATCACTGAAGTGACATTGTAGCAACATCAGCAACAAGGCACCTGGTTGTCAGGGCAAGGTATGTGGCAAAATGTTGCCGTAGTAATTCAGGGGCAACAGACGTTTTTCCATTAAGGGCCAATAGTATACATTTTAGCCTTTGTGGGCCACATGGTCTCTTTTGCAACTGCTCACCTCCACCTACTGTTGTAGCATGAAAGCAGCCATAGATGATACATAAACAAAGGGGCATGCCTGTGTTCAATAAAACTTTATTTATGATAACAGGCAGGATGGCCTGCAGGCTGTAGTTTGCCAACCTCTGCTGTAGTTTATCTTAGGAAAAGAAAAATGTAACCACTATTTTGCTTCTATTCCAACCTGAAATTGTGCGCTTCTGTGGACGTGTGAGAGTGTGTGTTTATGCTTTAGGTATTCTCTACATATAAACGGGAAGAAAGCATATCAAAATCACATCAATAATGACTGATTATGAATTTGTGTGTTTTTCCCTGTATTTTCTAAACTTTCCAATACTTTCTACATGTAGGTATTTTTAATTTTTCTTTTCTAATCAGAAATATATATTTTTTAAAAAAACAAAATAAATAAAGGAGAAAACCAGCTAGTTCACATGTTCCCTGAGCCCCAGCAGAAAAGCTCTGCCAGGAGTTTATAACACCTTTTGGGTTGAAAACAGTCCAGCCCCCGGCGCTTGCAGATAACTACAAACTCACTCAAATCCTGCTCATTGGTGCAAGCAAAGGAGGAGCAGAAAGGACGGGGGCAATTCAGCAGTTAACTGCACAAGCTTTACCCAATGATCCTAATTTCCATGATTTTAATAATAATGCGTGAAACCCAAAGTGTTAAGTTGCACTTTCTACCTCAGCAAAACGGAGTGATAATTGTGCAGAGAATAATTTTATGGGTGAAGTGTGCCCTGTATTGTAAAAGATTAGAATAAAGTGCTCTAATACACAATGTCTTAGCAGGTGCAGGCACTTACCTGAGCAATTAAAATCTTCTTAATATACAAATCACAGCCAATGAGACTGCTGGCAGGACAGAATAGATCTTTCAGGACACAATGTGTTTGTCTCTAACAGGTTTTTTTTTTTTTCCCCACCCTGGCTTTATTTATTTATTTTTGCTAGCAATCATTTGTAGATCTTTTATTTGAAAAAGAAAATTGACCAAACATAGATAATTTGCTCCAAATATACCCAAGCACATTCATTCTCTTACAAATCCATTCAGACCACAAAAAAGCTATTAAATACTTACTATGTATGAGGCACTGTGCTGGGTGCCGAATAGGCTATTTTGGGACCAATTATAATCATCTTCCCCACAACAGAGGGAAGCACTTCTAGATGCTGGCTACAAGTTGTCAGGCTGGTAAAAACTGGTCATTTTGAGTCCTTTGCAGGTTGTTGGCATTCTATCCAACTGGTTAAGTTCGTGGTCTTAGGACCATGTGCCCAAGATGCTGGACTAGCATGACAGAGAGGCAACCCTCTGGAGTTAATGGTGCAAGTGAGATGTTAAATAGGAGGCAAGTTAATGCAGGCACCAGTTCCTCTCCTCTCTCATCTCTTCAGCACATTCCAAGCTGGCTTTTCCCTCTCTCATCCATAGAGACTACTCTTGAAAGGTCACCTATGACTTCCGTGTTACTAAATCCAGTGGCCAATTATCGGCAGAATTTGACAGGAAGTCATTTGTTCTGCCTCAATATTCATTATTCCTTGACATTCAAAATACCACACATCTTGCTGTTTGTTTCTTCCAAGTCAATGTGGCTGGCTGGTCTTCCTGACCTCTACTAAGTACCCCAGGGCTTAGTCCTGGTTCCTCTTTTCATTCTATAACTCACTCTCTCAGTGAGTTCTAGTCCTATGGCTTTCAATTTGAATTCTATGTTGATGATTCCCCAATTTATATCTTCAGTCCAGACTTGTCTCCCAAAGTCCAGATTCATATATCCAAGAGTTTACTGACATCTCCATGTGGATGTCAAAGAGCTGTCTCAAACATAAAACGTCTCAAACTGATCTTACTCACAAAACTTGCATCATCCATGGCCTCTTCCATCTCAGTTTACTGCAGTTTCATCATTTCAGTGGCTCAGGGAGTCATCCTTGACCTTCCTTTTCTCTTCTGCCTCACACTCAATCCATCAGGAAATCCTGTTGGCTCTACTTCCAAAATGTATATGGATCAAATTCCTTCTGACCACCCCCACTGCCTCCTCAGTGTCTAAACCCCAATCATCTCTCAACTGGACAGCTGCCACAGCCTCTGGCAATAATCCTGGAAATCAAGGGAGTATGATGAGTATCTCATCTCTGGTTCATTTTGATGGTGCAGAACTCAGTTCAGGCTACCCTCAAAAGGTTTTAGAGAACATGTTGACCGCAGTGGAGTTCTGATAGGCAGAGAAAATAAAACTGAACAGTTTGGCCTCTTAAAACACTAGAAGATTTACAGGAAGTATTTAAAACTCGCTTAAGTGACGCTTCGTCAATGCCACAATAAGTCATTCTTTGACATGCTTTTGGGGCTCATTTGTTAATTTTTTAAGAGAGAGAGAAGAAAAAAGTAAAAGGTTATCCAGATTGCATGAATCAGCCTGTCTGTATGTCTGGGGGTAAATCTGTTTTGTTGAAAAATATTATTGGCAAGGAAAGGATGACCACAAATATATTCTTTCTCCTGGGGCAATTCTAGCTTCTTCACATCGACACGATGACCACCACTACGGGTGGGCATAAAAACATTTTGCTGTGAAAATCAGGGTCGTCTGGTTGTGTGAAGACACTGCCTGAGGAGTAGATCGTGGGCGGCTTGTATGCTCCCCAGACCATCTCTAGGGGTGGTGAGGATATCATGATCATCATGACATCCAAGCGTCAACACACGTGTTCAGCAAAATGTCTTTCACCTTTGCAAATGGGTATCCAGGCAATTGGAACAGACACCTGTCCTCTGAGGTAAGGCCTAGGACTTGGCCATTTAAAAAATAAACCCGGCAATTTTGATGCAGGTTGTCTATAAACTGCATATTGAAAAACTGATGTGGGTGAACAGCAAAGGATTGGGTTTTAGCAGTCCAGAGCTCAAGTTCAACCACGGTCACCAATTCACTAAGTCACCCTGGCAAAGCCTGTTTTTTTTTTTTTTTTTACCATTCTGAGCACTTGTTTTTATATCTGTAAGAAGGAATAATGAGATCTCAGCACACATTACTTTCTTTTAGGCAGTTCTGGTGAAATAACATGAAAATGCTTTGAAACCCCAAAGAACTATACAAATCTAAGCGACTATTATTATTTCTTTTAAACACATTGCCTTGTTTTCATTGTTTCCAGTCTGATTTCTGGTGAAATTTTTATTTATGGGCCAGTTTTATATCCATGACCTTATTGAAGCTTTTGTAGAGTGAAAAATGCATCCTGATAATTACAGGAACCACTCCAGAGTTAGAGATGAGTTTTATTTTATATATTTCACAAGAAATAAGTGAGGAAATTGACATTTCGCCCACTTTATCAAAAGTACGTGATGAGCCTTGTTATCACATACAAAGTAATTAAAACCAAGAAAGAATAAATGTGACCCCCCAAAAATCCATCACATAGCAAGTTAGATGATTTTGGTGAAGTGTAAAACTGTACATCCACTTCTGTAGGAAAAGTCTCATCAATTATGAATCAACCCCACATTGCAGAGATTAAAATGTGGTTGCTTCTCCTTAGGTCATGAGAGGGAGAAGCTGGTGCGGAGATTTCTCCTGCTTTAGCAGGTGGCAGTGTAGCTGGAGACAGGGTGGGCACTGATGCCACTCCCCATACATGTGGCCCACCACTGTGTTCCCCTGCAGCCGAGGTGGATATTCTCAAGGACCTACATCTCACTGCTTCTCTGACCGAGGGCTCTCTCTGGTCTGGGGGAACTTGGTCAGACCTTAGGCAGAGCAGCACCAAACCCAATCAATGAGAAATGGGAATTAGAGAAGGAATACCCTTAGGTTTTGCATAACTAGATGAGATAATTCTAAGGCGCACCAACCCTCAAAGGCCCAGAAAGATGGAGCCCCAATTCCCCACAGTGGCAATCTGCTTATTACTATACCCTGTACTGACTCCCATAACCTCTTCTGACTCGCCCTAAAATCTCATGTGTGCCTCCTGGAATCAGCTCCCAAATAAACTACCTGCACCCAAGTCCTTTGTCTCAGGGATTGCTTTTGAGGAAATCCAAACTAATGCAACAGGCTTTGGAATCAGATAAATTCTAACCCTTGTTTAATCACTCGGCAGTCGTCTGGCCTTAAGCGAGTTACTTAATCATGCTAAGCTTCAGTTTCCGTCTCTGCAAAACACAGGTGACAGTAACCACGCCAACTTCATACAAGGGCTATAAAGATTAAATAAGATCTAAAACAAATAGTATAGAACCTGGTATTTGATAAGGGCTCTATAAGTAACAGCCTGTTAGGAAGGCACTCCAAACAACCATAAGACACCATTCACTCCTGTCAGACTAGAAGAAAATTACAAATCCAGACAATACTAAGTGTTGGTAAGGTTATGGGAAAATGGGAATGTTCATATTCTGTTGCTGGGAGGAGAAGCTGTTATAATTATTTGGACAAGCAATTTGAAAATACATAGTTAGGTTGAAAATATGCTATGACCCAGTTAATTCCTGTTCTGAGAATATGGCTTAGAGATTTCTCATACTGTGCTCCAGAAAACACCTGTAAGAATATTCATGGCAGTACTGTTCATTACTCTAAAAAAAAATAGAAATAATCCAAATTCTTTCAGTAGGGGAAAGGATAGATGAATGGTGGCATAATTATACAATGGAGTACTATGCAGCAGATAAAATGAACAGATTACTTCTATATTTATCAAAACATGTTAACACTACAACGCAGAGTGAAATAAAGCAGATTATGGAACATCACAACAATATGAAGTGTTGTATGGATGTGAACTTTTCAAACTACACAATTTAATTGCACATATTATTTAGAGATCCCTAACTTATAAGTAAAAATCAAAAACACAGGTTGAGAGAATGCACTTATTTCATTAAAATGCTGATCACTGGGGACAGATGATAGGGGATTGGTGGCTTAAACAACAGAAATTTATTTTCTCACAATTCTGGAGGCTAGGAGTCTGAGGTCAAGTTGTTAGCAGGGTTTGTTTCTTCTGAGGCCTTTCTCCTTGACTTGTAGATGGCCATCTTCTCCCTATGTCTCCCCACGGTCTTCAGTCTATACCTGTCTATGTCTTAATTTTCTCTTCCTGTATTACTTTAATTTATCTTAATTACCTCTTTAAAGACCCTGTCTTTAAATACAGTCATATTCTGAGGTACTAGGGGTTAGAACTTCAACATATGAATATGCGTGACAGCACAACTCAGCCCATAGCATTTACCAAAAAGAGAGAATAAAATGTCCCAAGTAAGTAGTTGGTAAAGACCAATGGGGGAAAAAGGTACAATGAATACAGAATTTTGTAATTACGAAAGTAATTACAAATCAGAGCAAAATACTATGTAGTTCAGGACAGCTCAACATTCAATTAGGCAGGAACTACTGCTCTGACCCTCTGTAGGAAACAGATAGAAGAGCACCACCACATGCCGTGATGCAACCACAGAAAACTAACGGTCAGTCCTTTCTGCTAAAGTGCTTCTGGCCAAGTAGTCACCTCTACATCCAGATTACAATTATGCATCTAATTGTGGGTTGGTTGGTTGGTTTATATTTGGGTACAGTCTCCCTCACAATGAATTTGAGTCAGTTCTGAAAACACACGGTGGCAATTTGAAGCTATGTCCTGCCCCCCAAGTTGTATGAAGCCATCACACTTTTCATTCCTGCCTTCCTTGTCCCTGACCAGGTTGATGTTGTTCTGATGTTCTGCCAGCTACAGCCAAGCACCCCACAAAGCAGATCAATTCCCTGGTGAAGGCTGTTGAAATTCAAATATACGTATTTATCAGTTGATTTTTACATTTCTCCCTCCAAAATGGCTCACAGTTCTCAAGCCCCCAAAGGTGCAAGGGGCTATTGTAAATCTGGCCTGTTTGTGTTAAAAAAAAAAACCACATCAGAATGGGCACCAAGAAGCTCTCAACTCTGGCTTCCCTGTGTGTCTATTCTTAGCCTGACTATGACCCTCCTCAAAGGAGGCACCCAGCAGCATCAGGGAAATGCCTGTACCTCCCACTCTGGCTGCACTAAAGCTCCGTCTCCTTGATGCCAGAGACCTGTCACCTTGTATTTCTTCTCATCCAAACAGAGTACATGGTCCCCCTCAAGGATCAGAATGCAGCCCATCAGGGCACTTAGAAACTGGAAAAAAAACCCAGTCTTGAGAAGCTAGACATTCATGTCAGTATACTCTCCCCAGATCTATGCACGGTTCTGAACATGGTCATGCGACTTGTCTTCTTGATTCACCTGCAGGGAGCTTTCTTCTCCCAGTTGCATCCCTGTCTGAATTCCACAGTGATGTCTTTACTTTCCTTGGGGATTTCCACTTGATTTCCAAATAAAGGAAAGAGAATAGCAGGGCCAGGGGGACTTGCACCATTTTAGCTGCACCGGCTCCCACCACCCTCTCTGCTCTATGACCCAGCCAGCGCTTATGATGCATTGTCCCATCACCTCCACCATTTATAGCACAAAAGCTATTTAGCCAGTGCCTGCAACCCTTCAGCCTGCAGTGCCTTGACAGCAGAGGTTATAGGAAAAAAAAAAAAAGAGAGAGAGGGAGATGAAGAGAGAGGGAGAGGGAGAGGGAGAGAGGGAGGGACGGAGGGAGGGAGGGAGGGAGGGAGGGAGGGGGAGAGAGAGAGAGAGAGAACAATGTGCAATCGGCACTGCATTAGAGATGGAAAAAGTACTTAAAGCCTGCAACATTCATCAAGACTGAATACATAAATGCCACATTTTGAATAAGCGAAGCAAAAGACAATGACAAAGGAAAGGCGCATTGCTTCGGGAATCTCTATCATTTTCATTTGCTGCTGTCAGGAACCTGTTTTTTGCCTCTCACTCTATCAACCATTATAGCATTAATGAAGTAACCTCACATAGTTATTGACTGGCTTGTCAGAGGCCCTGCCTGATCCCTTAATAGAAACCATTGGTCTTCAGTTAAAAATGGGGTGAGCTGGGAGGTGCTGTGGGCATGTGCTGAATTTCAAGTGCACTCCTGAGGTTATCAAAAGCCATGAAATGCAAATTATTATATTTTTTAAACACACAGATTTCATGCAACTGAGCATATAAAATTGACTAATATTGTACTTTATGCACACCTTATAATGTTTTCAAATATGCTCTGCATATGTTCTTCTCCCAGAAAGTTGTGGGTGGTATTTGAATAAGCAGAGGTAGGCCTAGTTTATTTTGTTCTTGAGTTCTCTCCTGCTTGCTATAAGCTGGTACTTCTACCTAACATAGAGACATGCTGATCCACTGTCTACTCAAACACCACCATCAGTCTTTTGTCTGGATTTCAGTCTCAGATCAAAATGATTTTTCTTTTGTGATTTTCTTTCCCCATCTAAAGTATCCAAATCTTTAAACCAGTATATCATTTACTAGCAACTGCAGACTGGCAGGAAGTTTAAGGAATAAATTCTTGTCGCAGAAGGCAGTAAATTGGAAAAATAATCCTAGATGTAGAGTGTTTAATTCCAGTACCACAATACCACAGAGCAGATATGCTAAAACATAAGCACAGTAAGACAGAAAATGGCAAAAAATAAAATAAAAAGTCAAGGACAAAAAACTTGGAAAGTTGGTTATATTTCTGAATCAGGAGGAGCAAAGACAATGACTACAGGGTCAAGCTTGAAGGTGTCTTCAAAGAGACACTGATAAGAATGCATAGCTAGCTTTGTTTTTTGGGCACATAGCATGCTGGCTTCATATTGGTATTTAATCGGATCATTCTCCCAGTATAATGCTTTGACCTTTTCTCAGCTTCTCTGGGGAGGAAATGTGGTGTCTATGTCTATAGCATTATGGTTCCCCCAAACTGGTTCTGACAGTAGATTATGTGCATTTCTTACCTTTGGGATCATCCAAAAACTAAGAACAAGAAGCTCAAAAATTTCTTCTCTGCATACTTTACACTCAAATACCTTGCTGCTTCTCTTTGCCATCAGCGCTACCTCAGCTCAACTGCTTCCTCACATGGATAATCTGTAGACTCACCGAAATACACTACATTTTCTCATTTAGAAGCAAAATTTAAGACTTAGCCACCATATAAATATTGATGGTTCAACTTCCAAAGGTTCAAAGTAGTTGAGAAATATTGACCGGCTCCCATCTTTAGTCCATTACATTCAAGCAACTATTTCATTAACCTGGATAAAGAATGAAAATGCATTTCCTTCTGACCATTTGTTCTCTTTTAGATTAGACCCAAATTATTCAAGAAAAACATATTTCTTGCAGTTTCTTTCATATGTCCACAAAGCCAACAAATCCCCACATTGTCAGGGTGCAAACTACTCTTGATCTCGGGCATTAATGGTGACCATTCATTGACTGCATTAGAAAGATATTTATCATGAGGTAGAGAGTACTGATCCAGATGTGAACAAAGATTACAAACCTTTTAAAGGTATAAGCTCAAATCAAAAATAGAAACGTATCACTCACTCATAGCTACTTTCAAATTTCTATTACATTTCTTGCATGTTAACACACATATAAAAATAAACTCTTATAACTTTAAAACTGGGAGCCACCTTCATGTCATTTTAATTCAGTGTTCTCATGCTACTCATGAAGAAAATGGTGTCCCAAATAAGAGAAGTGACTTGTTCAAGGTCACATAATAAGTCACTGACATTTATGCATTCATTTATTCAACATACATTTATTCGAGCACATCCTACATATGAGGCACTGGAGTAAAACCTGGAGACCTAAAAATTATACATACTTGGTCCCTAATCTCAGGGAGCTTATGGAATTGTGGTGAACCACAGACTGTTTAATGATTTGTGATAAGTGCTCTAATAGAAGTAGAGAGATATTAGCAACCTGAGAGGGGAACAATCATAGGAGGCTGCCAGACAAAGGAATATTTAAGCTGAGACTTGAAAGATAAAATGGATTTAAGCATAAGAAGATAACAGAGATGGAAAGAAGAGCTTACTCTTAGGTATTAGGCCAAGGACATGACATGTGTGAGAACTCGCAGGTGAGAGGTAAGATGGTGCACCAAAGAAACAAAACAGGATCATGCAGACTGGAGGGTGGGCTAAGAAGTGAGAGGAGACTGGAAAGCTGGAGGAGGCCATGTCATGAAAGGCCTGTGGATGGAGGTAACAACTCTGAACTTCCTCCTTAGGGCATTCTGAAGTCATTTACAGTATTAAAAAGGGGAGTGAGCAAATCAAATTTAAAATTTATAAGATCAATCCGGCTAGCTCGCTAGCACTTGAAGGAGAAAAGTACAAGGCTGGAGAAAGGGAGACCACTTAAAACTAAAACGAGATGAGAGATGAAGATGTGGACAATAGCAGTGGGGATATTGAAGAGATTATACAGCAGTAAATCTGACAGACCCTGGTGATGCAGTGGGAGGAGGTAAGGAAGAAAGAGGAGGGAAGCATGCTTTCCACATTTCTGGTTGGGGCAAATGAACACTTGATAGTTTCATTTGCTGTCATAGCAACAGGTGGAGATCACTTTTCCATAAAAGAAAATGATGAGTTCTACTTAGGTTAAATACTTAATGGTCATTCAGGTCATCAAGTGAATAAATATGGCAAAAATCTAAAGCAAGAATGGAATGTGGGCCTGCAGATCCCCCATCCAGTGCTTTTTCTCTGTAACCGTATGAATGATTCCTTCTTGTCTAAAAAGCTGAGTAGTCAAAGCAACTTTCTACAGAGTAAATATTAAACAATTTTGAGACACAGTAGAGAGCTTCCTTGGAATATGCACTTAGACTTTTCAGTTCTCACTAGGTTTTATAGTCTCAAAAGTTATGGTACAATTTTCACCTAGTACATTATTAGTTATAAAAGAAAACACAGAGATAATCATCCTACATTTCATGCATTTACCACATTATAGCTCACAAAGAACTTTCACAAATGTGAGTTAGCACATTTCATCTCCCAAAGGAAATGTCCTTTGCATTGTTTCCAGTCATTGCCATGACACAGATTGTCACAACTTCTAGTGAAATGTCCATGTCAACCCTATGACATTGCTTGAATACTCAGATCCACAGCCAGCTGCCCTCTGGAATTCGCTCTACACATGCTCATCTGTTAATAAGGGAACTGAATTAGAATATCCTCAAGGTCCCTTTCAGCTTTAAGTTTCTATGATTCCAAGCCTGAGGTCTAGGGTTCTAGGATATTGAATTTTTACTACATTATTTGTAAATTAGAGACACACATAAGGAAGAAAAAGAAATGCAGACCATGTTAGAAAACTCCAAGAGGGAAGTGTTATTAGCAGGAGGAAAGAGCTTCAGTGGAGAATCACTGAGATGGTGAGACCTCTTAGCTGGCAAAAGAGTAAGAAAGTCATGGGAAATAAGGGGAGTTGGGCACATTATTTAAGCATCGTGTTGACTCAGATCCATGCAACAAACACTCCTGTTTCCCCAACTTAATGTGCAGGAGTAGATTCCTAGATGGAATCAAAAATCACAAAGGGAATAATTGTATTTTCATCTTATCACCATTAAGAAGCGGTAAGCTCTTCTTTTTCTTGTTTTTCGTGGTGACAAACTGCAGTAACTAAGAGCAAGGAGTCAAAGACTGTAGGAGAGGCAGAGGGAGGAAAAGGTGTTCGTTATTTTATCAAATCATGGGTCATGTATATAATTTTTTTTAAACAGACATACCCACACACAACCTGCACACCTGTCACACATACATATGTATCTATATGTCCACATGCTCCCCATGCAAATGCGTGTGCATACACCCCTCACACACATGCACACGCCCACAATGACACATGTGCATACAAGTGGCCATACACATACTGGCAGCACATTTCCTCTTTGCTTGGGCTGCACAGCCACCCTGCCACTCATGCTTCCTTCCAATGGACTGGCCACTAGAAAGACACTGTGGTTTGATCTGGGAAACAGCAGCTGGAGCTTCTAGAGGTGTGGTCTCCCAAGCTATACTTCTCTTGTTGATTTTTCTTAATGTGCTATCAGCATGATATTGCCAAGTGCTCTTTCCCTCTAATGACAATATTGCCCACAGCTCTCTTCTTCAAAGGAGTAGGGAAATGAGTGGGCCATATAGTGTTCTGCTCAAGCCCATAGTTTCTGCTTTTTAAAATGTGTTTAATGAGAGGACTTGTCATTTGTAGAAAGGAACAAAAAAGTCAAGGGCACATTTAGATTTTCCATACTAATTAGATGCTTATTCCCAGGGAAGCATTTGGGTTTTCAATCAAATCTCCAAAGTTTGTTGGTCTCCTGGATTAAACAAGTCCCCTTCTCCCCAACCAGGCTCTGCTTTTGTTTCATTATGTAGATCTGACCTTTACGTCACAGAGGTGTTGGCACTGAGAAGACACAATGAGAACTTTCTCCCCTACTAAACTGCTGAATTCAAGATGGCTCCCATGGAGAGCCACTGCTACCACAAGGCTCCTCTGAGCCTTGCACATACTTTTCTGGCTGCCCTGGGGTACTGATGCTCATGAACGCCTTCTCTGGTGAGCCTCAGAGATTTTTCTAGCCAAAACCGCCTAGGCCAAACCAGAATATCTCCAAGCAAACTAGAAAAGTAAATCAAATCCCCAGTGGCATCCTGAGACCTGAGAGTGTCATAATGTCTCAAGCTTCCGCGCTTCATACAATTTTCGGCATATTTTAAGCATGCAAATGGGCCATCTTTTCTTCTTGGTCTTTCTTTCATTTTATTTTTAAGGACTCAGGAGTGGCAAAAGAATCAGCATTCACTGGACTCAGTAGGGCATCAACTGATACTCTTACAAGGGGGTCAAAGTGCAGGATGCTGCCCTGCCAGAAACTTTTTTTACACAGAGGGGATACAGTCTGGAATATCCAAATGTATCAAGAATTGAATCCCCATGCTGGGTTATTTGAAACTCCAATAGACACACCACTATGGGGAAATTACTTAATCTGCTTCAAGATTTATCGCTATTGTGCTCCACGCATCAGGTTAAAATAGAATACCTCAGAGAGGCCTCAGCAGGTCAGGAGTCTAATTCGCACTGCAAGTATTTCACAGCATATCACAAAGTTTCGGGCAGAGCCTTTAATCCTCAAAATCATTAAAGCCTACCTTTGCATTGATATGCATATAAAAACATTCTGCCAAATGAATCTGCTTTACATTGCCCTCAAAATACTGCTGCAACACAGAAAAGAGTAGGAGTCTGAAACATTCTCTGGTTCACAGGGGTAAAGTTTATCAAAAGGTGAAAGAGAGTTTGTGTAAAGCGAAAAAAGGAACTGTTGTGTTGGATTAAGATTAAATGTACGCTGTCAAAAAAAAATAGATTTTTCACCTGTCAGGCAGTCATTTTTACAAATGTATGATATGGGTACTGATTAGTGAAAATGCTCTTTCTTATGTGAATTGTAATATAACCCTTTGCTTCCTTGCCCTTCATCTTAGAGTTCCCCCTTTTGTGGGACTCCCTTATACGCTGTTTCAGTTTCTAGGAAAAAGGTTAAGAGGTACATTCAGTGCAAAGTAGGATTGATCTTTCAAAATCATCAAGTGGGCTTACAGTGAAAGAGGAAAGCAATGCCCAGCAAAAACAAAGAAACTTCTGCACCGTGTGGAGGCTGTCAGTACATAAGGCACCAAATTCCATTTTCATATAAGAAACACATGAGAACTGGCTCTCCTGACACTCGCGCTGACATTTCTCTGAAATTCTTATGACTTTGTCATCAACCCACATATTTTCAAAACAAATAGTCTCGTGTTTGTTTGCTTTAAAAACAAGATGCCATTGTCCTAGATGAAAATGCGACTCTATGGTAAAAATGTCAGCATGAAAACACAAGGAAAGAAAAAAAACTGAGAGGAAAATAAAAAATAGAGTCTAAGTAGCCTTTTCTACAGGCATGAATATTGGTGATTAAAAGTGATTTCAAAAACTATGGCAAATATATTCTTATCTCTCATAAGAATACTGGATGAATAACGATAGGACGTTTAAAAGCAATTTGTTTTTATGACACTTTTTTGTGAACTTGCAGAAATTAGTGACAACAACAACAAAATCAAGGGCTATTGACATCTCATAGCTGAAAAGCATAAGCTGGCATCATTCTGCAACCTTGTTTTCCTTGGTAACATGCAGAGTAAAAATAAAATATATCTGTCAGTTGAGAAATGGCAGGGTGACTTCTGGAAATTGTATTATAGATTATTCACCAAATGAATTGTTTCTCTTTACCAAGATGTAAAACTGTAGACCTCAGGAAAAGCAATGCAGATGTAACCGAAAACCATAAGGCAACCCCACCTCCATCCCACCACTTTTTCAAGTAGGCTGTGCTAAGCTGCAATTTTCCTACGTCTGTTTGGACAGAATCAATGACTCATGTCAAAAAGCTGCCTTTCTACTCTTTTCAGAAAGTCAGACTTGGAAAGTGATCAAATTAAGATAAGACCACACAATCTATTTTATATTTCTTAAGAAAATACATATGAAAAAAATTTAAGTGCAAAATCAGGTCACAGAATCTCACTCATTTGCTTAATGATAAATAGAAAATATAAGCAGCAAGTATGTGACAACTTTTATTGGATATTTTTCAGCCCCAAACAATGAGTCCTAGAATTCAGCTCCTAAAGAGAAGCTTTCTGAGATATACTCTGAAGGAATGGAAAGAAGGATGACTGAGGGCAGGAAAACTCATTCTAGAACCAGATCTCCTTCAAGGCACCAGTAAGCCTAGTACTACTTATCGCAGCCAAGTTTCCTCAGTTCTTACTGAAAGATTAGCCATGTCTATGGCCTCATCCAGCTGGAACAGTCTAATTTGTATAAGTCATAACAATTGTAACAGACTTAATTAAACTTGCCTGTCAAATTTTATTTCAGTTGTCTTCATAACTAATTTCTGAACAGTGATCAAATTATATTCAGTGTTGGTCAGAGATTTTCAGTGGCCAAGAACACAGCTGTGACTATTGACAATCTTGATCTAGATGTCATTGTCCCTTATTTCTGTATAGATGTATATTGCTATTAGAACCTCTGTGCATTCTTAGGAGTGGAGGTACAATCACCTGTACTCCATCTTTCTGCAGCAATAAATGCCCTGATGCTGGTTGCTTTGCCATTAACACTTGGGAAGTTAAGAAGGTTAGCAGTTAGGGAAAGAGGCCACAAAAACAGGCAGTGCTAAAAAATAAAATAAGCCCAGAAGCTTAAGGAAATAAGAGGAGAAAACAAAATATGATACAAGAACTCTGAAGAATTAGGGAGTAGTCTATATAGATAAAAGGAATGGATTTAAAACAAAAAGTGTTGCTAATGAAACATATGTGTGTGGCTAACAGTAGGAAGACAGTAATTTTCAAAAATAATAACACCTGGCTAAGGGGAACAAATTAAAAGTGATGATTACCACATATGATAACATGTATTCATCAAATGTCTGTCCTCTCAGGTACCCATTTCCTACAGATGGTTCCATCCCTGCTGCCTACAGAATGAAGAAAGAAGTGGCTCCATTCAAATAGAGGATTATTTAGCAGTTGTTTGAATCCAGGGGACTATAAAGTCATTTTAAGTCATATTTTTGCTTTTTTTTTAATTAAAAAGGCTTAAACTCTCCCCTCATCACTTGTGGGCTGAATTGGTTTGATTCAGAGAGGCAGTTATATATAAGAGCAACCACTCTCTATTGAATTAGGGGATCTCTCATGCAACACATCTCACCAATTACAAGGTAGGGATGCAATTCTATGATTTATCATACATTATACTGTTAAGTAATATAACATTATAGATACAATTTGTACCTATCTCTCTGCAGATTAGAGAGGTGGCACATGAAGAGAGGATCATTAAACACAGAGCAAGGGCAAGGGCCAAGCTCTCCTCTTTAACAAGCTGCTCCAAGTACCACCTCTCTAATCCATGGAGAGGAAATAATAAATTGTTCCAGTAGCTTATTCCAAATGGTGCTCTTTGGGGCTGTGGGTTTTATTAAAACAAAGAGATGCAGGAGAAAAAACATCATTTCTATGTGCGCAAACAACAACTTGGGATTTATTGGGATGATTTCTCTCATTCCAAAGGTGATGGGATTCTTCACACTTGCATGAATATGGGTGTGTGTGTAAATGCACATCATACTCGTGGATGCAAATCCATATTCCACACGAGCAGAGTGAATATTGACATTCTAACTTAAATAAAGACAAATTATAGAAATTTGATGCTCAGATGATATCATTTAGGCATTGCATTAGACCGCTGCTATCCACTAAAAATATAATGCAAGCCACTTATGTAATTGTACATAGTAACTACACTTTTAAAGTATAAAGAAACAGGTGAAATTAATTTAATATTTTATTTAACCAGGTACATACAAAATACTATCATTTTAACATGTAAGCAAAATACAAACTATCAGTGAGATATTCTGCATGATTTTCTTTATGCTACGTCCTTGAAAGTTGCTATGTATTTTACAACTAAAGCACATCTCATTTCAAACTCCGCATTTCAAGAGAGATCAGTAGGCACATGTGGCTTGTGGCTACCATATCAGATAGCACAGCATTAGAACTATGTATATCTTCTGTGACTCCACGGTCTCCATTATGGCTTTTCTGCTTTGTTTGGAGAAGGGTGTATTTTTCAGCCACTTTACCCAAATAAGCAGAAGTTCTCATAAGTACAAAATGGATGGAATGGTATTTCACTACACTGAGTATAACTCTTTTCAATTCCACTGCGATCTAGGCTCCTGCTGCTGAAAAGGTGAGTTCTTTAACCTCTATCTGCTTTGTCTATATTTCCTTTCTAAAGTCAATAAATGTGGACATAAATATCAACCTTAACAGACAGCCCAGACTACTCTTATTGAAATATCCTATTTGTAATATTCTTTTCTCTATAAGGCTTCTGTACCACCACTTCCAGCCTTATTAAACTCAATTAGACTTTCTTTTGCCCTGACTACACCCCCTTAATAACAGGAAAATGTATAATCCGCTTGAATGGCAGTACAATGAGGTAGGCAAAGATATAAGGCCACTGTTAGGCTACCTCATAAACCCTAGCTTGTCATGGGACAAGTCATTGATTTCTATTGGCAATCTCATTGTAATTTCAGACTTAATTTGAATTCATTCTTTGCTCCTCTCTGAGGTAAACAATGGGCCAAAGAGTAGAAATGGGCTAAAGTGAAAACACAGTAATTACTCTCAGAAATAATTGGGTAACCTGACTTGTTTGATATCTGAGAAAGCATAGGTTAGCTGGGCCCCGCATAACACCTGAACTCATTGCCCCCCAAATTAGTATCTGTCTCTGGACCTTGGAAAATGCAATTCAACTGTGACTACAGTTAGAGAACTAGTCATGGGAAAGGTGAAAGGCAAGTCATTTGGGGGAAGAGAGGAGAAACAGAAGTCCATTACTTCTATATTAACCTCACTCATTGTACTCATTAAGATATATAACTGTCATACATATATGATTGTATGTTTGTTGGAAAGACCATGAGTTTGGTTGGGTCAGACAGATTTGTTCTAAACTGCGGCCCTACCAGCTATTTGTCATGTGGTACTGGCAAGTTTCTGTGAACCTTAGTTTTCTCATCTACAGTAATGGCTCATCATGACGTTTGCCCAGCTGCAGTGGCCTGAAATATGTAGTGCTCCCGAGATCAACGTACACTCAGTCATCTATGAGCTTGGGAAGAACATGGCTCAAAGTTTGTTTAGGAATCAGGTATATGGTAACAATGAGAGAAAGGCAGTCTTTTTTTTTTTTCTTTTTAAAGGTTCTACACAGTTCCATATTACTTAGTTTCTAGCATTACTTCCTTGCCGGCAAGACCCCATTCCAGGAAGCTAGCCTACGTATTTCAGACAGTCAGTCAAGAGTTCTTTGTGAGGCTATGTCTAGTATTTGGACTAAGTTCCTCCAGTGTGGAGTCAGTGCAGCTGGTGGGATGGTGGCAGTATTCGTGTAAATTCTATCAGGAAGGGGCCACAATAATTTCTTCGTCTG
>NW_021703775.1:38534972-38680633 GCF_005190385.1 Monodon monoceros | reverse complement strand
GGGGGAGGAAGAAAATAAATTCATATATGTAAAACATATATACAGCATTTTCCATGCCGCTTTTTTTGATCCTCATAGCAGCCCTGTGAAGTGAGTTCCAAATTGTCCCCATTCTAGGCTTCTGATGGGTTAAGGTGGTTCAGTTTGCATCGCAACCCAACTCCTGCCTCTTAGACTAACAGCTCCCATTTACTCATTTATGGGCCTCTGTTGGTCTGTGACAAAATTTTAAGTGATCCAAAGACAAGGCCCGTGCCTTTCTGCTGATATTTTTTTCTTGAGAAAAACTCTCCTTAAGTCTAATATTATGTTATTTCTATGTCTTAATCATCTTTGAAAGTCTTTTATAGTCATGAAGTGATGTCAATAGATAAAGGGAACCTTTTTAAAGCTCTTGGAAAACCAAAATGTTGACAAACTTGTATCCCTTATTAAAAAGAAGAAAATGGAAGGAAGGGAGGGAGGGAGGGAGGGGGGGAAGGGAGAAAGGAAGAGAGAAATGTTTTTACTAATCAGTGAAAGCAAAAATCTGGGAACCACAAAGTTAGGTAAAATGTGTTATATGGTCCTTTTGCTTAGGTATTCTATTTTCTTTGGGGAAAATAAGGCCAAGACAGAAAACAATCAAAGAATCATTGGACAAAAAAAGTAATAAAGTATTCCAGCTGAAGGGAATCACAGGGGTAGACCAATAAAGACTGTGACATCAGAGAAACAAGTGATATGCAAGGTTCTAGACCTGAAAGAATATATTATAAAAACCCAATGGGGGAAAAAAATTAAAACACTCCAGAAAAACTCTTATATAGCACTCAACATCAACAACATGAAAGGCTTGACCTGAGAAATGATAAGGAATAAATAAGTCCTCGCTATGGACTAGATGTTATGTACCCCCAAAATTCATATGTTGAAACCTAATCCCCAACGTGATGGTATTTGTAAGTGGGGACTTTGGGAGATGATGAGGTCATGGGGGAGAAACCCTCAGGGTGGGATTAGTGCCCTTATAAAAGAGACCCCAGAGAGCTCCCTCACTTCTTCTGCTATGTGAGAACACAACAAGAAGTCAGCTGTTTATGCACCAGGAGAGGGCTACCAAAGACACCAAATCCGCCAGCAACTTAATCTTGAACTTCCAGTCTCCAGAACTGTGAGAAATAAATGTTTGCTGTTTAATTTTTGTATAGCAGCCCGAATGGACACAAACAGTCCACTTGTCTGGGCATCAAGAGAATGTGGACCACACCAAGCTCTGAGACCATTTTGCATGTTGTCTAATAAGTTCTTAGGGTCTCAAAAACTTAGTTTCTTTTTCTGTGACATGGGGAGGGATGAACAAACGTATAGATATTAAAGACATCTTCCAGCTCTAAGATCTCTTACTGTAATGATAATAATCATTATCATTGAGATTATTATCCCATTTTATTTATGAGACCACTGAGACCAGGAGAGTCAGGAAAGAGTGACCTGCCCAAGGCCTTGAAGTCAGCTAAGTGGCAGAGGTGGAATCTGAACCCAAGTTTGCCCTCTCTTGATTCCATCAAGTTGCCTCACTAGTCTACTGTCTCATGAAACCCAATCTTATAAAGAAAGGGATGGCTAAACTAAACATTTTTCATATTTCATAGACTACCGTAAGTATGAAAGAAACACTCTGGAACCACCAGCAAAACCCCTTGTGACCCAGAAAACACCTCACCATCACATGCCCAATATGCAATGAGGTAATCTTACCAACATTGCACCTGATGGAATTTTTTCTTTTGAGATGGATTTTTATTCAAAGCTTGGTCATCGTAACATGATATTCAGACTTGAGTCAGACTTGAAATTCCTAAACTAATGAAATCATTAATATTTGCTATAATATGTCCATTTGTAATTAAACAAAGCAGAAATCCTGCCCAGGCCTGTCTCCTCATTCTCTTCCACAGGCTTAAAAAGAGAGGAAAAAATCATTATGACTAATATTGCTGGATTTGATCACCATGTGAATGCCCAGTCCCTGTCAGACACCACAGTGGCAGGGGAACTACAGGCCACCACAAATGGTGTGACAACTGTAGGGATGATCCACTGCCAAGGCAGTGGTGACAGAAAAATGCAGGGCATTTGCGTCCACGGGTCCACGTCAGCAAAGTCCTCAGAGGTAGGGAGAGGAGGGCGAAGCAGACTGAGAGGGCTTGAGAGTTTTCCAAACCTGATCCCTTATCTCCCCCACCTCCAGCTCTAAACTGTGAAGTACTTCCCTGATGTCACTGTTTCTGATGCCTGGTTTTTGCCAGTGGCTAAAGTGGTGGCCTGCATGACCTCACCCATGTTGCATCCCCTGCATCCTATCTCAGCTCCCTTCATTGGGCTATAGACTGGAAGTGGGTGGGTAGCTTGGGCAGGAGCACAGAGCAGTCCCCCAGGGCTCCCTGGGACTTTCCTCTCACAAAACCAGAGCAAAAGCAACATGGCTACAGGCAGTGCCAAGAAGCCTCAGGCAGAACAGGAAACAAAGAGGGTCGTTTTTGAGGCCAAGAAGATTTTGATTAAAGCACTTCTCAGGTTTCTCTCAGCCTGTGGCCTGAGGTCAGCACACAGATCTTAGTCTCTTAGTCCTGGCAAAAAGCAGGTGGTCAGGAAGAGTTCTTGCCCTGAGAAGACCCTGGGCTAACTCCTGACTTCACAGTGGTCCTTATTTTCCTAGCTCCTTTCCAATTGTCAGAGATCATATTAGTGCAGTTGTGAAGGTTTCGCATAAGGATGAACAGAAGGGTTGTTACTGGCTAGTGAGAGGAGAGACGTTTCCCATCCAAAGGAGAAAAACAACCCTCTCCTAATGAATAACGCTGGGATTGAGTGATGGTCTCTCTCTCTCTCTCTCTCTCTCTCTCTCTGTCGCTCACTCGCTCGCTCACTCTTTTGCTCTCTCAAGTTAAAATCACAGAGCAAAAGGCAGAAGAAAATAGCAATGTGTTCCCATGTTGAAGTTTGTCCTAATGCGAATCTGTAAAGAGCTCACAGTCATGTATGGGGACAGATCGTCCCTATTTCCCAAACCAAGGACACACACAGAAGGTCAGTATTGAGACACGTTACAGGATTTTGCGGCACAGGGTGATTCCATTATGATTAAGCCTTTTCTCAGCATCCCCTGTCCTCATACCCCCTCAAGCCACCATTAAAACCTCAGCATTGTATCACCTCCTAATGGAAGTGAGACCCACAGTTGACTGGGGAGTGGAGTGAGGGTAAAGATATGAGAATACACCTGGTAATGATCAAAAGGAGAGAACGCTAAGGAGCTCACAGATCCTGAGAGAGGCGGGGTCCAATTTGTGCCAGTGTGGTCAAGTCACCAAGAGGCCAAACAAAAGGTCCTCACTTGGAAATGAAATGCTACGCTTTCCCAGAAAATAAATTAAACAAACACAGTGACCCCTTAGGTTTGATATCATCGCATTAATAGTAATAACAATAATAAAGCTGACATAGACTCATAACCTGTAATTTGTAATATTTAGCTCCACGCTTCATATCTGTATAAACGTTAAAGCATGTTTTTCATTAATACCAATACAAATTGGATTTGTTTTTCTGCCTCTAATTGATCCTGCCCTCCACTCCTGATTAACTCTTCCTCTCCCTCATTTTTGCAGGTACTTCCTTATTCAGTGTTGAGTCAAAAATCTAGGCTGTCCTTCCTGGAGGGCCCTTGAATCCCACTTAACCTGGCTGGTGTGATGTGCTCTGCAGGAGGGAAGCAATGAAGCAGAACAGGGATGATCACAAATTGAGAACTGTTCTTCCAAATAATGGGAAGGGGGAAATTAGACGAAGTGCCTTTTCCATCATCTCCCCCATTCCTGTCCAATTTTGCATAAGGAATCCCTGGGACTTGTGAAAGGTATATTCTCTCTGCATTTGCAGAATGACCTCTAATGAGGTCACTGTCACTCCCAAGGCCTGTGTGCCCTGGCAGGACTGGCCACTCCAGACCAGCCACAGGCAGACGGCAGACTGCTCCGCGGAGCGTTAAGGAAGGTTGCCGGGTTGGCCAGGAGCTACTCTCATCCAGTAGCTGTGTGTTCTGGAACCAACCTGGAGACATTAACACAAAGGCCTGCCAATAAGCTAACATATAACATATGAGATATGTTTGCATATCTTATACACATTGAAGGGAGAGACAAATGCCTGGTGGGAAAAAAAAGAAAGAAAGAAATATGAACTCAGCTATTAAGCAGCTATAAAATGTTTTGCTCTCTCCCTATTTCGAAAACTTCCACAGTATAAACAGTGGTCAAAAGTTCAGTGAACTGTCTTGTAGTGTGAGGTTCCATTCAAACGGGGCTATTTTCTGCGAGTCTCCTGACACCATGTCTAATTTCCAAAATGAATATGCTTTAATTTTCCTTCTTCATGCATTGTGCTTTTTCCTCATTTAAAACAGCAACAGCCTCTGGCAGTAAAGGACATCACATTTCTGTGCGAGATGAAGCTTTTTTCCCCGTATGCAGGGGAATGGCATGGGTCAGGGGAGAAAAAATATATGCAAAAAACAGCACACCCCACTGACCCCGGTATATTGTACATTACAATTTTGCCATTTCCAATATAGGTTCATTTTGCAATGGACCATATCAACCATATTTCAGGGTTTAAAAAAAGGCGGGGGGAGTGGTAGGCAAGGCATTGTCTGCATACAGTATGTCCTAGTACAATGACCCAGTTGTCTGATTAGGGTGTAGTGTCACCTACAGAGAACATACACGGACACATACACAGCTCTAACTGCTCAGTGCAGGGTACATTTGCAAAAGAGATACCGAGTGTGGATCCTGCCAATTAAAAGAAGCATTAAGGGACTTCTTTGTGAATGTAGCCAAGAACAGCTAACTATTTTTAATGACATGAATGTCATATTCAACAACTCTAAGTTCACTTGAAAGCACCAATGTTCCACTGCCTTATTGAGAAAGACCACAAATAGAAACTGGGCACCTTAGAGATCTTAACACCTCTGCTTACACATATACATTTACATACATTTGTGTGTGTGTGTGTGTGTGTATCTCAAAAGGTCTAGAATACATAGAGATATGTATTCTACATATAGAATCCTCTGGCTATAAAGAAAGTTGATCCGTATACCCTGTCTGAGATTGTAAATGATGTTTCACAGTACTCTGAGGCTTGGAGGAGTGTAAGATATACGCCCAGGGCAATTGTAATAAAAAGATTCTAGAATTAGAAACTTATTTAAAGAATTTAGAATCAGAAACTTATTTAAGTCATCTTTTTCTAACTCAGGTATCTCCTAGAACTCAGCAGTTAAATAAGATGCTTTACATGATAATCTTAAATTTTGACATGTACAAATTATTTAACATAGATATCTATAAAGATGGTATATGGGTTTTTTCCTTGCTGGGTCACTTCCTATCATGAATAATTACTCTCACATTAACATATTTTCTATTAGTCAAGCCCTACTCAATCAATCAATTGATCAATCAGCAAGTATTTTTTGAACAAGATATAGAAGTTGTGAAAGGGATATGAAGCATGGCCACTGACTCCAAAACACCTACAGTTCAGCAGATGAAATCAAATGAATAGGCTTGAAATCCCTTGACAGTAAGCACTGGAATTTGAAACACCAGATAAATATTTGGTACTTGATTTAAACTGGGCTGTACTGGCAATAAGATGTATAAAGTTGATAAATTAGTGCTGTCCAGAGTAGTCAAAGAAGGCTTGATGAAAGAGGTGGCACTTCATCTGGACACTGAAAGATGGACAAGACAATGAGAAAAGGAAATGATGGGGAAAGGAGGGTAGTTTGGACAGGGAGAATCACAAACACAAAGACACAGAGGCCAAGAACTTGTGATTCCCTTTTTAACTGCCATGAGCATATCTGTGCTTCATACAGGTACACAGTGCTCATAATAATGGCCTTCTCTTGGGAAAAAAAAAATCAATGATCAGCAATACAGACTCAGAGTCCTAGAAACTTAGGCCCCCAGGCACTCATAAAACAAGAGGAAGTGAATGGGGATTCACTTCATTAAGTCCATATGCCCAGTACAGCAACCATCTCACGGTGTGCTCATTACTCCCGTGAGTTACTGTTCCATTTCACAGATGAGGAAAGTTCAGCTAAGAGAGGTGAATGTGCCAAGGGTCACTAGTGAGTGTTGGTGCTGAGCCCAGGCAGTCTACCTTCAGAGTCCAAGCATGTTCAGCTAAATAGCACTTCCCTTCCAAGAATTGGTGACTGTGAAAGATGAATAAACAAGAAAAGGTATATTATAAAAGGCTAGAGACTCTTCACACAAAGATAAATAATGGTTATATTGGAAAGCATATGATAAAATTGGTGGACTTTGCTTTAGGAAAACCCTATTAAAATCAAAACCTGGGCTTCCCTGGTGGCGCAGTGGTTGAGAGTCCGCCTGCTGATGCCGGGAACACGGGTTTGGGCCCCGGTCCGGGAAGATCCCACATGCCGCGGAGCGGCTGGGCCCGTGAACCATGGCCGCTGAGCCTGCGCGTCCGGAGCCTGTGCTCCGCAACGGGAGAGGCCACAACAGTAAGAGGCCCGTGTACCGCAAAAACAAAACAAACAAACAAAAGAATCTAAACCTATTAATCAGGTATATTAAGGAGTAATTACTCACAGGAAGGCAGTTCTCACCATGGGGTTACTTTAACCAGCAAGATGTCTAGGCACACTTAAAATAGGCCCCCATTTACAATGAATTTCAGGCATGCTATAAAGAACAAAGTGAGTTGCCTAATACCAAAGTCTTTTAAGCCGATCAGTTACAATATTACCTTACGTCAACCTTGCTCAGCACTGTCCAATAGAAATAAAATGTTAGCCACATATATAATTTAAAATTTTATAATAGCCACATTTTAAAGAAAATGAAATATGTGAAATTGATTTTAATATTATATTTTACTTAATACAATATGTCCAAAATATTATTTTGATAATCAATATAAAATTATTGAGATAATTTTTTTTACTTTTACTTTTTTGTATTACCTTCAACATCTGGTATATATTTTATACTTACAGTTCTTCTCAGCTAAGATTAGCTACATTTCAGTTGCTCAATAGCCCCATTCAGCCAGTGGCTATTGTAATGGATGGCACAGATCTAACTCTTTATATCTCTATTTTAAGGTTACACTTGGCTTTTACTGGAACAGACTATTGAGAACCCATACTAGCACCTTAATTCCAGAAACAATCTGTTGTATACCTATATTTAATATCTTCCTCTCTAAGAGCTATCCTAATTATACTGACCTACATGGAGGTAAGCACTGACAGATATATTCTTATGGATACAACTTTCTGGCAGGAATATAGCCATACCTTTCTCTTCTGGCATGGTTGGCTGACATAAAGTACAGTTGAATTTTACCACCTGAAATCTTGAATATGAAGGCATTTATTTCCTCCTTTATTATATTTTTTAACATCCTTATTGGAGTATGATTGCTTTACAATGGTGTGTTAGTTTCTGCTTTACAACAAAGTGAATCAGCTATACATATATGGATATGTATATGTCCCCATATCTCCTCCCTCTTGCGTCTCCCTCCCACCCTCCCTATCCCACCCCTCTAGGTGGTCACAAAGCACCGAGCTGATCTCCCTGTGCTATGCGGCTGCTTCCCACTAGCTATCTATTTTACATTTGGTAGTATACAGAGTGAAGTAAGTCAGAAAGAGAAAAACAAATACCATATCTTTTATTATTTTTAATGTAACAACTTCCAAAAAAGTATTGGAAACAATCATGGTAAGCAGAGTGGGAAGGAGGTAGGTGAGTTAACTACACCAAGAACCCAAGCATTAAAAACTGAATACGACACATCACAAGAAAATGAAATATGGCCACACTTTCTCTGTAAAGGAAAACTAATATTGCAGCTATTCAATGGGAAGAGAAGTTTTCAGCATATAGATCAGGCAAAGAAGAATGGTTTCCAAGTAAAACAACTTTACCCCTTGTGGAGGAGAGATATTTCAATTCTGTAGCCGCATGTACAATTTTGACTAAGAGAGATCTCTTTAATTATCAGTACTCAGAAATCTGTCACTAACCCTTTGTGATTGGCCCTCCTCCCCTCCATTCACAGGCCTCCAGCCTTGAAAATAGTTAGTTGTTGGATAAGTCATGGCTGTTCATCTATATCTAGTGACATGACGCTGGGAGCAAAGGTCTACTTCCCCAAAATGAATTGGATACCATGACAGTCTCAAAGTACAGCTTCAACACTTACGGCTCTTCCAAAGGCCTCTGATATGGGGGAATCTTTTGAATTCTAGCAGGCCAGCTAGCCTACAAACATTCAGCTCTGTAGTCAGCCAACTTGATAGCCCCAAAGTTCTTTAAAATAAATGAAACAAGTTTAATATTCTCGGGCAGGGATCATTCTTGTAGACAAGTTGTCGACACATTCACCACACACTGTCCAACAAACCATAGGGGAGGAAAAGAGTGCAAGGTGATCTGGAGAAGTAGGCAGCACTCCAGCACGTGCAAGGATATTGTTCCCCGTCTCATTTGCCTATTTTGTTAACTGAGAAACAATAACAGTCTTCCAAAGTCTCCCAGCTAACTAAAATAACCTGAAGACTCTGGGGAACTGTATATTGGCAACAGTTCAACAATCAACAAAAAGAACAATAAATGAAAGCTTTAATTAGATCATTTAACTTGGGAGTGTAAAAAAAAACTATATTAGGGAGCAGATATTGGGATGTATCAAATGTGGAGTCCAGATACAGACACTGCAAAATGAAATCAGGCAGAAGGCCTAAAACTCTTGTATAGCTGGATCTTTTCCCTTAGTACTTAAAGTCTGCATTCCTTTTTCCCATGATGCCCCATTGATTTGCAATTTAAATTGTGGTATCTGTACCACATTTATCGCACCTATTGCTTATCCATATATAAATCTATTTTAGAGCTGAGCACTAAGTTAGAAAGATTTGTTATAAATGTCTTGTTTTAATATTTTATGTACGTACTATAATTTGATTCAAAGTGCTGTTTGTCTGAAATACATAACGATGTGTGCTGTGATCAGGCTTCTGTTCTTCAGGAAATATATTTAAGGCAAAACAATTAACTCATCTGTGTGTAACACAGAGTCTGCTCATGTTTTAAATCACTTTAATGTACATTCATCCTCTATCCCCTCTTCTATGGAATCTTGTTATAAACTGGAGTATGGGCGTCTCATCTTCCCTAGGTCAAGATGGGAATCGCTCTTGAATTTTCTCCTCCATCCCCCTTTCCATGGTAGAGGAAACCCTCCTTGAAATCAGCAGGCTGTCTCCAAGTAGACCTATGATAATGGGGCCCAAGAATCTGAATGTAGGGAAGGAAACTTATTTTTTGAGCCCATACCAGTGCAAGGTACTATCCTAGAGCCTTCAGATATTCTGTCTTAATCCTCACCAAAAAACTGAGGTGGTTATTATAATGCCCATCTTGCAGATGGAGTCACTGAGACTCAGGGAAGATGCATAAATTACCCAGGGCTCCCTATGGACGAGTGGTGGAGCCTCTTGACTCCAAATTCTTACTCTTTCCACATACCATGCTGCCTCCAGTGCATTCCATTTTAATATATCCCAATTCAAAAGAGGACCATTCAACATAAAAGCTAAGTTTTGTGATACATCACTCAGCTCTGTTTTCCAGTTCATTGGAAACATCCTCCCATGTCTGGTGAGTGATTGAAGAAACTGCATTTTCAACACAATTCCCACAGTCTCCCAAAGATAATGAGTAAACATGGTTACATTAAAAATAGTTCTAACGGTGTGTGTATGTACCTATGTATGAATAAATAAATAAACAAAATGAAAGTAAAGAGATGAAAAGGTAGACCCAGTTTATTTAAATCATGTGCGTGCATTCACAGACTGATGCGAAGACTGACCTTGGGAAACACAAAGGGGAAGGCAAGCCCACTCTCCCACTCCAAAAAGCATGATATGAGCAAAATCAGGTAAATTAAAGACAGGCTTCCCTGACAGATTAAATGCCCCTATTATAATCTCTCACAGCACTAAGTAGCTTAGCCCTTGTCGCAGTTGCAATTTTACATCTGTCAAACTATTTGATTAATGTCTATTTCCCCTGTAGATTACATCTTTCTTTTTTCTCCATCTGTGGCATCCCTATTCCCTAGCACATAGTAGATACTCAACAATCATTTCTTGAATGAATAACAAATGAATGATTGAATGAATTGTGTATTCCCACTGTTCATTTCATAGGAATTTGTATCATAGAAGGATTTAGTTCCATAAAACTCAGGCCAGCTAGTAAAGCCACATCCCTCTTCCATATCAGTTGTCTCTTCTGGTCCTAGCCCTGTAACCTGCTCCCTGCCATAGCCTGGAATCATCCCCCAGTTCCACTACCAAAAGGTGTGGTCTGAAGCAATTGCACTGATATATTCCATGTGGGAAAGTACTAACGTGTGTGTGTGTGTGTGTGTGCGCGCGTGTGCGTGTACAAAGGTGAACTCTCAAGGCAAGAAGACTATCACTGCTGGTGCTCCTTTACTGGTTAAATGTTAAGTCCTTCCTCTCCAATTATTTGGAGTAGTGGTTACCTAAGAGCAAGGATCTTGATTTTCCATCTTTGTATCCCCAGCTCTATGAAGAGGACTTGCACATCTAAGGTCTCAGTAAAGGGATCATTTGAACCAGGTCCCTGAAGGGAGAGCTCAGAGGAGAAGCACCCTGAAATCATTCGGTAGGGGCAGGCAGTATAGCCTTCTCACAAACTTCAGGCCAAGATGAAAATAGCCTCAGCACCTTCATAGGGCTTTCTCATCCTAGGACCTCTCAGTTTATCTCTCATAGCTCCTGCCAGGCAGACCAAGAGCTTATGACTATGGCAGGAGAGATTCAAGTGCCAACCGTTTGCCAAAGTCTGCATTCAGCCCACATTCCTTTTCCTCCATCCCTGCCATGCCTTGTTGGTAAAGGGACTGTAGGATACCAGATTCATTGGTCTGAAAATCCTTATGTTCACCAGTAAGGAAATGTACCTGCTTAGCCAAAATCCATGTGAATACTGATTTTTTAACTTGTTAATTTTCTTCAAACATGTATTCACTAATACCTTTGGCAAGTGCCTGTGTTTTTGCTAATTCAGTTGAATTCAATGAGCAATATACTGAGTTCCTACTATGTGCATATCATGATGCTAAGTATCACAGGTGACAAAAAAAAAACAGATTAGTGTCTACCTCCAAGGAGGTATAATAGGGAAGACAGACATGTATGCAAATAACTGCCACTCAGTTACTTATCCTTTTGGGTTCCAAACTTTGATGATGTAGAATTTGTGTCTTGTGTCTTTTCTCCCAAGGAAATTGCTTAATACTGGGCTTATTGGCAGTCCTAAAATGTCTATATATGAGAGACTTAGGGATTAAAATTTGTTTGGAAAGGACAGAAGAGCTTGAATTTTCAATTACTTCAAGCTGTGTATGTAAAACTGAAAAATAAATGTTAGTTGTGCATACTTCAAAGATTAAGAAAGCATGTTAGAGGTTTGGTATGAGGAGAGGATGGGCCTTAGCACCAACTGGATAAACTTTTAAGAAACCCTAGTTCTACTCTTTATTTCTTTCCTGGAAATCGTCATCATCTATAATTACATTGTTTATTTATATTTACTTGATGATCTGTCTTCCTCACTAGAATCTCATGTGAGCAAAGACCTTGTCTGTCTTGTTTACTGCTGCATCTCCAGTGGTTTCTGGCACAAAGTAGGCTCTGGATCAGTATTTGTCGAATAAATGTATGACAAACATCAGAGAATACTGACCTCATGAGAAGAAAAATGTGTACTGGTATCATACTTTACCCAAGCCTAAGTCTACGGAGAGAAGTAGACACAAATCTTCTCACGGGGATAAAATGAGACTGCAAGGAAGAAGTATCGCCACTTTGCCTGAAATAATTATTCATGACATGTCATTTCGGATGGACAATGGGGGAGGTGGTGATTGCATTTTCTTATCATCATACCTAAGTACCTTTGAATAAAAAGTGCACAGTAAAGAAGCACTAAGAATATCATAACCAAAAGACCCATCTGGATGTCAAGGTCAGCACCCTGGAGAAACGCTGTTAAGCAGTCAATACTCATCCTCTGGAGAAGCAGCGCACGGCGCTCCTGGCCTCACTTCTCCATCCAAAGGCTTACTTGTCAGTGTGCTTGTATCTGTCTAACCGTCCTTTTTTAAAAATAAAAATCCTGAAGAAGAGAAAGTTCTCGCTGAGACCACTTGTCTGGCATCCTGGGAAGAACTCAGAGGACTGTTCGTCTATTTAGTGAGAGAATTTTCCATGCTCAGTCAATTCTGTTGCTTTGTAACTGCAACCTGGTGCTTGGTGTATTCCCTTTCCAATGCTCTAGATCCCTCTTTGCTTTTACAACTATGGGTCTGGTACCCTGTAGGTGGTTTATTCTGGGTATTCAATGATCTTAAAGCCACAGAGCAGCAATCTCTCTACTTCATATCATGAGTACTCAAGGGGATATCTAACTCTGGAAATTAATTACATAACTTTTAGCAGGAAGTGATAATGAAAACAAAGAAACACTTCTTCTCTCCAACCTGAATCTCCATCCAAATAGTTGGAGGGCTTCCTTGGTGGCACAGTGGCTAAGAATCTGCCTGCCAATGCAGGGGACAGGGGTTCAAGCCCTGGTCCAGGAAGATCCCACATGCTGCGGAGCAGCTAAGTCCATGCGCCGCCAACTACTGAGCCTGCACTCTAGAGCCAGCGAGCCACAACTACTGAGCCCACACGCCTAGACACCCATGCTCCGCAACAAGAGAAGCCACCACAATGAGAAGCCTGTGCACCACAACGAAGAGTAGCCCCCACTCACTGCAACTAGAGAAAGCCCATGCTCGGCAATAAAGACCCAACACAGCCAAAAATAAATAAATAAAATAACAAATAGTTGGAAAACTTAAAACTGAAAAGCAACTCATTTCTAAAGAGAAAAAAAGCAACTGAGTAATGATAGTTAATTCTTCTTTTATACTATTTATATATGAGTTGCTCATTAAAGTCTGTATTCAGGCCAGAACTTGAGGCTAGAAGAAACAAGCAGCATATTAAAGCACCCTTTGGTCCAGAACAGATCCAGACAGAAGCCTGAATCCCAGGTAGTCACTGCATGTGAATGTCAGTGATTCCAAGGTGAGAGCAGCTGGCTTTGTCCATTAAATCAGAAAGTTGTGAAAAAGATATTGCCTAGTAGAAGGTAGGCTCATTAAATGGTTGTTCCATTATCCACCGTCCAAATCCGTTCCAAATAGAGAAGAAAAACTCAGTAGTACGTTGATGGGTTTTGGTATCATCTTTGATATAAAAGAAAAGCTTTATGTCTTGTTAGGAGTGGAGTATATGTTGATCCAGTATATATCTGTATCTATACCTATGCCTGTCTTGGGCCACACTTTTCCATCAGAGACCCATCCCTGGTCCTTCATCACTGGCCAAAGCAGAGGAAGAGAATGAATCAAGGTCATATGGGAATTTTTTACTCAGAGATCACTGGCAGTTACCCAACAAAATAATTTAATGCTAAGGGATACACTTCACTAAGCCTCCAATGGATCTCCTAATTTTACTCTTTATTTCCTTCATAAAACTCCTCTCAGTCTATGATTACCATGTTACCACCTTAATTTATATTTTCTTGTTGATTATCTGTCTACTCCGTTAAAAAGTAATCATCACCGTGTGTGCAGAGATCTTGTCAGTCCATTAGAACCTAGAGATAATTGTCCATCCCCTTATTTCTAGCACCCCTTCATCCCTAAGACTTCGAATATGGAAAATAAAAATTTCCCTCACTGACCACTTTCAGTTTTATTTTAATTCTACTACATGCAGTGTTTTTTTACTTGTTAGCAGAAAACTTTACTTCCTACTCACACAAGAAACCTTAGACCCTCTGTGCCCTAATTGGTTGCGATGAACAGAAACACTCTCACACTAGTGGGAAGTTGAGAGGAAGGGAATTTTGTTGTAGGGAAATAAAGAGGTCTCATGGGATCTGGAAAAACTGCAGAGCCAGTTGTGAGAGCTCAGGAAACAGAGAAAAACATGCAGCCTCAGAGATTCTCTCTCATGGTGTGTCTCTCATGGTGTGGTTGCTTTTCTCTTTGCTCCACTGTTTTATCATAGCTTTAATCTGTACATAACTGCCAAGGCCACATCTAACCCTACTCTCCCTTCCATCTCATAGTTTTTGAATTTCGGCACCTGCTGATAATCAACAATGGTACCTCGGTGCACAATCACAGAACTGCAGAGAAAGGAATTGGATTGGCTCAATCTAGCTTTTTTTTAGAGGTGTACCATGTTACTGACATGCCTCTCTGGAGCCACACCCCTCCATCAGAGGTCCATCCTTGGTCTATCATCATTGGCCAGGACAAGCAGGGAAGAGAACAGATCAGGATCATATGGGAAGCAGGAGCTGCAGAAGGGCAGAGCTTCAGAGAAAGGGGCAGTGGGAAGGCAGTGCACAAAACAGGTCATGGCACTGTCAAGTTCCTATTAGCCATGGTGCTATTTATAAGTATCTTAGAACATATTACATGTAGCTCAGATAATGTGGTTCACGCCTGTCTTCCACCAATATATAAAAACATAATGATTAAGAAAAATGAATATACCTTTCACAATAGGCTATGTAGTATACGTGCTAGTATATTCTACTTTTCACCCTTTTAGCATGAGTACTTGATAACAGTGAATATGTTGCTTGTCTTGATGATGATAATAATAATAACTAACCATATGATGCTTATTATATGTCAAACAGTTTTATAAGCTCCTTATATCTACAAGGTAACTTAACTCTCACAAAATCCCCATAAGGTAGGCATGATTATTAATCCAATTTTGAGATGAAGAAACTTAATCACAGAGAGATGGGCTACCATGGAGCTAGTAAATGGTGTGGCCAGATCTGAATATGGCTCATTTTAAATACTAAATTAAAAAAATAGTAACTGATAACATAAAGTGCTATTTGATTCTAAACTCCCCTTTGATATAAGAAGCTTCACTAATGCCATGTTTTGATGACAGCTATTAATAAGTGCCAACTTTGTGCCTTGCCAAAGAATAGGTTATACGCAGCTTTATTTTTTGCCTTGCATTTGCCAGTTATTTAGAACCCAAGGGGGTCCCACTACTAAAATACAGACACTCCAAAAGAATTCTCTTCTCCCAGCTCTAAGAGAGTCATGATTGAGAGGGAAAAGATGCCAGCCCTCAACCACTGGCTCTCAATGTCTAAGGGAGTAGAACACTGACCAGTCTCACCCCAGGAGATTTCCCTAGTTTGCCCTCCTCACTTCCATTTTTAGAGATTTTTAATTTCACCCTCTTGATAAACAATAACAGATTTCTGGGGGAAAAATAGCATAACAACTTTATTTTTTTCCCCAGAAAGCCACTTTCACAGCAGATGGAACTCAGCTTACTATCGCCCAAATCTTAAGCAAACCTGAAATGCGAAGATTCCCTTACACTGAGGGCCAAGCACCATCCCATTTTGTGTCTCTTTAACGGACACTTTGAACCAGTGTACACTTCCTTAATCTGGCCCCAGTATCAGCCTAATAATACCTCCCGATATTCATAAATGCCTAGCAAGACTTTCAGCTATTTTGTACGAAGGAGAAATATCTAGCTAAATTGAGAAGATTACCACATCACCACATACATCAGTGACAGGCTCTGTGCTATTACAGTTGATTTTTGTTGACAGTTGGCTGTAGGCAGTTGTGTTTCAAATGCCTTTTTTCACTGGGAAATTAAACAAAATCCCATGCAAAATGCAGCCCTCCAGTTCAAAAACTGTAAATCCCAAATTAGCATTTCATACTTTAAAAGGTAGCACTGCACAATTTTCCATTGAAAGGTCTCTACAGTTGACACAAATGGGTGCTTCAGACGTGACACTAATGCTACTGGTGTCTTTTAAGAAAGCCACCTTTTCAGATATTATTCTTCCTCTCTCAATAATCTGCATATACTACAGTTCTCGCCTATGGAAGAATAAAAAAGAGGAGAGAGGGCAAAAATATGACTTACTGCTTTAAGTAAATTATGTTCCCAGAAATTTCCAAACAATAGGGTAAATGAAAAAAGAGATGGGTTAATTAAACCTCCTTGAAAAGAATAAAGGAAACCCTGGCATCCAAAGGTTAAATATCACTTCTTCCACTAAATATTAGCAAGAAAAAGGTACTTCTATAAGCTGGAAAGATATCTGTATCTAGGACAGTCCTGATATAGGAACTTCTCAACTTTGCTTTGAAACAGATTAGAGCCCAATTTAACGAAATTTTAATATGGGGGGAGGAGAGTCATAAGACTGACATTGAATAGGGCCATTTGATTCTTAAGACTGGAAATCTATTTTCCTTCCTACCAGGAGACTCTTAGCGTGAAAGTGTTTTAAACAGTGCCATTCCTTCATCCAGAACAATTGCTATTTAACTGGGGGGAAAAAAATAAAGACAATAGTTGTCAGTAGGCTATCCAGGACACAAATATATTTAGAGAAAGAAATGTAATGTTTATTTCTGGACTGTAGCACAAGCATAAAATACTAGTGAGACAGTTTCATGCCAATCCTTTTGCAAACATTTCACCAACAGCACTTGGCTCTTGGCCATAAAAAGTTAAATGTCCAGTGGTTAGAGCTGTCATGCAAAGGTCAAATGGAGATGAGAAATCTTGGCCCCGTACCTTGACCACCTTCAAAATTTAAATACAACAAAGTTCTGCACTCCTAAAAATAAGTGTTTATATCCTGTAAGTTTACACAGTCCAAGGACAACCACCACCTTATTTCTGAATGGTGAACATGTAAAAAATAAATATTATAGCCCATTTAGCTTAGTGATGGCTAAAAGCATGGGACCAAGTTCATATGAGGAATGGAAAACTTACTTCATCGAAGTGGCTGGAAAACTTGAACTTCCTCCTAGATGCTTCTGAATTAAATGGCCCAAATGTAAATTTCATTCCAATTTTGTTGTTCTTGGCTAACCACGTTCTAAAGGTAACTACCAGCCTATGACTTCAGATAAACCTTGCTTCCACAAAATTTAGTGCTTATCAGATCTGAAGCAATTTACTGGAATAGATGCCTCAGCTCTGCCTTTTCCTTCCTCCCAACCATATAGTTTATCTCCTCATGAAAGAACTCAACCTCAAAAAGGTGGGCTCAAGAAGAAAGTCATGCAAACTAATCTACGGTGATGGAAAGCGGATCCATGGTTGCCTAAGGCTGGAATGGAGTGGGAAATGACTGCAGAGACGCAGGAGGGATCTTCTGGAGGTGGTCGAAATGCCCTGCACCTTGATTGTGGTGGTGACTACAAGGATATTGCATGGGTACAGTTTACTGTACATACAGCATACTTCAATCAAGTTGACTCAACAAAAAAAGAAGCAATTAAGACATAGGTGTCACACTCGCGTGAGACAGAATTTCATACAGAAGCATAGTGGGACACCTAAGAAGAACCCAGCTCCACATTAATTTCATAACAAGGAAAATCTAAACACTATTTAGTTTGTATTCTTAATCGGAGAGTAAGCAAAGCCTAAATTACATTCTTGCCCAGGTGAGGACAAGAAGTGTCCTGATAAAGTAGGGGTAAGTAACATCATAATTACATGAGAAACTAACTCTGGATTAATTACTCATTTGGGGTCAGTTAAAAAGAAAAAGAAAAAGAAAGAAAGAAAGAAAGTCTCCAATTCTCTGGGGAATTATTGAGCAATGTACCTTTTGTCTTAGTTTAAGATTTCCCAAAGTTCCTGGAACCATCACCTTAATGCTTCTTTACATATTTCTCAAAGACACAAATATCTGTTCACAATTCTGAAAATTATTGTTTGCAGGACAGAGGCTGTGTTCATGAACATAAGTTCAGCTTCCCAAAGACAATAAAGGCAGTTCAGTGGTGGATATTTCTTCTCCACTGCCAGTCAATTATGGCTCATTAAACAGAAGAGGAGACACAGTCAGAGGAATATAGGAGGGTGCTGCTTTAAGAGGTTGGTATCACAAGAAAATTCTAAATTACAAAGCAAATACAAATTACAAATCTAAATTAAAAATAATTGTTCCCCTTCAAGAGGATTTTGTACTCTATAAAACTGGTATAGACCAAAAATATGCTTTAAATACAAATCTCCTTCAGTCCATTTAAAATGTTATTTAATTTTAAATCGTTTAGAGAAAACTTCAGGAATATCTTGAGTATAAAGCAATTTGATTATGAACAGGTGTTAATGTATCCCCCCAAGAACACACAGCATACCTTCTTTTTTAAAAAATCAGCAGATATCACGTAATTGCTCTAATTTTGGCCTCCATGACATCCCTAATGTCAGGCAATGGGAAATGCAGATTGCCCTATTTTGGATGGGAAGTTGAATGCTGAGAGCTTAAGTGATTTTCCTGGAGTTACTCACCAAATTGGTAGAGATGGCCCAATAACTGATTTCCAAATACAGTACTGTTTCACTAGACAAATGCCCCTTCCTTCTGTAGTTATATTTGAAAAATACCATTTCCACGTTGTCTTTTATTCTTTTCAAAGAGCTTCTCATACATTATACATTCATTAATTTATTCACTCATTAAAGAAACATTCATGGGGCTTCCCTGGTGGCGCAGTGGTTGAGAATCTGCCTGCTAATGCCAGGGACACGGGTTCGAGCCCTGGTCTGGGAGGATCCCACATGCCGCGGAGCAATGAGGCCCATGAGCCACAACTACTGAGCCTGCGCGTCTGGAGCCTGTGCTCCGGAACAAAAGAGGCCCGCGCACCACGATGAAGAGTGACCTCCGCTTGCCACAACTAGAGAAAGCCCTCGTAGAAACGAAGACCCAACACAGCAAAAATAAATAAATTAATTAATAAACTCCTACCCTCAACATCTTCAAAAAAAAAAGAAGAAACATTCATTAAAAATCCACTAAATGCCAGTCCCCAGATGAGCAACACATGACCCTACCTTCAAGAGTCTCAGATTGTAGTTGGGGTAAAAGATATATAAACACTTATGACCAATAGTAGAGTCCAATGATATAGGTAGGTGTAGGTGTTAAGATAACACTGAGGAGACTTATTAGTTAAGCCAGCCTCTTGTTGCCAAGAGAAATTAAAGAATTCTTGAAAGAGATAACATCTGAGCTGAGTTATGAAGACCTTGTTAAAGTTAGCCAGGAGAAAGAAGTGGTAGAGAGGTATGTGTGCGAAGGAGGGTTGGGGGTAATGGCAATAGGATAAAGGAGGATAAAACGAAGTCCCAACATTTTAAAGGAACTTAGGAAATAGAGCATTTGCATTTGAATAATAAAAAAGTAAAGACTCAGGGGTCTGAAGCAACAGACACAAGCTGTTCGTTGACAGCAATTAGTTGATTCTGGCTTCTACTTAGCTCTTTTTCCAATATTCCTCACTGCCAATTCAGGTGAAAACAGTAATTAAATGTTTGGTTTTTTGTAAAAACATGGTTTGTTATTGGTCTTGTTTCACCTTCAAAAAAATATAAAATACTATATCAGAATAATAATTTTTGAAAACATTAATTTGTAGTTGAGACCATCACCATCCATATCATTTTTTTCCAAATGGTCCCTACATCTTATTTCAAAATAAACCAGGGAGTAGGTCCTGTCTCTATAGTGCAAATTGGGGGTGTTAGGGCTGGGAGAAAAAAGGCTAAGAGAAGAAAATTAACTTGACAAAATCACATGGTAAGTGGCAGAGTGCACACTTGAATCCAAGTTTTCTGAATTCCCAGTTCAAGGTCTTTCCACTATACTCCAAGTTATCTCTGTGAAGCATGCAAAGGAGGATTTTTAGTATTTTTTGCCCTAATATGTCACTGTTCATTTTTTATTATTAATGTAATACACACCCATTATTCCTCACCTTAAAAATCAGAAGTATTATTACTGTGGGTGGGGGAGGGAGTTACATGGTGGTAAAGAGGTCAAATACTTAGAACCTTCAAACAGAAGCCACCAATGTCCATGTTACCGTAAAGCTACACACCTATAATGTCACAGTTAAAAAATGCAAAAAGATTAAATCTACTTCTGATGTTAGAAAATAACAGCTTTTATCCACTTGTTCCAAACACCCCCTTCTAAGGCACAGGGCGAAAAAATCTTTGCCTTATTTTGGTACCATAAGTTCAGAGGAAGAAATAATTTGCCATGTGATTTTTCAATCACCCAGCTAAATTCAAGTTCCCTTTGACACGGATGCTATTCCCAATTCAACACTGCTAAATTTTAACTACCCTCCCTTTCAATTAGCTGGGTTTCCGTTTGCTTACTTTGTCCGTGGTTATAGCCTTCCCTCATGGACCTAAGATCACTGTTTTCCTTCCTCTTTATGCTCTGTGAGCATCAAGTATCATGGGGCATGCGTGTAATTGTCAGTGTGAAAAAGCCAGCTGGAGGCATCGCAATCATGTCAATATACCAGCCAGCAAGAAAACCTCCAAGGCCATTGTTTCTATTTAGATATAACATTACATGGATTGAAAACTGCTGCTCCTACAAACTTCTGGGTGATAGTACCATGTTTTCATACTTTTATACAATCAGCTAATAAAAATATGTGTGTATATATATGCATAAATATTATATATTTACATATATATAATTGTACCAAAGAAAATAACATTCATCATTCAGAACATATGCAGAATCAGAAATTATTTAATTACCTGTACTACAAAAGATGGAATCTTAGGGCTCTGAGAGACTGTGAGAGGTTAAGTAAAGCAGATCAACTCGCTTGCTAAGAACCGAGGTGAAATTCATCCAACAAAGACTGCTGTTTTCTCTCAGCAGAAAATTCTCCAACCTTAGAAAGTCTCTCTTTAGGTCTACCTTGATATCATGTGTGGTGTCCCATGTTCTTCCTGGGTACCAATGTCTTGTTCAGTAATCACTTAATCTCCCTTCTATTGCTCAAAACAGTGAAAAACAGAAAAGAGTTTCACTACCACCATGTAATATTCTTACGTATTCAGAGCTAGTGGCCGTAGATAAGTGGAACAGAAAATGTAACAAGATGGAGAAAATTTTATTTTCTATATCTCCTCTAGGGGAGAGAAATATATGTGGTAAGAAAAAATACTTTGCTAACCCCTGGGATGACGGTGAAGGAAGTGAGGCAGGCATTCTACAGTAACAATAGATAGTTGACAAGCTACCCTCCAAGAAGATTCAAATCTGGTCAACTGTAGACCTACCTGTGCTGACAGAGGATGCACATTTGGAGCAAAAACTAGATTGTTCAGGATGTTAGAAAAGGATTGAGAAATGCCACAATAATCTCCTTCTCCTGCCTTCCCCTACATAACACAGTGCTTTTACCCTAGTTAACTGTGGAACAAAGCCACCAAGTTATTATCCTGCCAAGCAAGCCTACATGTCTTAGTCCAGCTACCTGGCTGAGTAGCCTGGAAACTTGATGACTTTGAATGAGGAACCTGAACCTTCTTTGCCTAGCTCTGAACTAAGCACTTGATATAAATCAATGATTTCTAAAATTTTTTAAGCTAAAAATTCTTGATTCAAATGAAAGCTTACCATTAAAAAATAATAATAATAGTGACAAACTCTGAATGACAGGTGAAAATGGAGGAGAGTGACAGTAAAGAGCCTCAAACATTCTGAGTGTCCCTGAGGGAATGCCATGGAACCCCTGGTGCTCTGGGGAGAAGGGTTACAAACTACCAGACTACATGATCACAAAAGCTTCTTCCAGTTCTGAAATTGTAGGAGTCTCTTAAACCTTTCCAAAAGAATGAAGTGGTTAATTTTAGAGTGGGAGTGACACTGGCAAAACGGCAGAGCTCTCATTTCCCCCAAAAACTAAAACGTTGAAAAACAAGAAGAAATTGTTAGAATCAACTTTATCAGAGCTCTGGAAAACAGTCAAAGGTTTACAGCAACTAAGTGGACGTCGGATTTTAAAAAAAAGGCAACTTTGAGACAGTAGGAAAGCTTTATGGCATTTTTACTCATTCACGCCCCATCCCCTCCCCAGAATGGTGGTGATATCAAAGCAGCAGCGATTCAGATTCCCACCATAGGACCCTGGTCCCTGGTTCAGCAGGGAGCAGAGTAGAAATTATCCACCAAGTGTGACCTGAAGGACTAGTACAAGGTGCTCACCTCTGTTTCATCTAACTAGAAACTCAAGCCATAAGAACAGTTGGTATTGCTCAAAAACACGCAAGCCAAACTAACCAACCTCAGTTGCCTGGGGCAAAGGATTATAGTCAAAACATACAAAAGACCACCTAAGGCCTGAGAACAAAAGCTGAGGAGAGTTTCTTTAGTAGATTAGAACATGTAAAAGCAGGCATATATGCAGGGAAATACAGAAAATCACGTGCATGTCCAGAGTATGATGAATGCTCAGAGCAGACTTGAGAATACACTAAGCTTTTACCTCAGACGGATCCCTACACTCAGTGCAAGCCTGCCTGAGTCCTGAAGGAGTGCCCTGGCATAGAGTCAACCTGAAAATACTTGGAGAGGTGTTGTTTGTTCAGCACTGGCATTCAAGGAAATCCATGTCAGACTTCTAGCTGAACATAAACTAAGGTATAAAGACCACAGTGGCCACACACAACAAGGAATACACCACAAGCCTTTGCAAAAAGAGTTTGGGGAAGTCATCAAACAAATGAACTACTACAGCATTCAGCAAACAAAAAAATCATCAAACCCTAGGGAAAGGGGGCGAGTCTGATTTCCAGATTGCAGGATATGAGAGAGAGAAAGGGGCAGAAAAAAATATTTGAAGAAATACTGGCTGAAAAGTTCCCAAATTTGATGAAAAACATGAATCTATAAAGCCATGAAGCTCAACAAATCCCACGTAGGATAAACTCAAAGAGACATACACTGAGACACATTAGTAGGCCACAACACAATCCTCAATAAATTTTAAAACATTTAAATCATACAAAATATATTGTCTGATCACAATGAAGTTATAGTTTTGTAAGAAAACTGGAAAATTCGCCAATATATGGAAAGCACACTCTTAAGTAACCACTGGGTCAAATAAGAAATCACAAAGGCAATTAGAAAATAATTAGAGATGAATTAATTAAAAAGAACACAAACTTATGGAGCAGAAGAAGAAACATCTGGGCAGCAGCTCCAAAGGTGTTAACTGTCTTGTCTGTGCTGAAGCCATCATGGCTCAGCAAGAGAATGCTGTGCAGAACTCTGGTCTCTGAGCATCTGGAGCTCTCAGTTCTGTGCAAAGAGTATGCTGAGGATGACAGTGTCTAGCAGCATGAGATCAAGAACCTCCACAAAAAGTAGTCGTATATTGGCAAGATCAGGCCTGATGGGAACTGCTTCTATTGAGCTTTCAGATTCTCCCACTTGGAGGCACTGCTGGATGACAGGAAGGAATTGCAGTGGTTCAAGGATATGCCTGCTAAGAGAAAAGAGGACCTGGTGTCCCAGGGCTAGGTCCACTGTTGAGGCTTTCCACAACATATCCATGAACTTGATTGAGCATGTAAAGAAGTGGACCTCAGTAGCAGACCTGTTGGCCTCCTTCAAAAACCAGAGTAACTCTGATTACCTGGTGGTCTATCTGGGGCTGCTCACCTCAGCTGCCTGCAGTTTAAGAGCAAGTTCTTCAAGCACTTCATGGAAAGTGGGAAAACTGTCAAGGAGTTCTGCCATCAGGAAGTGGAAGCCATGTGCAAGGAGAATGACCACATCCACATCATCACACTGACTCAGGCCCTCAGCGTCTTCATCCAGGTGGAGTACATGTCCTGCAGTGATTATAGCACTACTGACACACACACATCTTCCTCAAGGGCTCAGGACCTAAGGTCTAACTTCTCTACTGACCTGGACACTATGATATCATCTATAAAAAGGGTTGGCTCCAGCCTGCTACTGCAATGCCTGCTCTGCCCTCTGCCAGGTGCTAGACATGTACAGAAGACTTTTTGTGGTTTTAAAGTGGTCATATTTTACTCTTCCCACTTTCCCTGTCATAAAATCTTCCATGTTTTGTTAAAGGGGATGCTGGTGGTAAAAAACCAAAACCAAAACCAAACAAAACTCATGGGATGCAGTGAAGGCAGTATTCAAAGGGAAATATATAACTATAAACATTTACATTTAAAAAATAGATCTCAAATCAACAAACTAACTCTGTACCTTAAGAAAGTAGAAAAATAAGAGCAAAGTAAAACCAAAGCTAGCAGAAGTAAGGGAGTAATAAAAATCAGAGTGGTATCAATAACAGAGAATAGGAAAATAATAGATAGAATCAATGAAACTGAATGTTGGTTCTTTGAAAAGGTTAACAAAATTGACAGATCTTTAGCTAGACTAACAATAAAAAAAAGAGGACACAAATAACTAAAATCAGAAATGAAAGGGGATATTATAAATGATTTTACAGAAATACAGAGGATTGTAAGAGAATACTATGAATAATTTACTCCAACAAATTATATAGCTTAGGGGCTTCCCTGGTGGCGCAGTGGTTGAGAGTCCGCCTGCCGATGCAGGGGACACAAGTTTGTGCCCCGGTCTGGGAAGATCCCACATGCCGCGGAGCGGCTGGGCCCGTGAGCCATGGCCGCTGAGCCTGCGCGTCCGGAGCCTGTGCTCCACAACGGGAGAGGCCACAACAGTGAGAGGCCCGCGTACCACAAAAAAAAAAAAAAAAAAAATTATATAGCTTAGATAAAATGGGCCAATTCCTAGAAACACAAATTATTTAAACTCAGGAATAAAAAATCTCAACAGACCTATAACAAGTAAAGAGATCAAGACAGTAAACAAAAACCTCCCAACGAAGAAAAGTTCAGAACCAGTTGGCTTCACTGCTGAGTTCTACCAAACATTTAAAGAATTAACAACAATTCTTCTCAAGCTCATGAAAAAAATAGAAGAGGATGGAACACTTCCTAACTCACTCTATAAGGCCAGCATAACCTCAATACTAAAGCCAGATAAAAGACATCAAAAGCGAAGAAAACTACAAATCAATATTGTTTATGAGTATATATGCGAAAACCCTCAATGATATTATCAAACAAATCCAACAGCATATCAAAATAACTATGTATCATGACCAAGTGGGATTTATTTCAGAAATGCAGGGTGGTTAAACATGAGAAAAATCAATCAATGTAATACACCACATTGACGAATGGGGGGGAAAAAAAACACATGATCATCTCAATCAACCCAAAAAGGCATATGACAAAATATAATAGTCTTTCATGATAAATCAATCAGAAAACTAGAAATAGAAGGAAACTTCCTCATCATGATAAAGGGCATTCATGAATACCCACAGCTAACATCACACTCAGCGGCGAAAGACTGAAGGTTTTCTCCCTAAGATCAGGAAGAAGACAAGGATGCCCACTTTCGCTATTGCTATTCAACACTGTACTGGGCAATTGGACAAGAAAAAGAAACAAAAGTCATCCAAATTAGAAAGAAAGAAGTAACACCTCTATTCACAAATGGCATGATTCTAAATGTAGAAAATTCCAAAGAACATACAAGACAGTTACTAGATCTAATAAATGAATTTAGCAAAGTTGCAGAGTACAAGATCAACACACAAAAATTAGCTGTGCTTCTGTACACCTGCAATGAATAATCCCAAAAGGAAAGTAAGAAGCAATCCCATTTACAGTAACATCTGAAGAACAAAATATTTAGGAATACATTTAACCAAAGAGATGAAAGACTTGTAAACTGAAAACTACTAAACATTGCTGAAAGAAAAGGAAAGACATCCTATGTTCATGAGTAGAAAGGCAATACTGTTAAGATGGCAATACTACTCAAAGCAAACTATAGATTCAATGCGATCCCTCTCAAAATTACAACAGCCTCTTTTGCAGAAATGGAAAAGCTGATCCTTCAAGTTCATATGGAAGTGCAAAGGGCTCCAAATAGCCAAAATAATCTTGAAAAGAACAAAGTCAGAGGACTCAAGTTTTTTATTTCAAAACTTACTATAAAGCTACAGTAACCAAAGCAGTTTGATAGTGGCTTAGGGGTAGACATAAACACCAATGGAATAGAACTGAAAGTCCAGAAATAAATGCATACATCTAAGGCTGCTTTAACTTTTGACAAGGATGCCAAATCTACTCAAAAGGGAAAAGAACAGTCTTCAACAATAGTGTTGGTACAACTGAATTTCCACATTTAAAAGAATGAAATTGGGCCCCTATTTCACATCATATACAAAAATTAACTCAAAATGGATCAGTAATCTAAATACTAGAGCTAAAAGCATAAAAGTCATAGTGGAAAACAGGGGTAAATCTTCATGACTTTTGATTTGGCAATGAATTCTTAACAATCACACTAAAAGTATGAGAAACAAAAGGAAAAATAAATAAATCAGATTTCATCAAAATTAAAAACTGTGCAGCAAAGGACATTATCAAGAAAGTAAAAAGTCACCTTACAGAATGGGAGAAAATATTTGTAAATCTTACATCTGATAAGGGTATAAGATCTAAAATAGACAAATACCCACTACAATTCAACAACAAAAAGACAAACAGCCAATTCAAAAATTGGCAAAGAACTTGAATAGACACTTCTCTGAAGATGATATACAAATGGCCAATCACGTGAAAAGATGCTCAGCATCATTAATCACTAGGGAAATGCAAATGTAAATCACAGTGAGATACCACTTCACACCTACCAAAATGGCTCTAATTTAAAAACAGAAAATCATAAGTGTTGGCAAAAATGTAGAGAAATTGGAACCTTCATACATTGCTGATGGAAACGTAAAATGGTGCAGCTGCTTGTGAAAAACAATTTGGTGGTTCCTCAAAAATCTCAACATGAAATAACCATATGACCTGGCAATTCCACTCCTAAGTATATACCCAAAAGAATTCAAAACAGGGACTGAGACAAATACTTATATGCCAGTGTTTATATTATTTATAATAACCCAAAGTATCCATCCATGGGTTAATGGATTAATAAAATGTAAGATATAGCCATCCCTCGGTATCCTTGGGGGGGATAGGTTCCAGGACCCTCTATGGATACCAAAATCCACTGATGCTCAAGTCCCTTATTTAAAATGGTGTACTATTTGCACATAACCTATGCACGACCTCCTGTATTCCTTAAATCGTCTCTAAATTACTTATAATACCTAATACAATGTGAATGCTACATAAATAGTTGCTGGCATGCAACAAATTTAATTTTTGCTTTTTGGAACTTCCTGGAATTTGTTTTGTTAGTATTTTTGATCCGTGGTTGGTTAAATCTGAGGATATGGAACCCACAGATATGGACTGACAACTGTATACTCACAATGGAATACATTTAATCATAAAAATGAGTAAGTTCAAATACATGCCGCAACATGTATGAACCTTGAAAACATGCTAAGTGAAATAAGCTGGAGACAAAAAGACAAATACTGTATGATTTCAGTTGTATTAAATATCTAAAATAGGTAAATTCATAGAGATAGAACATAGATTAGATGTTACCAGGGATTGGGTGGTGGTAAGAATGCTGAGTGGTTGCTTAATGGTTACAGAGGTTCTGCTTGGATTGAGGAGAAAAGCTGGAAATAGATAGTAGTAAATGATTGCACAACATTGTGAATGTAATTAATGTCAGTATATTGTACACTTCAAAAATGGTTAAAATGGCAAAGTCTGGAATATACATTCTACCACAATAAAAAAATTTAATAGGGTGAGATTTAAGGAGGCTGTTCAATATTCCTTAGTGCTTCACCTTTATTTCTGTTTTGAGTCACTGGATTAGTGGTGCCTCTTTAGTATATCCAATAATCTAGCAAAGTTCTCCTTAAGCTAGCACAAGAAAATCTATGGAAGAAGAAGTGAAGAGTGTGTGTGTGTGTGTGTGTGTGTGTGTGTGTGTGTGTGTGTGTGTGTGTGTATAATGGCCTACTCTTTTGCATTCGGAAATATAATTATTTATCCATAAAGCAACATAGAAGTGAATAAAATTAATGTACAAATATAAACCTACATATAAACACATAGGGTAAAGGGTATACAATGTTTTTGATGCAATAAAGCTTCTGTTATTATAATTTTGCATGGGTTTTCCTGCTTTTCAACACATATTGTGTCTAATTTTTTCATGGTTTTTTCCTTCTTGTTTATTTTTTTCTATAGTGTTCAAATGTTAAATATGACATCAACACTATTTTGTTGCTTAGAAGCAATGTTTCAATGAACTCCATTAAGATTCTCTTCCCTGTCTTATTTGAAGTCTACCACTGCTGAAATGTCTCCTGTGTTCTCTTGTCTTCTGAGGGCATCCTTTTCTTCTGGGTTTCTCCATGAGTTCGAACTCCAATCTTTGCCTACCCCAAGCTACTCCTGATTAACTTTGCTCTTTCTGAGTAAATAGGTCAGCACAGAACAGCCTGACTTTAAAAAGCATCATTTTTCTGTAAAATCTAACATAAGCTAAATAAAGTTTTATGATTCAGCACAACAAAACCCTCATTAGGAGTGCATAACTGAGCTTTTTCATGGTCTACATATGCATAGTGAGGTAAGAGAGTGGAGAAGAGAATCGTCTGCATATCACTGGTCAGGCTCCAAACAGCCGTGATATTCAGTGGACAGCTCTCGGGGGAGGCAGAGATATCTGAAACAGGGGCCGATGGCGGGAATAGAAAGAGAAGGACTGTAAGTGACACTGGTGAGGGATAACTATAATATCTGTCAACGGATTAGAAGTCCGAAATATGGAAGAAGGAAACTCAAAGCTCACAGAGACTGGAAGAAGGTGAAAGAAACCAGCTGTTTTCAGGATGAGAACAGAATGGAGGAAAAGGGAGTTTGAGGTTCTAATGGGATAGAACCTTAAATAGGAAGAGTTTAAGTAGAACACTGAGATTCAAAAACTGAAAATCTCAGGAGAGAAGACAGAGCAAAGGACGCAAAGAAGCAGCAAATGACATGGAAAAGGACCAATTTTAGAGGTAGTAGGACCTAAAGGATAGCACGGAAAGCAAGCACAGAGTGAGGGGCAAAAAATATTCCATAGAATGTAAGGTGGGGGGAGTGACTTGGATTTGGGAGATAAGGGGTTATGAATAATATCTAAGAAAGTTATTTCTTTGTGGTTATGGAACTGGGAGTCACACAGCAATGGAATGAAGGTGGTGAAGTAGGCAGGGGTGTTAAAATACAGGCAATTCCTTCCCAAAGGCTAATAATGAAAAGAAAAACAATAAGAGGAAAATAGCCTGTGGAGGTAACAAGACAGAAGGAGGTTTCTATTTTATTAATATTTTTAAATATAAAGGTGGAGGTAAAACTCACAGAGAAATAAATCAATTCATGGGAAGAGAAGGGCTAAACTGAAGGGGGCAAGAAAATGGAGTAGAAGAGAATGACTGAAATACAGGACAAAGCTGAAAACCTAGCCCTGGGAAGAGGAAAACAATTTCTAAAACAGAGACAGGAGAAATGAAAGCCTAAATAAAAGAAGACACAGACGAATCACCCAGAATGACTTCAACAGCCTCAATTCAGCAGGCCCAATGTTCTCCAATGAAACTGAAGAGAGAAGAGGTAGGTGGCTTTGCGGTTCAAAGGCAGAAAAGTGATTTGAAAGAGAAAGTCAGCAAGATAAGGAGGAAACAAGAGAGGAATAAAGGAACTACTAAAACAATAAGCAGATGCCCTCTTGGAAGTAATGGAAGTTCAAGGGAAGCCTAGATTTCATTAAAGCAGGCGTTGAGAGATTCACACGTAGAATAAATGAAGGATGGTGTAGCATTTGCTTATGAGAAAAACAAGGCTCCTAAGAGATAGGCAGAGGGGCAGAACAGGAGAGGAACCCAGGACGCTGGGTAGAATTGTGGGGATGGAATGAGACAGAGATGTTTTGTACCTGCTAGGAAAAGCCGTGGCTATCTTATTTACCAGCATGACTCTCCAAAACTGGGTGGAATTTCATTAAAGATGTGGGATTCAGTAAAGGAAAGGCTATCTGGTTCATGATTGGCAAATGATACTTGCCACCTCTTCCCCTAGGCTCAGGAGAGGAATGTGTGGTGCTGAAAGGGACAGATTTTGTTTTCACTCCTGTTGGCTGCCGGCATGGGGCCCAGCAAAAGCAGAGTCACGCAAGTGCAAACTTGCTGCTTTTTAAGCAACGAGCTGGCAGGGAAGAGATCCTCTCTTTATCATGTATTTATTTATTTATAATTTGTATAGCATCCATATCCAAATGGATTTGAGGCAGTCTGCAATAAAAACACATGTACACATGTCACAAGATACTTAAACTAAAGGTCAGAGGGAGCCTAGAAAAAGGAGGATAGCTCTTGCAGCGTGTTGCTCTGCAGGAAAATAACTAGGAAGAAGAGACGGCAGCCTGAGGACAAATGTTTCTCAGGGACGCTCTCCCATTGCTGGTTTTGTCCATGACAACCACCAGAGAAAACCTTTCGTCTTGGAGTATGCCCAAACCAAAGGTCCCAAGCCCAGAGAGGGAAGAGTAGGGTCTGGTGCTCAGTGAGAAGATGCTGTCAAGTATATGTGCATTGTTCCCACTGCCTTCAGCCCAGGAGGTAACACTGCTGGGGTGTGAATGGATTTCCTGATGTCAGCAGAGGGGACCAATCCACCTCTGTCTCCAGGAGACTTGTCAGATGAGACTCTCGAATGCCAAAGTCAGTGTAAGCTAAAGGCAAAACGTCTAGACCCCAGGGCCTTGGAATCAGCTCCATTTCACTGCTTCCTTTACACACAGCCTCTTCTTCACAAGCATTAAAACCTCACCAAGGCTGGTTTCTAGGTCTGCACAAAAGACCATTGAATGCCATCCAAGAAGTCCTCACTCTCTAAGAATCCTAATGGAGCACCACCACTGTGACCACACACAGGGCAGGCACAATGACCGAGTGGGAAGCAGAGGCCTGCCATCCAGTCCCAACGGGTGTCTGTGACCTCACTTTGTACGCCCACACAATGCAGCTTTCTTTTGATACAGGGCAGGATGCTGCTCTAAGAAATTTCAGAGGGAGCCCTTCTCTTCTCACACTCTACCCCCTGCCAGTGTCCACCTGAAGCTGACCACAGCTGGAGCATTTTCTCACAGGCCATAAAGAGTTGGCAGTGGCAGGTAAGTACTAACAATCTGATACCTTCTGTGACACAGACACACTCTCCATAGTTGGCTGTTGCTGCAACTGGGATTTTTTATAAAATGGGCAATGCAGATGGGTTAAGGGATTTCACTTACAGTGTCTTGAATCTTTTGCTAGTAATATCCAGAGGCAGCTATGTTTATTAGCGAAAGAAGTAAATAAATAAACAGAAAAATGCATAGAGTACTGACATCAGAAGGGAAGAAGTATAAAGACATTCATCAGAAGTTTTTACTAATTTAGTTCTATTCCTGTTTGATTGAAGAAAATGGTTCTCCATTGTGCTTAACACAGCTGAGGACACCTGATGGATTAGAAGTGTTCTAGGACAATGATATCTCTGGTAATTGCAAAGATCTAGGTGCCACTGGCATAGAGAAGAGCCAAGTTTTGGCCCACTCATGCTTTTCCTCACTGTGGCCTTTCCGAGGACTGAAGAAATGAGTCTCATGGGAATTGGCAGAGTGGTTAGTTTGGACCAGCCTCATCAACAGTGTAGGTCACAACTTGGTCAGTTCAGGCCACTCTGCTTGTCAACTCTCAAGGTCAAAGAGTTGATAAGATGGGATATCACAGTGCCTCCATCAAGGGGGCTAGTTTTCAAGCTATATGTGTCCAAGATTTACCATATTTCTCTGGCAGCTTGAGCGTTACACTACTTCCTTGTTCTCACAAGGAGATGAAAATGGAGGGAAGACGTTACAATCTCAAGTGTCTGTGGAAATCACCCACTGTAGCTTTTTTATTCAGGAGGGATGTGCTTCCTGCCCCCATTATTCTAGGCAATTGGGTATTAACTCTCACTATATTTGCTACGCTAATGGTTTCTAATAGCCCCACCCACCCTAACCACTAGTTGAGTTCAAATGCCTTGACATCTGTCTCCATAACTTTAGTCTTTCTCTCCACCCAGCCTGAGTGAGAGGCTTGCCTTCCTTCCATTCCGCATCATGATCTACAGTAATAGGTTCAAGAGGGCGGAAACTTGGTTCCAGCCTCCCTGATGCTTTGACTCACCCTCATGAAAAGTTATTGGTGTCAGCCCTGGTCTAGCAATTGCCTCTCCCCCCACGCCCCCTGGCTTGAATAATTTTACTTCCCCCTCCTGCACCATACAATAAACTCTAATGAGCTCTCACATTCCTTCCTCAAGCACCCGCTACCTCCATGTCAAACAAGGAGAGAAAAATAACTTCCTGCTGAAAATCCACATGGCCGTGAAGTTCTAAGCAACTTAAGTAACATACAGAAGCAGGTCACACTTTACAGAAATGCAAAAGCATCAAGTATAGGGAAAAGAGAGAATATGATCTATGTGCAGGGACAGCATCAGCCCTAGTCCACAAAAAAGGGGGGAGGGGAAAAAAACAAACAAAGAGAACTTGAGAACCTGAGCTGAAAATAACTTTTCAATATTTTGTCCTAGGATTTGTGTTATATACTTCAATATGTAACAGGAATGCCAATATAGATGACCTGTTCACACTTTTATAGTTAATTTCACCAGGAAATGAACCAACATTCCTTAGCCCCCCACTGTGTGCTAGGCCTGATTATCTTACATTATCTAAGAGTGGAAATATGGGTTTAGAACCATCTCTCCCCTCTCCCCATACACATTTTCTGAATACTTCCGTCAAATATATATATATATATATATATATATATGTGTGTAATCACACCCCATAAAGACATAGACACAACTGCACATTCAGTTTCCTTTTTTATCTCTTTGTCCCTTTTCCTGGCTCACATCAGGTAGATTTCAGCTTAGAATACTCCAAGGGCTATGGGATGGAGAGGTGATCAGCTCTGCTTCTCAAACTACCATACAACCACTGTGATGATTGTCCTGCATGGGACCCCATGCTCCTTGCACGAAGAAGGATATGACTCGGCAGCTGCCTAACCTGGAGCTCCCTGTGGAGGTCATGCTTTTCCTCCTTGGGCCTCCCGGGCCATAATGACCCCATGAGCACTCACTACCCCTCTTGCTTTCTAAACTTTCACATACTTGTTAATTTCTTCCTTGTGTATCTCCCTGTGGTAATAACTGAAAATCTCTTAGAATATTCTTCAACGTTTTCATACTTTCAAAGGGATAGCTGGAGAAAGAGCACGTCCAGGTAAGAATACCCCATAGGCCATGAACAAGGAAGAAACACATTCTGAGCAGAATTAGCAATGTCCATACAGAAGAGGAGGAGAGGTAAACCAAGATTCTTATCTCATGGACCACTTAGTATGTGACTGGGTGGGCTCAGAAAGCAAAGAAACTTACCTGTGGGCACTCAGCAACTAAATGGGAGAGCCAGAGGGTGAACATAATGCTTTCTGATTTCAATTGCAACACTGGCTGCATTAAACTCCACCCTTCTAAGTTGGCCTCCTGGACTGTAATATATGCTCTAATTAATCCTTGCTTCACCTGGCTTCTAGGTTCATCATAGAAAATCACTTCCCTCTAGATATCACCCATTTGAAATTTCAATGGCTCCAAGGCCAGTTACTTACAGCTGAGATTCTCAGGTGTTTCCCCTGCCTCTGTACGCCTGATGGGTGATGTTCATGCGTATGGCACTGGATTTCTTGTGCTGACACAGTAAGCCTTGTAGCTCTAAAGCCACCTTCTTTCTTACCATTCAGTGATTGCACTGGTATGCAAAAGAATGTGAGTGACACTGCTTACCCAAGTAATCAGTTACCTGCTTTGGTAGGAAGTCATACTCTCCATCTGCTGAAGCCCCTGCCTCAAGTACTTCTGGAAACTTCCAGAGTATCTCACAGCATCTGAGCTGTTCTTTGTGCTTCAGTCTTTCCAGCTACTCTATTAAGGACAGTAACTCTCTTTCAGCTGTCCTTTACTGGTGAGGAGGTATGTGGCATTCTGCGTGGCATTCTATTAGAGGACCCCAAAGGCAATGTTCTTTAAGCCCCAATACGGGATGTGTATTTATAGCCTCTGTCATATCAGGGCCCAGATATGCATCATGGGGCTGGAACAGAAGCAGATTCCAGGAGCAGCCGCCATGTGAACACAGGCTCCTGTGTGATGATGAAGGCTTTGTCACAGTCTCACTCGCTGTATGCTGGATTTATTCACCCTTAGATTGATGGCCTTCAACCCCACCCAATGGATGTAATGGATATGGTACTGCATGTTCCTCATTCTGTCCCACTAATTGGCCAAGCTGGCCCAGTCATACCTAAATTCCAGCAATGGACAGTAGAAGACTTCATGGTATGCTAGGATTCTTACCACACGTGATTATAAAAGTAGCAACTTTAATTTACATAAAGCAAATGTAGGTCAAAGAAAATCTCTACTAGATAGTCTTCCTAGAATCAAATTACTGATACACCTCACAATGGATTATGACAGGTCAGCATGTTGCAATACTAAAGTAAAAGTGGCTGGCCCATAGGAGGAAAGCAAAACCATCACCCAGCAATTTCCAAAGTGGACATGCCCAGCATCATTTTCCATTACTTTTTGCTTAGGGGCTGCACTTCAGTCCATGGTTGGAGCACTGCCCTGGCAAAGGTAGCACTCTCATCATTTCTGCACCATTCATAATGGTGTTCCCAAAGCCTAAAAACACTCCCCACGCTGTTCCCACTTAGGGAATGCCTGTCAAATGTTAACCACCATTCAAGGCCCTAATGCTGCCTCCGCCAGGAAGCATTCCCTGATAACACCCATCCACACTCTTCACCATCGAGTAAACCTGAAGGTCGGAAGTGCTCCTTGAGCACAGAGACTATATTAAATGGCAAGCAGTATGTGTCATTTGGTTGTTTGAAATGCTAAGAATGAAATAAATTAGATGGTTATACTGGGGCTTTAGAGTCCAGAGTTGAATTCCATGATGTTGCATTTTCTCTGTTAAATTTCCTACCTATAGTGAACAGTACAAAATAAAATTTCTCATAACCATATTTGTGAAAAAAATATTACACTACATTGTAGGAATTTGAACGGTTTACGCATTCATGTCTCTATATGTAGGTGCTTTCACAGGCTCAATAAATATTTTTTTCAAAAAAAAATGTAGATTATATAGGAAATATCATTTATACTTACAACATAAAAGTTGATGTAATAATCCCAGAATATATAAAACTCATACATCTCTATCTATTGATCTATTTATCTAAAGAGAAGTTTAGTAGATTCATGGCTGAAAATACTACCCACCCATGCTCTGCAGTGAACAGAAGTGGAATGTTCTATAAGGTAACCAGGTTGTCTGAAAGCAAAGTGGATTCTCTGTAATTCCCATTTTATAGAAATTTATAATGCCATATGAATCCTAGTGGTGTAACAGCCACCACCTCCTCCTTATACTTCACACTGGAGTTGCTTTTGTGCCTTTCTTTTGGGAGAGGTAAATTTGAGGGTAGTAGCCACTATTTAGAGTAAAAGGCTGTTATAGCGTTTTCCAAGGAACCAAAACAAAAAAACGTTCTAAGTGGGGATGTGGTAAAAGGAAGAAACAGTGTACCTCGGGGAGCTTCTCAAGGGCTTTCAGAATTGAATAGCTTCCTTGGGGGATAAAAATCTAGAGTTGGGATGAAAGGAATGAGATTTTTCTTGTAACTTTTTGACTAAAAGAATAAAGGTGGTCAAATGGACTGTAATTTGTTCCAGGGGAATACATCATCAACCACACATATTTACTGAGCTCTGATGATGTCATTCTGGATCCCAATCATGCTGCTCTGAATCCTACATTTCCCGGACTGAGCTCCAGGAAGACGAGACAACCTTTTGCAGAGCCGCTGCCCATCCCCAGGATTCCCCTGCCTCTGAATTAACTGTGTTCTTAAACACACACGCTCTTAGGGATGGAGTCTCTCAGAGTCATCTAATCCATTGCTTTGCATTCTTCAATTATCCATCAATATTTATTGAGGGCTTACTATGAGCACAGCAGAGTGGGGATCTAAAGGTGTTTGCAACATATTGAGAGTTTATAACCAAGCTGGGGTGATCCTCTGCTATGAAAGTACCAGTATGGCTTAAAGGAAAAAGACAGAGGGGAGGAAAGGGGAGGAGAAGGCAGGAAAAGGGAGGGGAGGAGAGGCAAGAGGAGATTTGACTATTAACCATGAGGAGTTACTAAACCTGAGGTGCACCTTCACAGGGTGATGGGAGGATTCCTGAAGGAGGCAGACGGGTTAGACTTGTAAGAAGAACACTGAAGAGCCTTTGACCTTGACTGACAGCCTGACAGTTCAGCTCAAACAGCATTTCCCAGACTGGTCTGCAGTACATTTTGTGGGAATTATGAAGGTGTGACCAAAAGAGGGAAGGGGAAGGAGGGCTGCAAATCAAGTAAGACTGGAAGAACCTGGATTCACCAGATTTTTTCTTTTAAGGCAGAAGCACATGGTCTTTTAATATGCTGATAGTCACTGCGAATCTGCAGGAAAGGGTGTAGGAAATAATATTTCCCAAATTTATTTAATGGAAAGAAAGGTTTTCACTGAAGACAGCCACAAGACTAGTGTTAAATAAGCCACAGTATGGGAAACGTTGCTAGTGCGTTTAAGTGACTTAGCCAGGATTGACAAGGTAGAAAAGTCATTCTCCTTGGGCCACTCCTATGGTGCAAAGGAATAACTCTTGGATCAGCTCTGAGTCCAAGACTTCTCTGACATAATCCCTTCTTTGCCTCTTGATGTGAATTTTGCCTTCTAACGTAAAGCAGCAAAAGCACTGTTTCTGCTGACCAATGACAGCTTCAGTTGCAGCGGGAGAGAGAAGAATCTGACACATAACATTTGAGGGCCTTCATAGAGCACTGCTTACTAGTTAACCTCTTGGGGGCAGGCAGGAGTTACTGCCTCTAGGCATTAATATAGCTGGGGAAATATCCGTTCCTAACACCATCCGTATATTGAGAAAATACGTTGCAGATTAGTTCTTTTAATTCAAGGTACCATCAGACTGAAATGCTGCACAATTCCTGTGCTGCCTCCAAATTAAGTGGCTGGAGGCAATTTCCATTCTATTTAAAATTTTGTCTTTTCTACCAATAGCACAGGACATGCCTCCCTGCTCCATTACCTTGGATGGTGCTGGGTTTTGACTTTGATTTCCAAGTCAGCTTTTTAAGACATCGTGTTCATGCAAGTGGACTCAAGGCCTTCAGAAGTAGGTCAGGCATTTGCTGGAGGTCATTACAAGGCTACAAAATAGAGCATGCTTAATTCTGTTATTTCTGAAGATTTTTTTCTCCTCTCTCATGTGCATAGAAGACAATCAGTACTTAATTAAATTTTGGAACTGTTCCTGAAAATTTCAGACTGTCAAAGATGCCTGTGACCTCCTTTCACCCCAGTCACCCAAGAGAGGTTTAAACAAAAGCATGTAAAAGGAACAAAGTGGGTTTGTCCACCAAAGACATGAGAAGCTGCATCAATTGCTGCATTTTTATTTTAAACCCTGATGCTTGAAACATTCCAGCAAGAAAATCCTCAGTACACAAAATTCACAGATGGAGTGATCTAGTCATGAGTTCGATCTTTGCAATTTACATAGAGGTGGAGTGACTTAACTGAGATAACTGATAATGCAGTGCTATTCCAATAAACATTCAGATTAGAACTCAGGAGGAGTTTAGCAGAAGCATTAACTAACTAGATAGGAAATAGACTCTGCTGTGGCCAGGTCCCGCCCTCCAAGATGAAGCGCTCATTTCCCCAGCAGCTGGGTATGTGGTTAGTGACAGCCGGAAATCCCTTCTGAGAGTCCTTGGCTGCAGAGAGCCACCTCATCAAGGTTAGGTGCTGTTCCTGAAACAACCACACCCAATGCGAGCTCTAAAGAATCTTCCCCTTGAACCAACTGGAGACAACTATGCAGGACCATCCCAGCTGCCGAGTGCTCCAAGGGATCACTAGATGAGGGCTTTGTTGTCATTGCTTTGTAATCCTGTTGCTCCTTTGGACCAGCCCTGCTCCCCTCACTCCTCACAGGTCTTGTTCCTAGAACATTCCCCAATCAACCTCTTTCATGCTAATCTCCACCTCAAAGCCTGCTTCCCAGAGAATATCATCTGAAACAGAATTCAAAGCCTGAGGGCGGCTTTGAGGTCCCTATTCCAGTGTTGCAGGTGTCCTATAGCGCATGATTGGATGGGCTTGTGTGTGTGTGTGTGTGTGTGTGTGTGTGTGTGTGTGATTTTGTTAAAGTTTCCTGATGGTAAAATTTGTGAAAACGGACAGAGTGCAGACAATTTAGATGTCAAGAAGAAATTCCCTGGCCAGAGCTGTCAGTTCTCCCTCTTCTGCCTCGCTGGATGGCAACACAGAAATATAAACTTGATAGAAGAAATAGAAGACAATGTTTCATTATGGTAAATTTCCTTTCAATGAGTAAGAAGGCATTTATCAAAATGAGCCTCGTCAACCTTCAGCTCTGGACTGCAGCCACTTATTAAGGAAGGGGAGGAGACAATTTTTCATCTGCTGGGGACCTCTTATCAACTGATTTCATATGACTAACTGTGGGTTTTTATTCAACAAGAATTATGAGCTGTTTCCATGCCTGCAGAGACCCAATATTTCTATTGTGTGGCACTGTCCCCAACTCTGCCCTAGTCTGTCTTGACATTAAAACATGTTCACAGACACTGCCAATATAGCTTTATCTTATATTGACATTGTTACCCTCTCTCCATAAAAATCACACTGGCTCTGTCATTAGATTATGAAAAGATATGAACTTGTCACATTTAAGTAGTGGAGAAATCGGCATTACATTTAAAACATTATAAAAAAGCTTCTGGGTGTGTTCTGCAAACCTAGGTATGTGAAGGTGGCAAACAAAAAAGTCCAATACTGAGAATTCCAGGGACTGTGGCTTTGGTTTGCATGGGTTCATTATTTAAACCAACCAGTGGCTAGTTTAATCGTTTTAGAATAAACTTGATACAAGAATCAAGCAACTGAACAGAGCATCTCCTTCTGGTAGAAAGAATCACTAAACAAACTCAAGCATACATCTAAGGATGCTGCTGGACACAGAATCCTAGTAATGGCAGCTACATGTTCAGAAGGAATGATTTGCACATGATCTGAAAAACTGATAGATAGCCTTCTTCTACAGAGGAAATACATATTTCTGCCTGATGTAGCAGGATCAGTGAAGGGCTTTACAAGTGAAGCCCCTCTTCCTTTAGTGTTTTCTTAAAATTATTTTATGCAATTAATATTTGAATGTAATTTGGTGATTTTGAAGAGCAGAGTTATAGTTATGATTATTAAGCAAAAATTATGTATATAGAGTAGTATCCCTGCTTCCGCACTCCACTCTCATTTCCCTTACCAAAGGTAACCAGGATTATCATTTTGGCATGTATTATTTAAGGCTTTCTCTATTTATTTATATACATAGGCTTAATTTTTGTCTTTTTTTCAAAAAAATCTTTATTGGAGTATATTTGCTTTATAATGGTGTGTTAGTTTCTGCTGTATAACAAAGTGAATCAGTTATACATATACATATGTTCCCATAACAAAGTGAATCAGTTATACATATACATATGTTCCCTCTCACATCTCTCTCCCACCCTCCCTATCCCACACCTCTAGGTGGTCACAAAGCACTGAGCTGATCTCCCTGTGCTATGTGGCTGCTTCCCACTAGCTAGCTATTTTACATTTGGTAGTGTATATATGTCCATGCCACTCTCTCACTTCATCCCAGCTTACCCTTGCCCCACCGTGTCCTCAAGTCCATTCTCTACAACTGCATCTTTATTCCTGTCCTGCCCCTAGGTTCCTCAGAACCATTTTTTTTTTTTTTTAGATTCCATATATATGTGTTAGCGTACAGAATTTGTTTTTCTCTTTCTGACTTACTTCACTATGTATGACAGACTCTAGGTCCATCTACCTCACTACAAATAACTCAATTTCGTTTCTTTTTATGGCTGAGTGATATTCCATTGTATATATGTGCCACATCTTCTTTGTCCATTCATCTGTTGATGGACACTTAGGTTGCTTCCATGTCCTGGCTACTGTAAATAGAGCTGCAATGAACATTTTGGTACATGCCTCTTTTTGAATTATGGTTTTCTCAGGGAATACGCCCAGTAGTGGGATTGCTGGGTCATATGGTAGTTCTATTTGTAGTTTTTTAAGGAACCTCCATACTGTTCTCCACAGTGGCTGTATCAATTTACATTCCCACCAACAGTGCAAGAGGGTTCCCTTTTCTCCACACCCTCTCCAGCATTTATTGTTTGTAGATTTTTTGATGATGGCCATCTGACTGGTGTGAGGTGATACCTCATTGAAGTTTTGATTTGCATTTCTCTAATGATTAGTGATGTTGAGCATCCTTTCATGTGTTTGTTGGCCATCTGTATATCTTCTTTGGAGAAATGTCTATTTAGGTCTTCTGCCCATTTTTGGATTGGGTTGTTTGTTTTTTTGATATTGAGCTGCATGAGCTGCTTGTAAATTTTGGCGATTAATCCTTTGTCACTTGCTTCATCTGCAAATATTTTCTCCCATTCTGAGGGTTGTCTTTCTGTCTTGTTTATGTTTTCCTTTGCTGTGCAAAGGCTTTTAAGTTTCATTAGGTCCCATTTGTTTATTTTTGTTTTTATTTCTATTTCTCTAGGAGGTGCGTTTTGTCTTATTTTAACATAAATAAGAATCATACTATATGGACTGTTCTGCATTTGCTTTTTTTTTTTTAACAAAACAAAATGCTTTGGTGATCTTTCCATGTCTTTTGGTATCTCCCACTGGTAGTCATTTGTATGGTTTTACTTCTTAGTTCTTACTAGCAGTACTGAAATGCACATTCTTGTCCATGTTTCTTTGTACACATTAGCAAGGATTTTTTCCCCCTAAGACATAAATTTAAAATAGTAATTGCTGGGATAGAATGTACACACGTATATATTTTGATAGATACTACCAAATTTAATAGGGACTGATTTTACCAAATCCTCCCCACCTCTCCCCAGAGACTACTTAGATTACTATATTATTTTACCCTTTTAATCTATTAACAGAGTAAATGTCATTAATAATTTCCAAACATCGTATATCCTCGCATTCTCAGAATAAACCCTAGCAGGTAAGGATGTACGACTCTTTTGAAGTACTACTGAATTTAATTTTTATTTTTTGCTTTATCATTTTATTTAGGGTATTTACATCTATAGTAGAAGCAATATTGGTCTGTAGTTTTATTCATGTATGCCATGATTATAAACTTGGCAAAATCACTTGGGTAGATTTCCATGTGATTTTTAATGCTCTAGAAAAGTTTATAAAACATAGGAAATTATCTTTTTCTTATATTTTTGGTAGAACACATTCTAAAACTTTCTGAGTTTAATGTTTCTGTAGAACCAAATTCTTGACACATTGTTCAGTTATTTTTATCATTATAGGTCTATTAAAATTTACTAATTTTTATTTGGTCAATTGTATTGGGTCAGTTCTAGAAAACCATCCATTTCATCTAAATTTATAGAAATATTATTATTCATACATTCTTTCACAATTCCCAAAATCCACCTCACGTCTGTCAATTTTTCCTACAGTAAATGAGAACATTTACTTGTTCCAATTTTTAATTTCTAAGTGAAGAGAACTTTTGTCTATACTTCTTTTGGTTAATTTTTAATTTTATTTTTTGTTCTCAGAGAATTTGGACTAGTTATTTCTATGATTTAGAATTCATTGAGATTTTTCTCTGGACTAATACATTATTCAATTTTTTTTTAATGTTTCACTGAATCTGAAAAGAACATACATTTTCTGTTTATTGGGTGTTATCATTTATATCCAGTACACTTATACCCAATATGAGAACAATTATACATCTACACAGAGATATATAACCAAGTCTTTTCATTATATTATTTAAATACCTAGAGCTTCACCTAACTTTTGCCCACTGGTTTGTTTTTTAGAGAGGTGTGTTAAACTTTTCATCTCTGTTTACAGATTTTTGTCACTTTCTCCTTGTTTGCAAAAGGTTCTGCTTTATATATATTTCAAAGGCGTATTTTCAGATACACAAAAGTCATGATTATTGGATATCCTCACCAAATTGTATCTTCAATTAATATATGATAGTCCTCTTTGTTGGATCTAATGTATCTATTTTTAGTTTAATTTTGTCATATTAATATTGAAATGTTTTATTTTTCAATCCTTTTATATTCAATCCTTCTGTGTTATATGGTTTTGGTATATTTATTTTAAATAACATCTGGCTGGTTATTATTATCATTATTATCAGACAACTAGAAAGCAAATATTTTAAAAGCAAATTTAATCCATTCAAATGTAATGTAGTTACTGTTACTTTGAGATATAGCCCTTTCATTGCATTTATACTTTAATGAGCCATATATTCTGATTTTCTTTGTTTTTTTCCATTTTGCCTTTTGTTAAAATAACATTTTCTTGCTCCAATTTTATATTTATGCTAATAGTTTCAAAGTTATAAACCCTATTCCTAATGGTTACCATCAAACGTTTAAGCCACATTTTTAAACTTAAAGTTTTCTATCAATATGTAGAATTTATTACAATTAATATCCTTCCACACACCAAGACAAAAAATTCTTAGCAAGATTTTATTTTCCTCATCTTATGTTCAGAAACCACAACCTCCTTACTCACTACTTCACCACCAACATACTATGATCTTATCACATGTTGGTATATGTGTCAATAACTGCTGATTTCTAAGTATCATTGCTCCTATGCCTCATTGTCCTTTCCTCTCTATATTGTTTTGCTTTGTTGTTTGTATGTATGAGTCGGTTTCCAAAGTAGGTCTGAAAGTTATCTGAAGAGTCTGTCTTTTGCTGTCCTGCTTGAATGTTGGCTGACTCTATACCTTTAAAACCCTGAAGACATTGTTCCATTGTCCTCTATTATCAGTGTGGTAAGTAACAAGTCTGATGCCAATCTACTTCTCATCCCTTTAATTATGGGTTTCTTCTCATCTCCTCCCTGTCACCCCAGAAGATTCTAGAATTTTTATAACTATACTCTTGCAATTTAAAAAATATATTTCACCATGTTTTAACTCATTAATTCTGCTTAGTACTTTCTAAATGAAATATTTCCATTTTGAAAATGAATGCTTTCAAAAGGAAAAGATTTTCTCCAGCTCAGAAATTTAAAAAAAAAAATTTTCCTGTTTCTCCTTCTATACCCACTATTAATTATGTATTGAGCTTCTTGGATTTATTCTCTATTATTCTTACTTTTCTCTCATGTTTTCCATCTCTATCTCTTTTTATTTTTTTGCTTCTTGTCCTAGGAGGTATATGCAGATTTCTCATCCAGATCGTTAATTCAGGTGTTCCCAGACAATTATTTAGCTTTTCCTTTGTAACTTCAAAAATTATACTTTTAATTTCTAAGAACCCTTTCTTATTCTCTGACTGCTTATTTTTCATAGCAGCCTGATTTCATATATTATGGATGCAATACCTTCTTAAATTAGTCTAAACACATTAATTTGTATATTTAACATTCTCTTCTGTCCTTGCACTATTAATATTCCCTCTGAGATCAGTTGTTGTGTTTTTTCCTTTGTAGTTATTCACTTAATTTTGTAAAAATACATCTTATAGATCCTTGATTTTCCATATGCAATTATGAATGAGGGACCACACTGATTCTCATAAGTAGGTAACCTTGGTTTCCTTTGTGTTGTATAGGTTTTTGACCTCAATAATCCTCTCCTTTATACAACAGAGCTCACTGTGGGCTGAATACATGAGCATAGCCATGGAGGAAGCTGAACTCTCATTCTGGTACAAGGACATCCAGACATGCCTACCACATGGTATTTTTCAAAGGGAGGTCTACAGAGCATCCAATGAAAATCAGCTTTAGTGGTGAAAAGACTGCATATTTCTGAGCTCTACTCCAGAGTTCCTCCATCAGATCATTGGGCTTATTTAAGCCCGTGGGATCTACATTATTTACCAATACAGCAGCTTTACCTGTTGCACAATAAAGTCTAAGAAGCACAATATTAACGGCTAAGAAACAGGTGATCACGGGTGCTTATATGATTTTAAATAAATACAAATCCAGATACTGCATCTAAGAGCAGTCATCCAGATGATCCAGATGAATGTGAATACATGTATATACATAGGTTTACAAATTCTTTTAGACTACAGAAAGAAAATCTTAAAATTAAAAAAAATCATTGTAGAGAACTTATGCGTAGATAAGTAATTTAACCCTTACAACTCCCATGAAGCATTTTTAACCTTCCTTTTATAAATGAGAAAACTGAGCCTGAGAATTATACTTATTTAGGGTTATAGAACCAGGAAGTGATGGATGTGGTGATCACATCTAGGACTTCTGACTTTACGACACTCTGATGGGTTGAATAATATCCCCCAAAGATATCCAGGTCCTAATCCCTGGAACCTCTGAATGTTACCTTATATGACAAAATGAACTTTCAGATGTAGTTAAGGATCTTGAAATTGGGAGAGTATTCTGGATTATCTAGGGGGGCCCCAAATGTAATCACAAATGTCCTTACAAGAGGGAGGCAGAGAGAATGAACTACAGAGAAGGCAGCAGTGTGAGGACTGAAATCAGAGGCTACTGCTGGTTTTGAAAATGGGGGAAGAAACCACAGCCAAGAAATGCAAGAAATGCAGCTTTATACAGTGGAAAAGCAAGGAAACAGATTCTCCCCTATAGCCTATGGAGGGAGCATGGCCCTATCTACACCTTGATTTTGGCCAAGTGAAACTGATTTTAGATTTCTGACCTCCAGAAGCGTCAGAGAATAAACTTGTGTTGTTTTAAGTCACCACGTTTGTGGAAATCTGTTACAGCAGCCATAGGAAGCTAAGGTAGCCACAGGTTAGGATGGTTCACAAATATTCCAGTTCTCTTCCCAAATCCATGATAAGATTGTATTTCTGTCTCACACTGAAGTTAGGAGTGACTGACCATGTGATTTGCTCTGACCCATAAAGTGTGAGCAGCAAAGACACGTTAGTTCTGAGTAGTCAATGCACAATTCATCACCTTCCCTTTTCACCTCTGTGGTCAAGAGGAAGTTTCCATCAGCCTTGGTCCCTCAGTGACTATAATGAGCAGAGCCTCCTGGCAACTTACACTAAACATATAGCAGAAGGAGAATTCAACCTTGGTTGTATCAAGCCTCTGAGATTTGGTGATTGTTTTTCACTGAAGCATAACCTAGCCTATCCTGACAAATACAGATTATAAAATTTGTGTTCATTCCACAGAACCAAGATGCCTACATGTTCATCTGACTACTCTCCCCAGTCTCCTATCATATTCCTAATATGTTAAGGTCATTTTTACCTGAATCCTCCACAATTCTGAACAGTCTGTGGTGTACCCTATGGAATCACTGACTGAATGGTTGAGGCAGATATCCTAACAAAAAACTGAAACTGAACCCCAACTTCCTTCTTATACCTCCAGGTCCCACTGTTCTCTTTTCACTAGAGGGTGGTCTCTGTTTGCTACCATCATAGAAATCCCTCTCTTTCCTAGCGCAATTGGCATGAGTGATGTCAGTGTCTTCATGCTAACATCAGAGGAGAGGGAGGCCCAAAGCATCCAGACTTCAGTATCAGAGTCACATTCTCTATCCGATTATAGACTGCTACATGTGGGCTACCCATGGGCCTTCACCACACAGCACCTGTTATCACTGTTACCTGCTTGCTTCCCTTACCCAGTGTGGCTTTGTTTTTCTCTCGGAACATCCCAAAGAGGCTTCCTGGCAACCCCACCTCCTCCCTAACCCTCACCCCTAGCTCTGAGCATGGTAGTTTAGGATTTAGAGTGATTTGGTTTGCTTTAGATGGATTAAAAAGATAATATTCTGAAGCTGAGGCTGCTCAGCTAACCTGTACAGAGAGTGCAACTCAGACCTCCAGTGACAGGCACCATCTCCAAAATGCACATCTCCAAAATGTACACAGGGCTGTATCACACTGAAATGCAGGGCTGTACTGTGCGCGTGATGTGAAGATCTGTCTCTCCTGAAGCTATGATCTGAGATGGACTTTGGAAGGCAAGGACGATGTCAAAAACAAGAAGCAATGTGTTGAGCAAATCCCTGCCTCAAATTAAAGCCCTGCCTTTATTGGTGCAGAGATCTGCTAAAAGCTGTTATCTGAAATATCTGCAGACAGTTTGGATCTGTGAATAATTGCTATCTGCACATCTCAAATTCTTTACAGTTTTCTGTTAGACATATCTGCACGAGGCTATAAATAGTGAAGCAATGTCGTTCACTGTATAATACAGTCTCTCCGCTTTTACAACTCATCATGAACTTCTATGTAATTTATTTTTTATTGAAGAATTCCAATTAATGGCTTCCTGGTGATTTTAAAGCCTCAAATTATCAGTCTCTGAAAACAAAGCAGAGAACATAATTATCATAAACCGAGAATTTTTCATTTTGAAGCTTATCTGTTTGTGCTAAGTATCTTGTCTGTAAGTAATTAGTGCCTTTATTTTTTTTTCAGTAAAAATAATGACCATTCTATGCTACACATCCAAATTTTGTTAACTGCTAGATGTACTGTATGTATTATATTTGAAAATGGACCACCTTGGACTAGTTTTAAAGTATTTCATCAAATGATAATAGCAACAACAAAATACATCTGTTTGTCAGAATAAATTATGTGCCATGTATTTAAAAAACCTATTATATCCTTTTGCTTTCTTTCTAAGAATAAAAGCCTCAGAAAAATATGTACTTGCCATTTATTACCAGGGCTGTGTAACAAGAAAAGACTCGTTTTATCTTCCATTTATAATTCCTAACTGCTAATCAAATTGATCAGCCAATAGCTTGGCTATAGAGGGTCTTTCATACGACCATTTCAAAATGTTTTATGAGAGATAAAACAAAATTCAACGAAATTAAACCAATTTGAATGACAATGTGAGCCAAACATTCCTTTAAGTATTCTGAGAACTCAAGTTCCCCCCCCCCCCATTTAAAAAAAAAAAAAAAAAAAAAAGACACAAAAAGAAAATTAAAAAACTTCGAAAAACCCAATTCCCCCCCCCCCCCGATTAAAAAAAAAAAAAAAAAAAAAAAGGTTCTATCGATGAAGCAGGAATTGCCACATCTTAAGAGAGACTTGGTTGCTCAGGGAAAATACTGTCCAAGAGTAGTTTCCCCTTTAGGCTAGGAAACTGACCTGACCTGATGTTAGGATCAGCTTTCTTCCACTTAAAACAACACTTTCTCAAGTTAAAAAACTTGAAAATTACAGACATATATGATGTAGAGTGTCCATTTAGCCACCTTTACATACAAAAAGTATTCATTTTCCTGCTTTTAATATTTTAGCATGCCGATTCGGTAAAAAAAGAAACAGACATTTTTTTTTTAAAGGATGAAATAGATACAGTTGCGTCTTATTTTATGTATTATTATGAGTATTTCCCCATACCATAAAATATTTTTTCAAAATATGAGTTTAAATAGCCGCATATTTCATAACAGTGCTGTATATATCATAATTTAACTATTTCCTTATGTTAGACATTTATGTCATTTCTAAACTTCTTTATCTGATAAATAATGGTGCAACAAATATGTCTGTCTGTGTTTTTTTTAATATCTCTTATTATTTCCTTACAATAAAATCTTAAAAGACAACTATCAAGTCATAGGTTTGAAAATTTCAAAGCTCTTTACTCATGTTAAAAATCTGCTGTGCGGAAAGACTATAACAGTTTATATCCCCATATCACTAAATGAGCAAGCCCTTTTGCCCACATTCATGACCATGGTGAGTGATATAACAACTTGCTTAAGATTACGCTGACTTAATACAAAATGTGGGGTTTTGTTATTTTTGTTTGCATATTTTTAATGGGTTGTAAGGTTACATATATTTAATATACTTATTCTCTCTCTCTCTCTATATATATATATATATACACATATATGCTTACTTATATTTACTTTTATCATATTTTAAAAGAAGATTAAGATTTCTTCGTATACATTTGCAGTAACTTTTTATACAGTAAGTATGCCTTTTGTCTTGCATAATTTTACCTCAATGTCATTTGTCTTCCAATTTTGTTTTATGTTTTTGACATGTATATATTTTTAAATTCTGTGACTGTTTTTATACAAACAAAATCCTTTTCCATTAAAGATATGATAAATACTTACATATTCTTTAATGACTTTATATTTTTAAATTAATATCTTTATTAATAAGTTATTTTAGTATAAGAGAAGAGGTAATATTCTAACTTTATACTTCCAAATTGTAGAGTGATTTTCCTAACACCATTTATTGATCAACTATTTCCTTCTCTGGAAATTTGTGATATTCTATGTATCACATCCTACATTCTCATGGATCTGAGTCTGTTTCATGGCTATCTACTTTACTCCATGTATCTATCAGCTACACTATTTAGATTATTTATATTTAGTAGTAGGTTTCACTGTCAAACAGAGAATTCTTATATCTGTACTCTCTCCTTATAAAATAATTGTGCATTTTTGAAAATTTTTTTCAAATGAATTTTACAACCATGTTGTTAATAATCTCCTTCTTGAAACTGCACTAAATTAATAAAAATAACTTGGGAAGATAGACATCTTTACAGTAATCAACCTTCCCATCCATGACAAGTTACATCTTTAAGTGCTTAATGCCCCTCAGTAAAGTTTTATGCTTTAATTCATATAGTTTACCCTTTATGCTACCCTCTACTGAATTCCCAGTGTCTAGCAAATCCCTGGCCCACAGAAATCACACTATCATTATCTGTCTACTAAAGTAACTAATTTGTAGGTTCAAGCCCATACTCTACCATTTACTAGCTCTGCAACCTGAAATGAGTGCCTGAACATCTCAAATTCTGTTTCCTCAACTGTAAAATGGTGAAATAACTGTATCAACCTAATAAAATTATCATGAGAATTAATGGGATTACCTCATCAACTTAAAACAGCAACTTACGTATCTTAAGCTCCAATAAATATTCATGAATGCTGTGGTTATCTGGGAAGGGTGTTAAAGGACGAATCAATAAATTGCAGCCAGAGATGGAAGCATAGGGAAAATGAGGAACTGATCATGAGTCTAAAGTTTTAAGGTTGACAGAAATAGAAATTTTAAAAATAACAACTATTGGGCTTCCCTGGTGGCGCAGTGGTTGAGAGTCCGCCTGCCGATACAGGGGACACGGGTTCGTGCCCCAGTCTGGGAAGATCCCACATGCCGCGGAGCGGCTGGGCCCGTGAGCCATGGCCGCTGAGCCTGCGTGTCCGGAGCCTGTGCTCCGCAACGGGAGAGGCCACAACAGTGAGAGGCCCACGTACCAAAAAAAAAAACAAAACAAAAAAAACAACAACTATTGATTGTGACAGAGAAGTATTTGCTTTTGGAAACTGTAAGAACAAAAACTTGGCTTAGAAGCAAGCCCTACACACCTAGGGGAGGGTTGCAATGTTGGGAAAGAGCTTGATGTGACCAGACCCCAGGATGATCCCCAGGCCACAGAAATCTTTTCCTATTGGCATTAGCAGTGACAACCCCAAATCGAATGGAAGAAACACAACAGAGAAATATTTCTGGAAGAGTAGAATACATTAAACTCATCCTCAGTTCAAATATAGCCCATATTTACCCCGTAAATAAAGTGGGAAATTAAGGAAGTAATCCAAATAACTCATATTTTCTTCCAAGAACAGCACACCACTTGGCCTGCAATGATTTGAAGATATGTACTTAGATATTTGAGCCCAACTGCCCTAGTTGGATAATAGTTTCCATTCTCCACTTCAATGTTCACATAGACCCAGCCATAGTGCCTTTAAAAAGCCAAGGACTAACTTTAGCCACTGGTCCTGCTTTCAATAAAGTCTTATTTTAATAGAAACACTGTGTCTCTCTTCCAAGTCCCCACCTTTTTTAGGCTGCTTGCCAGCTGAAGGCAGAAAGAGAATTCTAGCACATTGTCCCCAAATTCCAGGCAGAGCACAAAAATAAACTGTCCCAGAATGTATTCCTTTTAAGAAAAATTGCTTATTCAAGGCTTGCTTTTCTTGTTTGCCTTCCTTCTTCCCTTTCCAAACACTTTTTCTTCTAACATCATGCTGTAAAGTTGCCATCTGTCTCAAACACACACATACACAAAAGGGAAATCCACTTACAATGAATACTGGAAAGAAGAAAAATAAGTTGGTTACAAGTGGGTGTTCTGCAGCATATGACTTTTCCAACCCAGTGGCCAAATTCTGAATTATCTCCTAGTCAACTGTCTCCCAGCTTGGCTCTTGAGACAAAAGTAAAGCAAAATGAATAATCTATTGTTTTTTAATTTACCTGTGCACAGTATCACCAAGGGAACACTTAATTTTTATAATCCTGTGATATAGAGATGGTCAGAAATTAAATTGTATAAACAAGAAAACTAAAGCCCAGAAAGGTAAAGATCTGATAAAGATCACAGGTGAGTTGAGAATTTCAAAGTGTGTGTTTGAGGATCCCCTGAATCAGCAACACCTGGGACACTTGTTCAAGGGCATCCCTTTACAGCATAAATTGGATATCATCCCCCTCCTAACAGCCACTCAATCACTGCCCGTTCATTTAGAAAGGAATCCACACTTGGATTTCACACTCCACACCACAGACCCCAGGACGTGGCCCTGTCCTCCCTCAGACCTCATGGCTGCTCCTCTCTCCTCGTCCATGCTCTCTTCTTGGTCATCATTCGCCTGAAACGTGTCCCTGTCTCAGGTTTTTGCACAACTGTTCCCCCTACTTGGAAGCTTCCCTCAACTCTCCAAACGGCAGGTTCTTTCTCCCTGTTGGAGCCCTTGAAAAGCCATCTCTTTCCACACTAGTAAGTGCAGCCCCACACACCTGTGTACCCATTTATTATATCTTCTTTTTATCTCATTTAGCAATCTCTGAATTTAACATTCGTTCATGGTGTGTTCATGAGTTACTTCTCCTGCCTCCTCTCTCTCACACACACATACGTGCACACACACACACACATTTGACGCAAAGCTTCACGAGGCAGTAATTTGTGTGTCTCAGACAACAGAGAACAGTGCAAAGCATTTATTGTTCAATAAAAATGCAGCCTACTTGACACCCTGTCAGACCTACAGAGTCCCCACCTAGGAGCAGGGACCTGGAGATCTGCATTTTAAATAGTTTCCTAGATGATTTCAAAGCACATTAATGTTTCAAAGTCCAGACAACAAATCCTTTAGCCAGAGCTGGACAGAAACCCTTGGCTCCTAGTGGTACGCTCTCCACCACACCGAGCTGCAGTTTTTAAATGGCTGGTCTATTTCAAACAGCGGCTTTAGCAGAATAGTTGTTTGGAAAGTCATACTGGGCTTTCACTTAGATGAAGTGATACCTTAAACTGCTTTTCCAAAATTCAATATATCCGTCTCTGGTTTAGGTTTTGGGCTTTGATGGGAAGCCTCAGAATTATTTGTGCAGATCGAGGGAGAGAATATTCTACAAGCATCTATATTCCACGAGTCACTAACTACTTGTGGGAACTTTGGCAATTTTATTAATTTCTCTGGGTCTCATTTTCCCCATCTGTAAAGTGAGCGTGTTGCATTAGATTATCTCTGCAGTCCCTCTGGGCTCAGATATTTTGTGATACCAAGTCATTCCAATTAATGTGAAAGAGCCCTTGCAGCTGTATTTAGTATTGTTAAAGGGCTCGGAACAGCCCGGCAGTCATATCATGTGGTCCAGGCACCCCTGCCTAATGCTTAGCATCTTATCTTGCATCAGAAAGACAAGAAAATATCCCATTCACATTGAAAACAAAAATGCATTTGTGCTAAGTCTAGCTGATTCCACTTAGAAGGCTGGTAAGGGATGTTTTGGTTGGGCACCTGGTAGGATGCACAATTGTTCTGTTTGTTAGAAAATCTTAACATCTGTCAATGACCCAAATAGAATGTTTCTCTGACCTACATCTTACACACTTACACACACACACACACACACACACACACACACACACACACACACATTTTGGGAAAACCTACTAAAAGGAATCACCAATTGTTCTTTTGAGAGACTCTAAAACCAGAGAGTCACACTTCATGTTTTAACTTAAAAGTAGGGTGGAATAATAAAATCATCCTGATGTTTCTAAAGGTAAGAGGAGGAGGGCTGTCTTTATTTGCCAGAACTGGCACTAGGCAGTCTCTGATATGAGCTGCCCGCAGTTCTTTAAAATCGGAGCCAGTTGGTATACAAGGGATGGAGGGGTCTTTGGGGCAAGCAGAGGAGGCGACAGGGTGCGAATGGCAGGTGGGAGGGGAAACTGCTGAATGAGTAAAGGTATGACTGGGTTATCACATCCAGAAAGCAGGCAGGATAGATCATTTTGATTATGTATGCCAAGGGGAAGAGTGTGGGGAAAATAGAGGAGTAAAATTAACACTGAGACAGAATTTTTCTTAACTAAACTTTTAGAAATTTGGTTCTCAATCTTGGTTGAGATTGCTTTTTGGTGTTCAAAACCGACAACACATTCTACCCTACCTAAGATCCATCCACTTTAGAAGGAAAATGTTATCACCTGACGAATTACAAAGCTACTCCGCTTTCAGTGTCACTTTATATTTAAATGAGTTTAGATGATTTATATGTATGAATGCAAACGTAAGATGCATGAGGTGTGAATATAAGCACACTACCTGATTTCTTAAGCCTCACGCACAAATCAGTCTCTTTAAGTCTCACTTCCTATGTAAATGATAACCACTGGAACCATGTTTCTATGTTAAAAAAAACAAAAAAATGAACTATCAAGTGCCTTATATAGGTGCTTCTGTTATCTTTTGATGCCTGAGGGTCCCTGCTGGGAGAAAGAGAGGAGGACTTGCCTTAAATTTGATGAGGCCACACCAAATAATGCGGACCAGCAGGCCTTATTTGTTCAATACACAAACAATGGGGTGGGAAGCAGATCTGGATCTCACCTTCCCCAACCTGCAAATGTGTTCTCCTTCATAAAACATTACACAGTTATTGACAGTTAGCCACAACATAGATAGAGGGTTTCATTAAGACTCTGTGTACTTTTCAATTTCAACTCACATTGTAGATGTGAACAAGAGTCTGTAAATGCTATTTAAAAGGCTGACAGCATTATACAACAGTGCAAAATGTTATCCAAGGAGAAATGACTACTAAAGATTAGAAAGGGAATTATTGTATCCAGTGGCTAGCAGACTTTTTGTAACCTGTATCAGCTAAGACAAGGAAATCCATTGCTCATTACCAGAAAGTAGGAGATTTTTCCTTATCAGGCCCATACGGTAAACTACTAATATTTAAAATGTAAAAGTTAAAACTGCACAAACATCTTGTAATTTCTTTTCAGACTATTCTTAGCCAAAGCCTTTAAAGGAACTGCCCCACGAAGTTGCCCTCACTAATTCATGGGGTCCTTTTAAAAACTACATCTTCAGGTTGAAAGGGGACTGTCCAAAGAGCCAGAGGGCTCCAAGTTCTGATAGTTGTTCTTTGTGATTTAGTAATGCCAACGGGGGGAGGGTGGTGGTGAGAGAAGATGGGTACTAAACAGATCCAGAATTTTCTAGGAAGACAGTCTAAACAAGGCTCTAGGAAAAGTCATTGAAAATGTCAGCCCAGTTAACAGAGACAGGTTCAGGGAGCAGCAAAGGCATGGCATGTACATTTTCATCTATTCAATCTGACCCTGGGCCCAGTGCCATAATCTTTTTTAAGGTTACTGTGGTGGGAAGGTTGCCTCCTGAATGTTTGCAGAGGTCTCCTAACATCCTCTGCTGAGGAACTTTAAACCTCAGGTACTATTTCAGAGGAGATGGACAGCACAAAACACAGACAGCAAATTAGCCACAGCAGACCCTGGATCTAAATGAGGTCCACTAGCTTTTCTGAAACCATTTCAAGGCTGAGGTGTTGTTGGGGGCACTAGAGGGGCTGAAGTGTGTGTGTGTGTGTATTTTTCCCCAAATTGGACCTCTGCCGAAATCTTTTAATAGGTACAGAGAGAAGGAAAAAAAATTTTTTTAACTACTTAGCTAAGCAATTTAAAAATTCTTTGCAAAAAAATAATAATAAAAAGAAAGACTAACAAAATTGCAGCTATAGCAGGTCTGTGAGGGTAACTTAGTAAAATACTCAGCGGATGGCGGCAAACCTCTAATGGAAAGTTTTGTAAGTGGCTGAGGCCAAAGTAGGCATTAATTACAATGAAAAATCAGTTTAGAGTAGGCCACAACTAAATTGGAAGCTGGTCCTCTAGGTAAAACAAAGAAAGTGAACAGCAGCCTCAGATTTGATTACATGGCAATACAAGAAAAATGTGCTGTATGTTGTCTATTATTAAAGCTGCTTTGGGGCCCTGTGTTGGGTGCCTCAGGGATTTTAATAAAAAATCAGTAATAGGTCGGCTGCCCTGGCTCACTGTGGCTTTTTGGAGTATTTGCAGGTTCAGTGCTGGTCCTGCAGTGCAAATTAAGTCATTTCAGACAAGCAGCCTCAGAAAGTGTTATGTGATAGCAAAGTTCAAATACTGCACTTTGGCTCTAAAAGGACACAGCACCCCACTGGAGTGTGATTCAGAGTTTCAAAGAAATAATAAAATTACATCAAAAGGAGAAGGTGGGGAAATGAAAAGCTAAGAGAAACAAAAGAAAAGAAAGGAAAAAAGAGAAAAAGAAAAAAAGAAGCAACTGGTTGTTTTTGTATGTCTTTGATTACTCTTGCCAAATACTAGTCCTGGTACATAAACTATATGAGTGCATAAAATATTACCAACGAGTCAGTTAATGGCAGTGAAGGCAACTATTAACCTGGGATTTTTCTTTTTTTTTTCATCTTACAAATGTTAACTCTATAACTCTTTTTATATTGAGGTAGTGATATTAATAATATTGTCTTTATTACTAATATCACCACTGGGTCCATGGCACAACCATATATATCCTAGCCATGAAACATTAACAAAAGTTCACCCTGATTAAGAAATCAAGCCTATAAATCTACATTCTTTCAAAGATGAAAATGTCTGGGGCAGATTATTTTCTACAAGACAGTTACGTGAAGAGTATATTTCCCAGCTTTTTCTAGGTGCACCATAGACCTGATGGCTGGCATTTGCTATCAGAGACAAACAGTCCCTGGTCTGAGAATCCTGACTCAATCAACTGTGGGTACTTGGGTAGGGGGTGCGTTCCCAACCTGGACCCTTGCCCAAATATCTGGATAGGCTCAACAGCGAGACAGAAGACAATGCTGCTGTAAGATGTATGTAAGAAGTATGTGCCTGTGTGTGCCTGAGTGAGGGTTTGGCAGTGGAGGTAGGGCCTCTGAGTCAGAAAGAAAATGAGCTTTTATCCAAGTAATTTAAAAATTCTTTGCCATTGTCATTTTTTAAAAATTTTAATAAATAAGGAAAATCCCAATCCATGACCCTGTGGAATTTCCCTTGTCCAGCATCAAACAATATCTACCCAGTTTTAGGACCTGCCTAATCTGTTGGTAGAGGGTGCAGTGGCATAACTCAACTGATTTCAAGAGGTTGCAGGAAATCCCAGTTGGCCGCAATCACCTTCTTCCCCTATCTGCTGACCAATACCTGAAATTACCTGAGTTAGATAGCTACTCCTTTAGTTTAGTTCACACTTTCCTGCAAAATCTTCTTAAGATTTAAGAAGTAAAAGAAGTATATGAACAGAAAGCACAGGGAAAGAAGGAGGGCCTAGATAGATAGGGAATTGGTCTAAAAAGGCTGAAAATAAAGTTCATCACAGCTGTAACTTCCCTAAGGGTCATCTCTGAGAGCCTCAGATGGTTTCTATGGAATCATGGGATCGCCATTCCTCTTTTGAGAATAGAAGCAGGAGAATGGAGAACGTGCCCTTCAAATGGGAAAGCACCATGAATTCAGTCCACGGGGATTACACAGACTTAAAAGCAATCATGCCCCTCCATTCAGTCCTACAACAAATATCTGTTGAGCAACTACAAGGCATCAGACTTTGTTCAAGCTGTTATGAAATCAGAAGGGAAAAAGACAGTCCCCTTAAGTCATCATCCCCAGATCTCAATGGCCAAAGTTTCATAAAACTTTGCTCTTCCCAAGCTGTTGAAAAAGTGGAACCAAAAAGCAAAAAGAAGACAAAAGAGAGTAAAAGTATGGGCAACACAGAAAAGACGATAAAAGGGTCACAGCTTAGTTAAAGTGTACAGAGACCCGATAATACTGACATTCATTCAAAGTTATCAACTGGAAGATAATAGGTGGCTTCAGTTCTTCCAGCACTCTGGTTGGGAGTGATATTTCCTTTCTGATTATACTTTTTAAAAAACCTAGTAGCAATGATTAATGTTTTGTACTCCAGCAACAACACCTGTTTCAACACAAACTGTGCAGTATCATTTTGTACTGATAATGCATTACATCGTCTTAAATATTTTCAAAGTAAGGTACTCAGTTTTTCAGAAGTTACATAATGATCTTGATAAGGATATTTCAAATGTATCTCTTGTTCAATAGCTAGCAGGCTACTAAGTTATGAAATATATATATTCATGTATATACACAGGAATCTCAGAATAAAAACCTCAGAATGGAAAAATCACATATTGAGATTTGAAGCAATGATAGACTACTTCTGTTTATACATATATATTTTTAAAGATTATTTTTAAAGCTCATCCTTTCAGAGTAGAGATTTTTTTTCCATAATTTGTTATAAACAGAGGACCTTAAAAAAGTAAAACGTTCCAATCTGGATATGTTTTCCCAGTGCTTATGACTCCTTTCTAGACCTGTGCCATCTGCACAAAACCTTAATGCAGGGGCTTGACTAAGTTTACAGGTATCCAGTATTTAAATAATAAGTATATATATTCCCATATTATGCAGTAATTTTTATGTGGAAGTCAAAAATACTTATTGAAATTTAAATTGAATTCACTAAATCATCCCTGGCTTCAGATGAGTTTGGAGAGAAATATATTTCCTACCCAAGTGAAAAATTATAGAAATTTCTAGTGTAACCCTCTCCTCCACAGAGTTCTAATTGTGAAGCTGTAAAATTCAAGTGTTTAATATGTCATATGGGGAAGGATAGATATATAGAATTTAAATCCTTGAACCTTCAACCAGCCCCAAAAGGTAGAGACTGTGTCTATCTTAGGTCTTATTCAGAACCAAATTTCCATTACTCATGACAGTCCCTAGCACTGTCAATAAATAAATATTTGCTGACTGGCTGGCTAATAGCAATGTCAGAAATGTTTTGGTAACACCCACTAAACTTGAAAGGATGCCCATTCTTAGCATTTAGGAACCTCAGGGTGTATATAAGGGCAATCTTTTTAAAAAAAAATTTTTGTTTTAGTTTTTGGCTGCACCATGCAGCACATGGGATCGAACCCACCCTCCCCTGCATTGGAAGCCTGCAGTCCTAACCACTGGACCACCACAGAAGTCCCAAGGGCAATCTTTTTAAGTCAAGTTTCTCTCTGAGACAACAGTCCTTGGAGTCAACAAGGGAGTGTGTGTGCGTGTTTCTCACTCAGTTTGCATTTAGGAATAAAGCCCAGTCCCTCTCTTGAAGACCTCCATTATCCATCAAGTGAGACAGACAGAACCCCATGACAATAGAATGTGATAATGCTGTAGTATGAGTAGAAATAAAGTCTAATGGAAGCACCGTAATGGTGATGTTCCCCTCGTGCTTCCTAAGGATGTAGTATTGGAGCTGGGCTAAGAACTGAGGTCCAGCCCCAACTGAAATTGCCAATCAGGAGACACTGGGAACTTTTGCAAGCAGTTTCAGTAGAGTTAAGGAGATTCCACAGAGCAGGAGACTGACAGCGAGAAGAGTACATTTGTGAGCTACGAATAAACTTATTTTCAAAAAGTATCCTTGAAAAGGAAAAATTCAGAGAGATTGGATGTTCACATGAGGAAGATGTGTGGCCACCCAGATTGAAGATGCAAGAAAGAACGAGAATAGCTGGACAAATGGTCCATGATGCAGGCTGCAGTCTCCAGGAATTAGTCTTGAAAGGAGCTGCTGTATCTTCTTCCAAACAAATGGGGAAGGAGTAAGAAAAGACAAAGATATAAATAAACTTGAAATTAAATGGAAAAGAAAGTTGGAAGCACTGTTACCTAATAAAAACAATAAGAGCTACAACTGAGGATCTACTGTTTTCTGAGCTCTTTGAACACAGCATGTCATTGAATTTTCTTGACAAATCATATGAAATAAGTAAGGTTTTCAAAATAAGGAAATGAAAACTTAGGACTAAGTCAACTGGCCAAGGTCACACAGATGGTAAATGGTGGAGCCAGAATTCTAACTTAGTAAGTCCAGAGTCCATCATTTTTCCACCATACCAAGACTGTCATCCATGACCTTGCAGGCTGCCCACTAATAGAAAGGGGGCTAAGGACAGAATTGGTTGTTTAAAGAAGTGATAAAATAGTCATCCCTCAGTATCCTCCAGGGCTTGGTTCCAGGACCCCCTGAGGACACCAAAATCCTTGGATGATCGAGTCCCTTACGTAAAATGGTAGAGTATCTACTCATAATCTACGCCCATCCTCCCATAGACTTTAAATCATCTCCTGATTACTTATAATACCTAATACAATGTAAGTGCTGTGTAAACAGTTGCCAGCATGCAGAAGACTCAGGTTTTGATCTCTGGAACTTTCTGGAATTTGTTTCCGAACATTTTCTGTCCAGAGTCGGTTGTATCCTCAGGTGTGGTACTGCAGACACAGAGGAGCAACCATATCAGAAAGGAATGGAAAGAAGTTAACTCGCTATTAAAAAGTTATTTTCAGCAACTTTAAAAGTTCATCTGAGGTTGGAAATCATAAATTTTTATCAACCAATGAAATCATGAGATTTCCCTCAGCATTGGCAAGAAAAGGGAGGAGGTATTTGAGTTGATCTGGACTTGGCGGGGGTGTGGGCAAAGTCGATAACAAACTGAAGGTGTGAGATAGAGTGTAGTTGAAATGATTGACTGCTGTGCCCAGGTCAGATGGGAGAAAGTGATTATAAAAGGGAGATTAAGGATAGGTATAAAGATGAAAAGATCTTGATAGAGTTGAATTAACATGAAGGCATGGGAGGGATGGCCTACACACAGTACTCAGAAAGGAAAAACTCAGAGTAACAGGTTAAAAGGGTTGAACAGTAACATCATAATCCAAGCCATTCAGATGAGCTGCTAAAGGACTGAAGGTGAGAGAAGACAGTGGGAAAAATGAACACCAGAGAAACATATATCAGCAGCATTTTAGTGCATTATCAAAATGGAGTTTGGGAAGACACAGGATAATGCAAGAGACTGGAACCTATTGGAACAAAATCTTAAACAAAACTGAAGAAAATCCTTGAATTCTATAAGTACCAATGGGAGAGATGGAGAGATGGATGGGTGGATGGTGGGTGGATGCATGGTGGAGAACGGGCATGTACTTCAGAGAAGGAAACCTGCTGAACAACAAAAAATGTGCATTGTCTTAAAACACCAAAATAAATAAACCAATTTTGCCACAATTTGTTTCACACAGAGGTATACCACCTTCATCTTAGAGGATAATAGGTTGAGGACAATCAAAACTAAAAAGTAGCCTGCTTAAATGCATTTGATTATAGAAAAAGTTTCTTTCTCTCTTCTGGAGGGAGAGTATAAATAAATAATTTCACTCATTTGGGGAAAAAAAAAAGTAGCCTGCTTAGAAAAAAATAAAAACAGAGTAATAGTGGTTTTCTTTACATAGTGGTATTATGGAATTTTTGTGTGATTTTTCTTTCTTTCTTTGTACTTTCCTATACCTCCCAAATGTTCCACAGTAAACATATATTACTAGCATATGAAACGTTAATGTTTTAAGGAAAAATGTATTATATCACTCTACAGGCATAAAAGACAATACATATTATAAGCATTCTGCAGGCCTTGTTGGAAGTCTTGGGAATTCTGTAATATTTTATATTTTAAATATATAGATTGGTACAACATTGTAACTATACTTCGATTGAAAAAAATGATAAAAAAGTTAAAAATTTAAAAATAAAATTACATATATGAATGCATATATGTACATATAACATACATATATGTATACACATATATTATTCTGTATAAACACATATATGTATACATATCTTTTTCTGTATATGCACATGCGTGTATGTGTATATATATGTGGTGTGTGTGTGTATTTAGGTTTAAACATGGGTAAAGAGGACACAAACATACATATTACCCTCTAAGAAAAGAGTAAATACTAAGTGATTTTATCCACTACTGTAACAAAAACAAAAAGCTTTACCCTAAAATATTGAGCTAAATATTAGTATTTCTCAAATTCTGTGGGTGGTCAGCTTTCATTAAAGAATAAATACATCCATATTGCTTGATGGTGTTAATAAGTAGCCCAATCTATATAATATAGCTAAATGTAACTATTCTATTTGCCTCTTTTCTGATCCACACACTACGCATTGGAACTCTATTTTCTTCTGTCTTTTGTGGGAGTTTTTTGGGCTGTGCCACTGACTTTCTGCACATTGCTCTCTGGAAAGGCAAGCACAGGGATACGAGGGCATAAAGGATTCAGACACAAAATGAGGCCTCTCCTTATGGAAACAATTATGTGACAGATTCCACTTGGCTATAAGAAAGCTACAGAAGGGGAAAAGAAGTCCCCCTTTGTTTGTGGGAGGGTCCCTGAAAACACAGCCTAGGACGATTGTTCAGCCCAGCTCAAGATGCTCAGGCCCACACTGGGGGCCCCGATTAGTTCTACATTCAAATCTTCAAAGAAAGATGATAGTACTATTTCTTCAACAAAGATTCTTCTGCATGTGCTAGTATCAATGAACACTTTAATCAAAGCATGTTTCTTAAGTAAATAACTGACATCACATACATGATTTTAAACCTCAGTAAATGACTTTGGACAGTAACATATTCAGAAGCTGAAAACATGAACAGGGAACCAAACACAAAGTCAAACTTCAGGAAAGTTAGGGTCAGCATTAAGCACGTGTCACAACGTGCCATCAATCCCCATTCCCTAATATGTTAACCCACAGAGAGTAAAGATTTTTAGATCTTCCCTCAAACTGTTCTCACAAGGTTTTCTAGGACTGTTTCTTCCAAAGCCACACAAAAGGGGGAAAAAATGAAAGAACAACTTCACAGGAGAGTCACCCTTAGTCGCATTTGTTAGTCTTGCTTGTCCACCCAACCACACAGCCCATTTGTTCAGAGATAACTCAGAGAAAACCAACATTTACATTTTGCAAAATCATTCATTTGAAACCCTAATTATTTTTCCCTATATCATCATTCAGTTAAACCAAAGCATCTGTTTTTATTACTCCCCCAACTACTACTGATGAACAAAAAAGGAGCTTGAATTTCATGAGTCTCTGAGATTTTCACCTTTCTTAAACGTATACTAAAGGCCTCCTTAGTCAATATTTTCACAAACAGACAGCTGTAATTAATCCAGGTTTTACGTAAGCTAACAAATGGCTCTCCCTCACAATAGCAGTGTAAGCTGATTCACGAACTTGCTAATGTCCTCCAGGTTGCTGACGGAGCCCACAGTTACACAGCAACTGGGGTATAATAAGAAACGTATTTGGTCTCTGTCCCCCCCATTCCTGGCACAAAGCTCCTAAACCCCTTTCCCGAGTGATAGTGTCACTGGCAAAGCCCATTAACAATTCCCAGGAAATAAAAATAGAATCTGGATAATAAAGTAAAGTCTAACCTTTTTTTCCTTTGTGCTCTGTCTAGTTTCACTTGCTCACAGGGGGCTGCATGCAGAGGCCTTGTACCCAGCACTTGAGACCAGAGCTCCTGGTGCAAAAACGGCTGTGCTGATACCTCACCTCCGTGGGCTGCGCGCAGAAATGCTGTGCTTTATACCTCAATTCAAGATGGCGGCAGTGGGCCGTGTGCAGAGCTGCTGCACCCGGCACTGTGATAGTGAGCACACCTGTGCCGGCCCTGGAAGAAATCCCCCCTCCCCCACTCCCGAGATCCCTGTAAAGCAGTACCACCTGCCTAGGGCTTCTGGGAGGAAGAGAGTGTGCGCCCACCTCTCTATTCATTCTCTGATCAAAGAATAAAGCTCTCTTTTGCTTCTGAACTGAGTTCGGTCTTGTTCTATTGGCTCCGACGATGTAAGGCAGAAGGACCCTTGTTGGGGATGACTCGGGAGGGTCGGGAACAATAGGGGAGTCTCTGGTTACTCCTAAGGTGCTCTTTTGAGCATATCTGAGTTTATGCTGATGAGGTGACTTAGGGTGAGGCGCCTGGATGGCCTCAGGATGGGGCTGGTCCACAGAGACCCAGTGATTAGAGGGTTGCAACGTCCAGCCCCACCTCCCGACCTCTGGGAAGGAGAAAGGGAGCTGGAGTTGAAAACTCTATAAAAACTAGGGAGTAATTTAGTGACCTGCATTCTCATTCTAGATCTGTTTTATCATGGCAAGATCTGCTCTTTCTTCTGAACATTTCTGGTGTTTTTTTTGTTTGTTTTCCTTTCATCATTACTCTAGGTCTCCATTTTCTTAAACTTTACAATTCATTTATTCAATATTCATGACACAAATATCTATTGAGCATTTAATATTCCAGACAATATTGTAGGTACTCAGGGATACATCAGTGCAAAAAAACAAAACAAACCACAGGTCTCTACCCTCTTAAAGCTCATGAGACAAAAATTAACAGCAAAAAGAATAACTAAATAAATAAAACATAAATTACATGGTATGTTCAAGTTTGATTGAAAAAAATGCGTCAGGGGCATGAGGGATCCAGGTGGGTAGTGGGCAGTCGCAGGCTTAAACAGGGTGCTTAGGGTAGACTTCACTGAGAAAGTAAGTTCTGAAAACTGATGTGGAGGTCAGGGAGTTGAGTGAGCTCAGGTGGGTACACGCTTGCTATGTGATCATGGAGAAATCAGAGGGCACTGTGGTTGGAGCAGAATGATCAAGGGAAGGAAAAGTAGGAGATAAAGTCAGAGCCTTACGGGCATTTTTCACAAACTTTCGACATGTTTAGGAGAACCACTCTGGCTGCCAAGTTAGGAGTGTAGGAAAGGGCGCAGGAGACCTGTTAGGGTGCTACTGAAATAGTAGAGGCAAGAGGTGATAGTGGCTCAGACCAAGGTATCAGTGGAGGTGACCAAGTTGTTAACGCATTTTGTACGTAGAGCCAACAGTGTTTTCTGACAGACTGGATGTAGAAAGAGACAGAAAGGAGACAAGAATGATTACCAGGTTTCTGACTTAAGCCTTGGAAGGTTGTACTTCCATCTACTGATATTAGGAAAACTGTGAGTAGAGCGATTTTGGGGGGCGTTGGGGGGGAATGTGAGATCAAGAGTTCCATTCTGGATATGCTGAATAAGAGATGTCTACTAGATATGCAAGAGGTCTTGTCAGCAGTTGGATATAAGAGTTTAAGGTTCCAGAGAAAGAGTCCAGGTTAGAAATAAAATAAGGAATAGTGTGGTTTCAACTTTTTTTTTTTTTTTGCTTTACCACTCTTAACAGTTTGGAAAGTTTAGGTCTATAATTAGTATGTCACTACCCCATTCCCTTTATGCCAAGATTATCTGGAGAGAAAGAGAGAGGGGGGAGCAGGGGGAAAGAAGCAGAAGGGTGGAAAGAAGGAAAAGAGAGAGGGAGGGAGGGAGGAGGCAAGAAGAGACAGAAACTGATTGATTGGTTATTGGGAGATTTACAATCTATTGATAAGAATGTGTTACTTCCCTAAAAATCTGCTTCAGATAGAGGGCACACTTTTCAACAGTTAAATGAAATCCTAAAAACCGTTAATCCTATTTTCCCACAGATACACATCTTTCATTGTTTCTAAGTCATTCCTAGTAGAGCCTCCATTAGAAATGGCTCATAATTTTTTATTTTTTTTTTTGCGGTACGTGGGCCTCTCACTGTTGTGGCCTCTCCGGTTGCGGAGCACAGGCTCCGGACGTGCAGGCTCAGTGGCCATGGCTCACGGGCCCAGCCGCTCCGCGGCATGTGGGATCCTCCCGGACCGGGGCACGAACCCACGTCCCCCGCATTGGCAGGCAGACTCTCAACCACTGCGCCACCAGGGAAGCCCGCTCATACCATTTTAACTTGAAGTTCATCAACCTCCAACCTTTCAAATAATTAAATATTTAAATACTCAGGAAAGCCCACATTTGTGAAGCAAGAATCGTTTTGCAATGCAAATTGCCGCCCTTAATTTCTCTGCTGGTAAAATAAGACTTAACAGGGATCCAGTTTGCTTCTAGCGTGTGTAAAATAGAATACCTTCCCCCGTGGGCTGGGTTCTGGGATGCCCCCTCGGTTTCGGAAGAGCCCTCGCTCATAGAAAAGTCACAAGAGGGAAAGGGAAGAGGAAGGAAAGGGAATCTTAATGGTCTCAGGCACATTTTCCAAGCTGATTCCTGGCCCTTTTCCTTAATATCAACTGCTCTGTGTGAAACAAGCGTGGAGAACGAGCCTGGAGCCTTTAGAGATGATTTGCAGCTCCAGTGACTGTCGGTGTCCGGCAAGCCTGGCTCACAGGTGACTCTCCATTGCTGATGAGTCTCTCACCACCTGCCTAGCGAGAAGCGAGAAAGGCAGGCCCCTGCTCCCCCAGTGACCCCAGCCTGCGGAGAACCAGTGTGTTTACATCTGCCAGAAAACGGTTAATCCACGGGGCTGAATTTGCCTCCAGACTTTCTCCCCACTAAGACTCTCTTCGTGTACTAACAGAAAAAGTGAACTTTTCCCCCTGAATTGAGTTTTGAGGGCTTAAATACATGAGCAAGTGTGGACAAAGAAGAAGAGAGCGAGAGGGAAACTTCAGTACCATGATTCAACAGAGCCTTGTCTCTGCTGTCTTCCTCTGCGTTAAATTGGTCATGACCTTCCAGGTGTCTTTAAGGGTGAAGCGTGTGCTGGACCATTTTGAGCTGAGCTGGCCAGTCCACGTGACCCTCCTGACATCAAGAGGCAGGCTTTTAAAAGAAGAGAGGCACCTTGTCAGGGCTCAGGGGTCACTAATAGCCTGCCTTGGGCCCTCCAATAGGTCATGTTCTGCTTCCTTGTCCAACACAAAGGGAAAGGCAAGGGAGGCTGGGGAGGGGAGGGGGATAATTATCATTCTGGTGTTTTGTTCCTCAGGCCCCGAGTTATGCTCCATGTCACTGTGTTAATGTGCCTGCAACCAGGGAGACACATAATGCTCCTCTCAGCCCTGTTTATTAGCAAGATCCATTTGCAAAAGGCCCTTCTTTTGTGCCACAATATGAATGTGCTTTGATGGCAAATAATTACGGCAGTCCTTTTGACATGAAGATCCACAGGCTGCCCTAGTTAAGCCAGTAATTAGCCTGTCCTCCTTTTTTTTATATTATTATTGAGAAACTACAAATTATCCTCATATGTGCACTGGCCATTGCTTTTTCTCCTTTCTATTCTCCCACTCTCTCCTACTCACTCTCTCCTGCTCTCTCGCTCGCTCTTTTCTCTCTCCCTCTCCCTGTCTCCCTCAGCACTTTGGATAAGCGGAATGCAGCTGCACAAAAGCAAGATAAAGCTCGACCATCAGGATGATGAACAATCTGGATGAAGAGCCTTCGAGATGAACACAAAAGCTGGAGATGTGCGGTTGATGTAGGCCTGGACAGCTGAAGCATGCTGTGGTCTAAGGATGAATAGCCCTCATTTGTGAATATACAGATTTTCCACGATGAATAAAAACTGAGTGGAGGTCACAATAAATAAACTTTTCCCCCCCTTCTCCTTCAATAATAATTCAGGTTCCCGGCACCAAACAGCTGTAAATTGAAGGTTGTGCTTAGTTTTCTCAACTCTCAAAGGGGATAATTAAGCTAAGATCACATTGTTTGATATATTAGTGTAATGATGAGCTACTATATTCTGCTTGTTTCAAGTTATTTTAGTTTTTCTTTCCCATTATCTTTTCTTAAATTACATTTCAAATATATTTTAAATGTAGGAACAGCAGTTCTGAAACACAGTTTGCCCTGTGTTTGGATCTATCTGAAATGTATTCATATAACATTTAATTAAAGCGCCAACATCCCCCTTTAGAAAATGTGTGGAGGTAGAAATATCTATATTATCTGACTAGTTCTGACACAATCTTGCCAAAAGGCTGACTCTTTTTCCTTATTGGTGCAAGATAATTAGACCATCATTAACCTCCCGAAGCATCACCGTCAGTATTTCTTGTGTTATAAAATCAGGATTTGGGAAGATTTTCATAATTTTGCTTAAGATCACTGAGGAGGCAAAGATCAGTTCTGAAACATGCTCAGCTTAAAAGATTTCTGGAAACCAGAATCTGCAAGGCTACAGAACACCCTCTCCTATTTGTGAAGCCTTGACAATAAAAAGGCCCAAATACTGTTTTGTGTTTTATTAATGGAGGTTAGATTGTCATTTTCTTCCAATAATTTTTGAGCTGAAAATGTATTGGAAAATCTGAATAACTATATCAAATAAAAAAGAGAAACATTACATTTCTAGAAACCATTATTTCCCGATTTTTTGGTAATTATAAAATATTCTCCATTTCAAAAGCAGTTTTGTGGATTTTTTTGTTCATTTGATGGGTTGGTTATAGCTGATTATTTTTCCCAGGAATTTTTCTACTCTCCCCAATTAGTCCCAATCCAGAGTGGGTTCTGCCATGTCCACATTCAGGAAGGTCTCTAGATTTGAACCAGGTGTGGAGAACAATTTATGGGCAGGCACACCGAGAAGCACGGAGAAGTACGGAGAAGCTACCCTTGACTCCACTATGATCTAAATTCCCCAAAAGAAGAGACATTTCTTAAAGGTCCTAACGCTGGAGACCTGTAACTCAAGGACAGCCCACCCACTGCATGATGGAAAACCACCCTTCCTCGTGGCTTCTCCAGTCTAGTCGGAGGAACCCTAGGGAAAGCAAGCAGTTAAATGTGTGTGCAACAGGAGAAAGCAAGGGCAAGAAAATATAAGCCTGGAGCAGTCCCAGAAAGAAGAGTCTGAACCCATTCACAAAGCGTACCCTAGAGGGAACCCTCAGATTCTTGGAGCCTGCTTTTACTTTTTGGTAGCAATAAACCAGCCAGAGGCAAAAGAAATCAGGCAGTGAGCCTCAAACAAAGGCAACCACTGCCACCTCTGTTTGCTGCCATCTTGGGGCTGCTTTGAAAAGGACCGTTGCCTCTATTTGGAAATGTTACTACACAGGTTTAGGCCAAGGAAGCTCCGTTTAGGAGCTCACCTGGGCCAAATGTGAAATAGCTTAATAAACTTTTAAGTACAGGGAGCAGACCAGATCTGGAAGGATGTGCAGGCTTGTCTAAAAGCTCAAGCTAATTAGCATTTTTCTCACCTTTCTCCTTAAGATTTATTCATTCCACCCACAATTTATTGAATGTCTGCTATATACTTGGTAGTTTTCCAGGCTGTCGAATCTAGCAGAGAAACAAAACAGGTCATGTTTCTACTTTCATGGAACTTACATTTCAGTCGGAGGAGATAGACAGTAAACAAATAAGTGAATAAAATATAGCATACGAGGTAGTGATAAATGCTGCAAAGTAATACAAGGCGGATGATGTGGAGGAAGTAGATGTATTTTACTTAGGCTGGTCAGGGAAGGCCTACCCAATAAGGTGACATTTGTTTAGAGGCCTGAAGGAAGTGAAGGAGAGAGCCCTGCAAAAGCCATGCAACTTTATGGGGAAAGAGTTCACCAAGTAAAATGAGCCCTAGGTCAGTGAGCCCTGAGGCAAGAGTATGTTTGGCATATGCCCTCATCTGCAAGAAGGGCACAAGGATGAGAAGGCGTAAGCATGGAGTTGAAGAGGGAGATGAGCTGAGACAATAGATGAAGGGCTAGGTCATGTAGGGCATCTCACCAGGAAGCTAAAAGAAAATCTTAGTGGTAATTTACTCACTCTGGACATTTAGGTAACTTGCTTTGAATAAAGTTTACATATATGAAGTACTGAAAGGAATATTCCAAGGGGATGGGAGGTTGACTGATTCATTGTGGTTTCATGTTATGAAATGGTGTGTTTTGACCAACAAAAATATGGTACAATTAAAAATGCCTATTGCAGGTACAAACAACACTCTCCTTCCAAAAAAACAAAAAAGGCAAAACGTTTGAAAAGACACTTCAAAGAAGATATATGGATAGAAATGAAACACATGAAAAGTTGCTCAACATCATTAGCTATTAGGGAAATGCACATTAAAACTATGAGATAACTGCTACAACCTACTATAATTGCTCAATTTTTAAACAAAATTGACAATTCAAAATGCTAACAAAGATGTGGAGCCACTGGAACTTTCATATATTGCTGGTAGGAATGCAAAGTGGTAAGACCAGTCTGGAATATAACTGACAGTTTCTTAGAAATTAAACATACACTTACATTATGACCCAGCGATCCCTCACCCAGGAGAATTCCACGCCCATGTCTTCATATATGAATGCACATAAACCTATGCACACATATTTAGAGCACTTTCATTTATATTTATTAAAAGCTGGAAACTACCCAAATGTCTATTAAATGGTGAATGGATAAATAAATCACTAGGCACATGATGAAATTCCCAACAACAAAAATGAATGATTACTACTACAGGAAATAATATAGAGGAAATTCAAAAGTATTTTGCCAGGTGAAAGGGGTCAGACTCAAAATGACACACACTGTGTGATTCATTCTCAAAAGGGCAAAATTATAGGGTCAATAATAATATCAGAGACTTCCAGAGACACGGATGGGAAGAGAGAAATTGGCTACAAAGAGAAAATTTGGAACAGTATGGAAATAGTCTCTATCTAAATTGTAGTGAAGGTTATACATTGCATCAGTTTGTCAAAAATCATTGAATTATATACCTAAAAAAAGTGAATTTTATTATATGTAAATTATATCTCAAAAGATGTTTACTGCAATATTGATACATTCTCAGATGAAAATGGGAATCTAAAGATGATAGATTTTAAAAATTAATTTTAGTGCTATCTTCCCCACTGAAGGAATAATTAATTTGTTAAGTAAGCTATCTTCACTGATAGTCTAATCTCAGTGTTGTGTGGGAAAGCAGTATTTTCATGGGGCTGTGGACAGAGAAAAGACCAGAGATACAGGCCCTCATCAGTAGGACCATACATTTCAAAACTGTCTCTACTCAATACATCTCTCCCATTTTGCAAATGTAGACACCTCGCTATTTCATCACACCTCGGCAAAACTAGCTCTCCACTCCCTCATCTGCACCCAGTGCAGTCTCTCGGACAATATAGTGATCTTGCAAAACACACATAGTCTCTGCTTGGGTTTCCCTCTACATTTACCCAACATATCAAAGACCCAGAATCAATCCAGATACTTATTAAGTACCTATCATTTGTGATACACTTGAACAAATACACAAATAGGATGCATACTCTTAAAAGCCCAGAATGTAATTAGGTAGAGAAACAAAATTTAAATTTAATTAGGTAGGTAAATGAAAAGATAAACTAAAAGTGGAGGACAGTATACAGAAAGTGTCACTTAATTGGTGCAGGCAACTGCTGTCATTTAAAACAGAAGCCTTACACCTAAAAAAGTAATACTTATTTGAATAGCATTCATTAAAATCCTATTGTCCGCCAAGCCCTTTACATGCATCATCCCATTTAATCTTCATAAGAACTCTGAGACTTCAGTTTGTTATCCGTTTACAAATGAGGAACTGGAAACTCAGAGGAGATGAGTAAATTGTTCATGGCCCCCCAGCCACGGATAAGCCAGGATGTGAACTCAGGTGTATCCATAGGATTACAAAGCCTGTGAGTTTTCCACTATCCTCATCTGAGTTGGTTGAGAAATAGTCATGGAAGTGGTAAAATTTCAGCTAGACTTTACAGAGTACAGAATTCTACAGAGGTAACAATGAGATCAGATGTGATGGAAAACCCAAGAATTGTAAAGAGGAAAATGAAAGCAACAGAAATACAATGTCCTCTTTGCAAATACTGTTAGATTGCATCCAGTACGTGTGAGCTCTCAAAAATTTTATCGTAAGTTTAGTGAGTACACAGCTCCCTCCTTTTTATTTATATCTAGCCTCTAAATCAGGTCAAAACATTTCAAAAATAGAGACCTCTCCTGCTGGAATGAATTTCCATGTTAGGAATTTTCTTCGGGGAGGTGGTGGTGGAGAATTCATTCAAGTTGGCTTAGGTGAGTTATTCTCTACTATGAACCTCTTGGCTAACTCTAAGAAGACAGAAATGTAATAAGACCCACCACAAACCACAAATAAAAATACTCACACTCTTTTATCTCTGAGTTATAGCTTTAAGATCAGACATTGAAAATCAGAATTATCTAATGCAACCTAAGGCCCTTCCTTGAAAGGTCACCCTTCTTGCTTTGCACAAACAGAAGGGCCTCCTTTTTCACACCCTCTTCCCACCCCCATCTCAGTCTTCTGATGTTCAGATAGCCCTGGGGTAGGCAGTGAAAATTTTTGAAACAGGCACATATATTGAATCCCAGTGAAAAATAATTAGAAAAATGGACACTTTAGAGCAATCTTTTTTTAAAATAAATGGTCAGATAATAAATATTTTCAGCTTCGTGGGCCATAAGTCCTCTGTTGCAACCACGCAACTCCGTGTAGTAACACAAAAGCAGCCACAGACTATACTTAAATGAATGGTGTGGCTATGTTCCAGAAAAACTTTATTTACAAAATCAGGAGGCCCCTGTTCTAAGCTGAGTAGGCATTCTCGGAGCTGAATTGCTACGTAGGTCAACAGACAGGACCTCAGGGATTCTAAAATTTGCAACCCGTTGAAGACTGTTGCCCACTCCTTCAGCTCACAGACCAAACATGCTGCCTACCCATCCTTATCCACAATGTCCTCCATTCCCAGTTTGGCTTTTTATTTGTCCAGCACTTAAACTGCCCATGGATTGCCATTAGCAATTGTGGCAAAGGCAGTGGATTTAACTCTTTCTCTTCACTCAATATCCTCATTTATAAGATGGTGTTTTCTGGAGAACACAGGGCAAGATCAATACTAGAACGGGGAGATGCACGATGTAAAGTTACTCCGTTCTCTTTAATCCCGCACATCATGTATGATCATCTCTCTCTTTCTCTCTCCCCCTTCCTCTCTCTCTCCTTCTCCACACTTGGATTTTCACTTTGCTCTGATCCAAAACAAAATTTATTTTGCTGACACCACCTTAAATACATGGTTCAGTTGATTACGGTCAGGTTCAGGCAGAATTACTTTCTGTTCATTATGAGCAGGCAGGAAAGCCAGACTTAAATCTACAAAGAAGGCTCTCTTCTCCATTCACACCCCAAGGCTCACCAAAGACATCGTCAATCAGCAACCGATTTTAAAATTCTCTTAAAAATGTTTTACTAGTTCACTTTACTTGGCATTTTTATCGCTATTTATATCTGTAAAGTAGTGATATAATTAGTAAAGCTATTAATGTTTCTTATGTTTAGTATTACAAATGCTATAAATCTAGCTTATAGCAAAATAAATAACGATGATAACACTGTCAAGCATCAGTATAATTGCTGGACAGCTTTGTGTAAACCAAACAAGTATTAGCCCTGTTAAACAGCTTAATGTAGATCACTTAGCCACCCTCCTTTTGAGCTATTCATGGAGCCCAGAAGGAACCATTGAGTAAAAACCCCATAACTGCCCTGTGTTTCACAGCACAGGACAGCACAGGAGGCCCAAGCCTTCTGACCGGTCCTCGATATATTGCTTCAACAGAAAAAGAGGAGCCTTTTAAGAAGACAGAATAAACATGATAAAATCCTACATCTGCTCTATTGCTAAACTAAAGGGATCAAAGTCCCTGAACTCTCAGTTATATATATTACCTGAACCCTTGTTGGGCTGTTAAAATTTTCCACTCTGCAAGAGAAAGGATTCCTTCTGACCAACAGAGAACCCTACTTTTCAGTAAGGTTCCCCTAAACAAAAGCCCACAGATCTGAGGTCAAAACCCTTTTCTCAGGATGATGAGTGCTCCATTCGTCTCACTATCTGGTTTATACCCCACCACCTACCTACATACAAAAGCAGGGAATGAAATCTTATCTATAAGTTCTTCCTAGCATTCCTGCTTTCACTAACCAGAAAGGATTAAAATGAACAGCCCTGCGCACTGGGCCTGAGTAATGGGCCTTCAAAAAGCAAAGTATTAGACAAATATATCAGCTATGAGATATAATACCAAGGGCTAGTTCCACAGTATCAGCATTTTTAACTTTCATTCTCAAGTGACTGGATGATAAGAGGGTACAATTCGTATTTGGAATTCAGGGCTAGAGGATCTTTTTAATAAAACTGTTTTTACTATGTAGCTATATATCATTTCTTACCAAAATGCAAAACAAAGCCCAGGTCTTTTTTTTCCTCTGTCCCTCTCAAACATCCATAATCAGAGATTTCCATTGCATTTTTTCATTCCTTGAATATATTTTTCAAGCCAAACTTTTGTTGCTGCTGTTGTTGATGGCGCCAAAAGGTTTCAGGGAATCTTTCTTTGCTCAGAACGCAGCTTGCAGACCCAGACAGAGAAGGAAAGGAAGTTGTTTGGGTGAATAATGAGGGCTAAGCAGGAGCCTCCCATGGTGGCATGCATGAGGCCAGATGAATAGGACAGCACTTTGTGTGTTCAAAAGGCAGTCTCTCCTTTCTGTTATCCTTGGCCTGTTGCGCCGGCTGCTAACGAGTGGACAGGCATTACCATTCATTAGCATTTTTATGGCACTTCATATTTGCAGTGCACATTACAAACTGTATTTGTTAACCTCACAACATGCCTTGCGGGAACATCACCACTGATTCACTCTTACAGAGCAGTCCATGCTCAAGGGGCTAGGAGTAAATGAGCAAAATTAAGAACACGAAAATTGCAGAGTTTTGGATGCAATTCTAACAAGGACATCAAAGATGCTTAGGAAATGCCCAGCCTCCTTGCTGGCAACTCTACTCTTCATAGCTTCACTTACTTGTCTTTTATATCTGTCACCTGCGAGTTAATTCAAACCCTTCTTGAACCTCATCACTGTCGGACTTATTACTTGATAACAAGACTCATCTTTGTTTTGTTTACTTTGTGAAATCATTTTTTTCTCTTACTTTCTGAGAACTGGTCCTTTTACAGTTTGACATGCAGGCAGTCTTCCTGACAAGGGTGGTGAAGAACACATGTTTACTTTCCAAGATCTTATACATGTTTTGTTTTGTTTTTTGCGGTACGCGGGCCTCTCACTGCTGTGGCCTCCCCCGTTGCGGAGCACAGGCTCCGGACGCGCAGGCTCAGCGGCCATGGCTCACGGGCCCAGCCGCTCCACGGCATGTGGGATCTTCCCGGACCGGGGCATGAACCCGCGTCCCCTGCATCGGCAGGCAGACTCTCAACCACTGCGCCACCAGGGAAGCCCTCTTATGCATGTTATAGATCATATTCTCTCTGGTTTGGTTTTCTGGAACCGAGTCTCTATCTAAAACTCTACATCCTCATGTTTCTTCTACTGCACATACTATATTGATAATGTGGATGTCAGATTTGGACACAACACTTTTTGATTGCTTTCTGTATTTTTTTTAAATTTTATTTTGGAGTAGAGTTGATTTACAATGTGTTAGTTTCAGGTGTAGAACAAAGTGATTCAGTTATACACACACATATATCTATTCTTTTCAGATTCTTTTCCCATTTAGGTTATTACAGAATACTGAGTAGAGTTCCCTGTGCTATACAATAGGTCTTTGTTGATTATCTGTTTTATATATAGTAGTTGTGTATACGTTAATCTCAAACTCCTAATTTATCCCTCCCCACAACCTTTCCCCTTTGGTAACCGTAAGTTTGTTTTCTTAAGTCTGTGAGTCTGCTTCTGTTTTGTAAGTAAGTTCATTTATATCATTTTTTTAGATTCCACACATAAGTGATATCATATGCTATTTGTCTTTCTCTGTCTGACTGACTTCACTTAATATGATAATCTCTAGGTCCATCCATGTTGCTGCAAATGGCGTTATTTCGTTCTTTTTTATGGCTGAGTAATATTCCGTTATATATAGGTACCACATCTTCTTTATCCATTCATCTGTCAATGGCCACTTAGGTTGCTTCCATGTCTTGGCTATTCTAAACAGTGCTGCAATGAATATTGAGGTGCATGTATCTTTTTGAATTATGGTTTTCTCCAGATATATGCCCAGGAGTGAGATTGCTGGATCATATGGTAGTTCTATTTTTAGTTTTTATAAGTGCATCATTATTCCTCCTGTTCCCAGTGATCGAGAGGCAAGGTCCAGCAAGTGAAAGGATGATGGTAGATTCCAGGACAAAATTAATGGCTGAGCCACAGAGAGAGCTCTGGGTGAATTTCTGTCAACTGGACAATCTCACTGACCTAAAAGGAGAAGCCTCATTTCTAAAAACTGTCAGAGAGTAACTTCCTACTTGTCTCAGACTTCTTCCTCAAAGGAGCTATGGAGATGAAGGACATACCCTAGGGAGAGGACCATACAGAGACCAGCCCAGGAACATCCTTGCAAATGTATGACATCCTCACAGAGCTACCAGACCTTTCAGCAGAGGAACTCATAAACACAGTATTCAAAACTGCCAACCTCAACTAAATGGCTGGCCCAGATTCAGGAAGATTCCCTTGGTCACAACATGGTTTACTGAATGCCTACTACTTGCATTTTTTTTCATTTTGAAATAATTTCAGACTTCAAAATGTTATAAAATTGGCACAAAGAGTTCAGACACCCCTCACCCAGATTCCTCCACTATTAACATCTTACATAACCATCATACAATTACCTAAATCATGAAATATCTTGATATTTTTGGAGCGTACAGGTCAGTGCAAGAGGGAAGAGATATGGGGATATATGTATAACTGATTCACTTTGTTGTAAAGCAGAAACTGACACACCATTGTAAAGCAATTATACTCTAATAAAGGTGTTAAAAAAAAATATCCCCCAGTTTGGGTTTGTCTGATGCTTCCTCAAGATTAATCTCAGGCAAGAGTATCACAAATGCTGTTTTGCCCTTCTCAGTACATCATATCATGAGGCACATGGTTTAGATTTGTCCCGCTATTATTAGATAATAAACACCATTATTTATTATGTTGAAAACTTTGAGCACGTGATAAAGGTGGTATTTGTCAGGCTTCTCCAGTGTAAAATTACTATTTTTCTCTTTGTATCTTATATGTATCTTGGGGAGACACTTAGAGATGGTAAATATTCTGTTTTTCATCATACAGTCACATAATTTTAGCATCCTTTACAGATTTTTTTTTACACGCCAGCATTTTGCTAAGTATTTTTCATGTATTATTTAATTCTTATTGAGGAATCTGAAGTTCAGAGTGATTAAGCAACTAAACCTAGGACATACAGCCACTAAGTGATAGAGTCAGGGTTTGGATCATAGTCTGACTCCACCACTCTTACAAATGAGAGGAAAAGCATAACAGCATCTGAAGTCTCCACTACTTATGGCCCCTGAGCTAACCTATTCTGCTACCATGAGTGTATCATTACTTAAAAGCATAAAAGGACACACACCCAATGGTACAATTTTGACATTCTAGGCCAAGACAGAAAGTGGGGAGAATGTTGTAGGGGGAACACAGGATATTATATTCAATTCAGCTGGAATTGACAGAATATTCATTATTATTTTCTGCCTTTCTTTAAGAATTTTTTCTTTTAATTGGAGAACAACACTTTAGTCAGGATTGTGCAAAGCAAGTCAATAGAAATGGCCCAACCTTTAGGAGTTTAACACTTAAATTAATCAAGGCCAATGGCTTATGACACCAAGCATGGCTACCCTAGCAGACAAACCCTAAGAAGGAGTTAGGGATCACCAATATTTAAGACAAGTATGTCCTGAGGCCCAGTGGATAAACAAAGTCTTGAGAGAGATCTTGGACACTGAGTGGTTGATAAATGTAAGGCCACAGGAAAACTTTTCTCATTAAATAATGCCAGTTTATGCTATTTTATTGAGTTCATAAGTTCTGTGAGGGCAGAGACCATGTCTTTCTTATCCATCAATGTATCCCCCAGACCTTGCACAGTGCCTAACTCACAGAGTCCAATCATATTTACTGAATTGAATGTTCTGGTCAAAGTATCATGTTTCAAAGTGTGTTCTAGGTAGAATATATGGTGACAATGAGGGTTCTGGGGAAGGTGGAGAAGGCCTGAGGAGGGACTCAACCTGACAAATATATTTCTAAAAATGGAAGCATTGGGCTCAGTACTAATAAACTTTTCATCTTGCTTCGATTATATACATTCTCACCGAGCCGGTCTTCAAGAGAAAAAAGTTAGCCAGGGTGACAGATTTTGTTTTGGGTGAAGTTATATTGTTTATGAGCCACCAGCACTACCACAGAAACCAACACCCTGCTTCCTTGAAACGTTTCTATCATCACACCCCAGCCATCCTGTATTAGTCAGATTCTTCCAGTTATAGCTTATAGAACCTGACTCAAGCTAGCAGAGATAAAAGAAATGACCATCCCACATAACTGGCTTCAGACACAGCTAGATATGGAAGTTCAAACGATGTCACCAAAGGGTGTCTGTTTCTCTTGCCATTTCTTACCTCTGCTTATCTCCGTTCAGCTTAAACTGGCTCTCTTCACACGGTGCGAGGAGAGCTGCTAGCGGGCCCTCGCTCACACATTTCCAGCCTGGCAAGCCCAGAGAAAAAGAGCAAGCCTTCCCTACAGCTCTGTCAAGAAAGTCTCAGGAGGGTTATGATTGGCCAGCTTGAGTCAGGTGTCCAGCCTTGAACCATTCAATACAGCCATGGTGGTGAGCCTGGCGAGACTTCAGTCACATGCCCAGTCCTTGGGTGGGGCAGCCAAGTTGAACCAACCATGTGGAATGTATTTTTCCCACAGTAAAAAGAATGTTGTTGCCAGAAGTGAATGGGGAGAAGTAATCATCAACAGTCAAAAATACCAGATGCCCATTACAGTCTACACTTACCAGTAGCTGAGAATTGAGGTGCCCCTGCTCTCATCAGCCTTTCTTGACCTGTCCTGCCACCACAAATATTTTCTTCTCTGACCTCCACTGGTGTTAACTCTCTAATCCTAGTCGTGCACTGTCCTATACAGCTCCATAACTGGTTGTGACATGGATAATAAGATGATAAGCTCCCAGAGGACAGAAGTCTTGTGTTATTTGTCCTATGCACTGCTCCTTCCATCCCGGCACAGCACACAGAACAGACACTCTGCAATGACTGTTAAGGTTTCAAGCCCAAAACTTCTGCTATCATGTCCGCTCATCTCAGGACCCCTTGTTGATGACCTGAAACTTAGTTCAATTTGGGCTTCTTTACGTAGTGGGCACCTGAACCTAAATCATCATGGCAGGCAAGAGTCTCTTTCTGTTTTGAATCATGACAAAAAAAGAGACCCGTGCAGGTACATCAGACCAAGATTATGCCAGGCCCCCAAAAGTCCTTCCAAAAGTTTGCAAGACTTTCCAAGCTAGAAAGCTTAGAAGAAATTATAAATGAGATTTTTAGGTCCTGCCGCCAATACAAGAGGAGCTGCCATGTGAGAAGTGAAAAAAAAGAGACAAAAATCCCTCAGTAATGCCAGCCCCACTTCTGCCTCTCCGTCCCGCAGTTGGCTTCTGCAGGCCTGCTGACCCTGTGCTGGAAAACTGGTCACATGGAGCTCACGTTATCAGACATAACCTGCCTGGGTGCATGCTTCTGACTTCTGTCTGTGTTTCTATTACACAGATGCCACAAATTCTGTCTTTGCAAGATTGAATTGAAGATGGAGCTGCCTGAAAATCCAAAGAGGGGAGCTTCTCCTCCCCCTCTGCTCCAGCTGGAGACCCAGGGTCCGTCTCTAGCACATCCCTAACTGCGTCTGGGCCCCTGGAGCAGATCTGGAGGAGATTTATGTTTATCCAAGTTCTCGTGCTCGCTGGACTTCTGAATCAAAGGTGGAGTTATAAAGCAAAGAAATACACTGCAAGACTCTAGCATGCACCTGTGAAGCTGAAGCATTTTGCTCCTTTTTAATAAGGTTAAAAATAGTTACAAGTGGATCACTGGAATAAGGGCTTGAAAGAGCTCTGTGGTGCATCTGCGACTACGGCCTGGCCAACATTTTACAGCCCCGCCTATTAACAATCCCAGGCCGCAGTTGCTCCTGTTCATCGCCCTCACCAGGCATGCTAACAACTCAGCCTGTGGGCCACTGGACGTTTTCAGCCCTGGCGTCTGGATCCCAGAACAATCGATGGGGGCCAGTCAGCCGCTCTTGACGATTACGAGAGGTCATTTTCACTACCTGTTGACTTGTTTCCCGTTAAGGACGGCCAGCTGGTGCAGAAAAGCATTAGCAAAAAAGGAGAGCAAAACCTTACCTACAGTTCAATGTTGAGATGGCTGAAAATAAACCCACTGAAGGGGCAAGTGCATTTTGGGCTGGATGGAGGAAGGAAAGCAAATTAAACTCATAAAGCCTAAGATCAAGGAGAAACTGAGTTACAGAGAAGACTCCATTCCTCAAACCCTGCCCAGGTCAGAGTCACACTCCATCTGCCTACTGAGCAAACCTGTGCCCCAGTAAGTAGAAAGAAGCAGCAAAGCCCCGTGCCTCCTGCCTCAGTCTGAACGGTAATGTGATTATAAAACCTCAGATCAAAGGATCGAAAGGATCCTGGCCCAATGCCAGGGAGAGTCATGGCTCCTGACAGAACTAAATCAGGTCCAATCTGGATCTGAGAATAATAAAGCAATTAGCCATGAAGTGACAGAAGCTGAATTTCACAGTAAAAGCAGTGCTAACCAACCATTTAGCATCATGAGAACAAGACCCTCTTTCTTCAGCCACCTGCGGTCACCACCCCACCCCCTATGCTATAACTCCCACCCCGCCTTCCAACTCGCTGAATACGAAAGATTAAGCCCAGGCCTGCACTAACAGGCAGACAGGGGTGGGGCAGTGGACAGACCCCTCATTCAGAGGCCTCCAGAGGACACATTGACTTGGCTCAGAAAAAAAAGAGCTTACTAACTACTCAGAACTTTTCAAAACAAGGCTCTGGCTACTTAGTTAATTGGCAGAGATGAAAGGCAAGGATATGATGAGAAACGGTGGTTTTATCATAAATGAAGGAGGAAAAATCAAAACAGCAATCTTGGTCTCCATCACTAAAGAATCTCAGAAGATAAAAAAATCTGCCTACAGTTTTGAAAATCTTAGTTAAGCACACAGGTCTGTTGATATAACCTTGAAAGTCTGACCATCCTTGCTTGTTTCACCCCCAAATACGTAGACATGCGCATGTGTGCGTGTGCACGCATGCGCGTGCACACACACACACACACACACAGACTATTGCTAAAAGTTCTACTTTTAGAAGTGGACTCTGTCTTCCCTACCTGCTGTGGCCAGGTAGTCGAACACGTGGTCTGTAAGGCTACCCACTGATCAGAGCCACCTTCGCCACAGCCACAATAAGCAAGTAGAATGTTAAAACTACATAACTTGGTTTTCAGTCCTTTGGTCAATTAGTTTACACACAGAGCTTTGTTTTTAATCTGTCCTTTTCCAGGAGATTCCTAGAAGAGGAGACAAGAAAATGTATAAGAAAGGAAGGAAGGAAGGGAGGGAGGAAAGAAGGAAGGGACGAACGAGCAATTGCTTAGAGTTCTAAGGAGATATCTATCACTCTTGCATGTGTGTACATATATAAAAATGAGATTACTTAGTTCTAGCTAGCTGCTTTAATATTATCAATACCTTTAAACATTCAACATGTTCCTATCACCCTGACAAGTTCCTGTGAATTCACTGGTATCTTGAAGAAAAAAGAAATCATTTCCACTCTCCTCCTTAGAGAGAACTACTTATATAAATCCTTTTGAAAAGGTCAGAGAAACAAAATAAATTGGGTAACCCATCCGATAACTTTTGGGAAGACAAGAGAAGCATGCAGAAAGGGAGGTAAGCTTTAATTCAGTAGGTTCCCTCAATAGGGAACATTCCTGACACTGTAATCCCATCTTTGGTCAACCCACATGCAACCCAATTCTCTCCACAGCATGGAAGAGCCAGAAATTTCTGTCAAATTGGGATAATGACTCTTCTTTGGGAAGGTATTTAATTTTATCAAGGATAGCATTTTTTAGGGACTGTGGGCAGGCTATTATCCAAGATAGGTCCATCAGTCAGGTTAAGCGAAAAAGGACCCCAAATGAAGAAACGACCTTTCCTTTCCAATGAATATCTTTGAACATGGATGGAATCAAGATGGCACACCTCAAATCTTCCCCTCTGTGAAGAGGAAAAGAACATGTACATGTGGGCACACATGCATGCACACACAGGCAGCCTGTTCTTTTTGTGGCTGTTTAAATCACGAGAGCAGGGGTTTATAAGGAAACACTGACAGGCCTGGAACAAGAGCAGCACGAGCGGGCCCCACCACAGCAACCATTTAAGCTCCTTTTTTCTTAGGAATGACTGGCCCAGCCAATGAGAACAGAGTAAACACGGCTGGCGTCTTAATGACCTTTGAGCATTAGCAGATGGCCTTTTTATGATCACAGATTAGCAGTACATGGTCGTTTGTTAATGACCAATAACAGGTGCCAGTGGTCCCTGACACTTCTTTCTGTGCTCTTTCTTTACCTTCACTCAGGAAGCAAGGGTTAGCCTCTCAGCGAACCTGCTTTCTCTGTGCCATCCTTTGTTTCTCTTTTGGCTGAAACACAGCCCATTCCCAGCAACCCAAAGGGGACGCAAGGATGCAACCGCTTCAATGTCTCAATCTCCCTCTCCCTTTTGTCTCCCTCTGAAAACATCCTCCTCTGGATATGAGTACCTAAGCCTCGCAATTTTGAACTATATAAGCCTGGCAGCAAAGGGAAGACTACTCTAAACCAGACTTATTTACAGGAGGATGCCTGGTACTATGGATATAAATGACAAAAAAACCCACAACCAAGGCTTTGTCCAAACTTAATGAAATGAATCAGCCAGAGTGGGTGAAGCCATCTCAAGCCTTCCTTTCTGCCATTTACAGCATCCAGTTAACTTCACCTGGAAGAACATAGCTTTCCCCTGCACTGTAACCCACCCACTCCCCTCACCTTCGAGACCACTTCTTCTCTCTGCCAGCCCTCTCACCTCCCAGATTTTGCATCCCCAAGAAGAAAATCAGCTGTGTGGAGCCAGTGCCCAGTTATGTAAACGATTTTTCCACCCAGATTTGCGTAAATACACCTTTGGCTTAGTTTATTCCTGGAGTAATTCAGGAGGGCACCAGGAGGCAGAGTAACTACCAAATTGGTTTCTCTGTGTTCATCTCTGTGGGTGGGGAAAGAGAACTCCTACAATTAACCTGAGATGCTCACTGGCTCCAGGACCTTGGGGTTGCAATCCCCAGGGAGCTGAAGAAGAAGCCCACCTTAAAGCTGGAGCAGCAGCAGAACTCAGGGCACTCACAGAACATGTGAATCGAACGCCCCTGACCTGGAGGCTGGAGCCCTCTTCTCCCAAACATGGAAGGAGGGCCAGTGGAGGCTGAGCTCTGCACACGTCCACCTGCACTGTGTGCATGGAGAGGGCTGCTTTTTAGAATAAAAAGTATTGTTTTTCAAAATATAAGTTGAATGTACATCATTGGAAAACAACTTGTTTTCCAAAGGAGACACATGTTTTTGTCTTTACCAAAATGCTAGAAAATATGTGTCAGTCGCTGCCGCCTTACAAAATGCAGCTTAGGAAACTGCAGGCATCTTATTTTTTAAATAAATTAGAGACCCCCCCAAATGGACAGATTTGTTACAGCACGAATGGAAACATGGACTTTTCAAGGATTTTTTTTTTTTTTTTGATGGGTTGAGGGACTTCCTCTGTGTTTTGACAGGATTGCTCATAAAAAAAAAAAAATCCTATTTTCAGCTTGAAAAGCTGTATGTTCTCTAGTGACTATTACATCTGTGGGGATAGTCCTTGCTGTTTTGGGGCTGATCACTTGAAGTGGGGGAAGAGGATTAAATGATTCTAGAGAGATTAAATCTCAAAGTCAAATTTAAAAGTAGCCATTTCTCTGGCTTATACAGGAAAAGTATGAATCAACCATGGTCCCGTAGCCTCTCGCCCATCCTTCCCCTTCTAAAATGAGGGCACTTGTACAGTCTCACTGAATTCCCTGGGGTGACGGCTCTCTCAATTCTTGGTCAAGTTTCAAGATCAAGCCTTTACTCCAGGCTTTGTCTTTGCCCCAGCCCCTCATGCTGTGGCTCAGAGGTGTAAAACCAATTAAGAAAATGAATCCCAAGGTGCTGGATTTCTAGATCTGTTGGGCAAGGTTCCCCCACCCCCATTTCCAATGTGAGAGAGTAAGAAAGAAAGAGAAGAAAAGGAACTCACACTTAGCCCGCAGGGAACACTGTTACAAAGAAGAACAAATAAAATGTTAGTGGAGACAGTAAACTCAGCACCCTCCACCCTTGGATACAGCCAACACAACAGTGGTTTTATCCTTTCTGTTGACCACGTATAAAATAAGGAAGGAAATGCATGATGTTGAAGTGAGACTCAAAGGGCACCCCCAATTCCGGGACCTCTTATTTGGAGAAAATATACAGCTATATCTCCCCCCACACCCACCAATTCTTTAGCAATCAAACAGGAACAGATCCTTTTCCATCTAGATGCTGCTGTCGGAAAGCCCTAATTTAAACTACTATTATATAAATATCCTTTCCTGGCCCTAGTCAAATCCAGATCTCATCTTTGTATTGCACAGTCAAAAAGATAAAATGAAAAATCCATTACTAATTAGACTGTTAAATTAAACTGCTTTAACTTTATTTTATGAGAGGCATAAAGTACATAAAGAGAAGACGCAAAGTGCTACCCATGACCTTCAGTGGCGACTTGTGGCCCACCTCGATGCTTTTTGAACCGCTTGCCTGAAAACACCTGGATTTGCTAACACCTTCTATTCCCTCTCTACCACTTCTAAACCTGAAGGATTTATTTTTAACAGTCCCTCACCCACATAACGACTTTAAAATTCCTTAGGTTCATACCTTAAAATATAGCTGGGAATTAAGAAATAATGTCAATTAATAGTTGAAGCTCAGAGGCACTAATGGAGTTAGCTAACCACTTCCTTCTGGAAAGCTAACCTAAGTACATAGAAGAGTCTAAGCACCCTAAGATTTCTGTGCTTCCGTGCAGGGGTCAGCAAACTAGGGGCTGCAGGCCAAATACAGCCCACTACCCGTTTGTGTGCAGCCACAAGCTAAGAAGAGTTTTTACATTTTTAAGTGGGTTCAAAAATCAAAAGAATTCAATTTTTTGACATATGAAAATATTATTAAATTCAAATTTCAGTGCCCATAAGAAAAGTTTTATGGAACACACACACACTCATTCCGTACGTTTTACCTGTGGCTGCTTTCACACTACAAACCACAGCGTTGAATTGTTGCAACAGAGACTATATGGTCCCAAAAGCCTAAAATATTTACTATCTGGCCTTTTACAGAAAAAATTTGCCAAGCATGGCTTCATAGGTGGCTTTGCTATATGCACAGACAAGAGGAAATTGGGTGCCACTTGTTCCAGTGAGAAATTGAATGTCAGTGAAAGAAAGTGTAGAACATTTAGTTCTGTTAAGTGAACAACCATGTTAATAGAACAGTGTAGCAGAGATCTCAGCAGCCCCCAAAGCAGGACATGGGAGTAAATCAGCTCCCACATCTGACATTATCTTATTTTGTATTATTATATAAGTTATTAACTTTGATACCTTTAAATATTTGTACAGTAGAGCCAAGTGACTGTTAGGTTTCCCAGCTCATTTACTATTATCAGATGTTCTGCTCTGTGTGCCATATCAATGAAGCCTCAATTGTAGCACCTCTGAGAAAGGTTGGCTACCCATTGGTTTCATGGATTTTATCTTCCAGGATATTTCTCTTCCTAAGATTTTTTTAAGGTCTGCGATATGCTCTAGAACAAGTCACATTCATGAAGAGCATTCCCTCTCTTTAGACAATGAAAGAAAATGTGTGCCTCTGTGACCACATTTAGTCTGTGCTTGCCAGGCACCCTTCTCGACACCAATGTAAGTCCAAATTTCTGTCTCCTAAATTGATTACCTGTATTACATGTTTATTTATTTTAAAATGTCTATTCCTTTTTTCTCATCTCCCTTTTTTCCTCCCTCTTTCCTTCCTTTCTTTCTCTCTCCCTCTAAGCACAGACTTTGGAATCTGGTAGACCACAGTTCCAATCCCAATGTCACCAGAAGCTGTGCTTCCATGGGCAAGTCACAGAATCTCTCTGAGCCTACTTCCTCACCTATAAATTAGAGATAAGAGTAAGCATCTTGGGGCTTCCCTGGTGGCTCAGTGATTGAGAGCCCGCCTGCCGATGCAGGGGACACGGGTTCGTGCCCCGGTCCAGGAAGATCCCACATGCCGCGGAGCGGCGGGGCCCCATGAGCCATGGCCACTGAGCCTGCGTGTCCGGAGCCTGTGCTCCGCAACGGGAGAGGCCACAGCAGTGTGAGGCCCGCGTACAAAAAGAGTAAGCATCTTGAATATATTTGAACTTTTGGGAGGTATGTTAGGCATGCAGCATGTTCTCAATAAATAATAGCTGAATGAATGAATAAATAAAATAAATAAATAAATAAAAGGACTTCCCTGGTGGCGCAGTGGTTAAGAATCTGCCTGACAATGCAGGGGACACGGGTTCGAGCCCTGGTCCAGGAAGATCCCACATGCTGCGGAGCAACTAAGCCTGTGCGTCACAACTATGGAGCCTGCGGCTCTAGAGCCTGCGAGGCACAACTACTGAGCCTGCGTGTTACAACTACTGAAGCCCACACACCTACAGCCCATGCTCTGCAACACGAGAAGCCACTGCAGTGAGAAGCCTGCGCACAGCAATGCAGAGTAGCCCCCGCTCGCCACAACTAGAGAAAGTCCACGCGCAGCAACAAAGACCCAATGCAGCCAATAAATAAATAAATATTTTTTAAAAATAAATAAATGATAGCTGAATGAATGGATGAATACAGGTATAGTTATAGGTAAAGCTATAGATTATTCCTGTGTTACTTGTACTTTACACTCTTTAGGATAGTGATAAACACACAGAAAGTGCTCAATAAACACTTGATTGAACTTACATTTACCTATTCATCCCTATCGTGAGCATTTCTCAAGCACCAATACACAATCAGCTGTATGTTACCAATACAGAACCTTAAAAAGAGGTTGAATACACATGCATGGGGATTTTTACTTCATCAAGGAGCAGGATACATCTACATGGCCAAGATCTAGGTCACAGTGTAACATATTACAAAGTGCTTATTGTCAAATCTGGCACACTGTTAGTATTCAATATATTCTGGCTGAATTGCTCCAAAATCTAAACCAGAAAGAACAAACTATAAACAATATAAAAAAAATCATGGGGGAGATACAAAATGGAGGATAAAATGAGTCAGGAAGAATGCTTTAGAGGGGGAGACATAGCTTCCTAGAGGAAGTCTGGAGGTGAATTGATGGAAATAAAGCAGAGCAGCATTACAGACGGGGCTAGCATGGTGGATTGGAGCAGCCACCTTGAGGTGTCAAAGGTGTGACACGGTTGAAGGAAGCTGGCTTGGGCATTAGAAAGACATGGGCCAGATGTTGATTCCTCCTCTTACCAGCTGCATAAACTTGAGTAAGTTACTTAGCCTCACTAATTGTCATCAATAAAAGTCTAATACAGGGACTTCCCTGGTGGTCCAGTGGTAAAGAATTTGCCTTCCAATGCAGGGGACACGGGTTCGATCCCTGGTCGGGGAACTAAGATCCCACATGCCACGAGGCACCTAAGCCCGCACACCACAACTACTGAGCTCGGGTACCTCAACGAGAGAGCCCGTGTGCCGCAAACTACAGAGCCCACAGACCCTGGAACACACGCACCACAACTAGAGAGAGAAAAAACGTGAATGCCACAACTAGAGAGAAGCCCGAGCGCCACAACGAAAGATGCCGCGTGCCTCAAGGAAGACCCTGCAACTAAGACCTGACGCAGTCAAAACAAAAAAGACGAATAGAGCCTACTTTACACCATTATTGACACATACAAATGTCAAGAATTTCAGCAGCTGCTATAGTACCATTTAATGCTAGAGAGTATTGTTGGAGAGCCTTGAATTAAAGATGGAAGCTTTTGGTTTGGGGCCCTTGTAAATTCAGCATCCTTCGTGAGGAACACCTGGCATGAAAATGCTAGTGATCTTCAGGGTTTTGTCCTTGACCTTCCTCTCATCTCACGATTGACCAACTTCCCTTGGATGATTTCAGCAGGTCCAATCTATACTGAAGCTGTAGGAAAAGTAAGCCACCCAGACAACCACCTGGGAGTCATTAATGCCTCCTGTTCATTCCTTTCCAAAGAGTCAATCAATTCTTCTGTCAATTCTACATCCTTAATAGCTTTGTATTTCCTCCCTTGTCTACATCTCACTGTCACCTAAGTCCTCATCACCTCTTCCATCATGTACGTAACTTCTCTGCCTGCCTCTGTCCTTCCCGGTTGCAGGTCACTCTCCCCACTTTCCTCAAAAACAAACCTAATCATGCTACTTTCCCACCTAAAATCCTTTAATGGTCTTCTACCTTCTGAGGAAAGTCTAAATTTAGTGTGATGGACAAGAAATTCCACGCTCTTTTTCCTTTCGGGGTTCCACTGGCTTTTCACACATGTGCATGGGTACACACACACACACACACGGCTTACTGACCTGCTTACAGTTCCCCGGATACACCATGTTCTCTCTCTCTCTCTTCCTTTCCTTTTCTCTTGCTATTTCTCTAAGACACTCTTTGTTATCCTCCTTAACCTGGTCAAATACTCATGAATCTTTCAGAACTCGGCGTGGATGTCACCTGCTTTAGGAAACTGTCTTTCACATCCTCCCACTTTCCACATCAAGCTAGGAGCCCCAACCAGGAACACCCATCCACTCTGTATAAACTGTGCTGAATCAGGTGTTTGTTTGTCTATCTTTTACCTCATCTCCACTAATCAATTTATGTCCTGAGGACAGAGGCCATGTCTTCATCTTTGTATCTCCAGTAAAAGCACATAAATGGAATATGCGGTGGGGGCCCATAATTGATGGGTGGATAGATGGATGGATGGTGGTTTGGATGTCTCAATGATGACAGTTCAGAGACAGGTATCTATTTGAGATCCCTCAGCTGAGTTGCTTTTGAGGTCTCTATAGTCCATTTAGAGGAAAACTATAGTAAAAAAGAAAGAAGACTGAGGTCAGGGTTTTGAGAGATGACATAAAAGAGCGGGAGCAAGAATTATTGACAAACGATATAAATAGAAGTTAGGGAGGGGCTGGAACAGTCCTTACATGTGACTAGCCATAAGGGAAACAGGTTCAGGCCTCTGCATCGCAGAAGACATTTTAAGAGATGTGCATACTCTCTGATCTGCTCACCTACTGAAGGAGTGAAAACAGAATCAACCTAAATATCTACGCACAGGAATGGTTACGTAAATCATGACTATCCACATCATGGAATATCATTCACCCATTTACGTATTATAATTACAGTGAATATGTGTCAACATTAAAAAAAATGCTTATAATACTAAGTTCAAAAGAGAGAGCTAGGAAAACCAAGTCAGTGCCATATTATGGAAATCAGGAGGAGAGAGACTGCCAGGGAGAGGGGGCCTCAGTGCAGTAGTGAGACAAGGAGGTCAAGGAGGATGGAGGCAGGTGATGAGACCACAGAGGACTTCAGGTATCCCCTACTCAAGGCTGACCCCCGTCTGTTTCGCGATAGTAACCTGTGTATCCACGTCTGCCCTTCTCCGAAATCACCTGTCATATTCATGGCCAGTACAGTGCCTGCCACGAGTGCTCAGTACTCTTAAGGCGCCATAATGTCCTTCGTAACATCGAGGAGTTCATGGCCATCTTCACTTATGCGCTCTCACTCCCTATCTTAGAGCTCTGAGATGGGGTTATCATTGCCCTCATTTCACAACATCACAGAAGGGCTAAGTGATTTATTTCCTTTAGTCACAGAGCACACCCTGATCCAGAGTCCTGGCCTGTGTTTTGTCAACTAAGCTATTCTTTTTACCTATTTAGTAAGTACAGTTAATTATTTGTTGTTTATACAATTACTGTCCTGTGTATTTTCCCTATAGGTGTTAACTGTTCTGTTACTAGTTGTCTGGGCCCCTAGAGGGCAGAAGCTTTGGCTTTTGAAAAACTTTTTCAGTAGTGCCAAACTGAGTGTCACACCCTTACCAATTGTTTGAGGCTGGTGATACCTCTGATAACAGAGAAGACTCCCTTTATTCATTGCTCTTTTTCACATTTCCTGCTGGGATGCACTAGCCCTTTGAAAGCCAGTTCTAAGAGACACTGGGAAGACTGGTGGCTGTGAGTCATGGAATGGAGAAGGGAACCCCACTGTCCTCCCTCCCAGAGACAAAGAGGACAGGAGGCATGCAGTGCTGACACACGGGACTCTCAGAAAGAGGACCCAGAAGTTTAGCTGAATTAAAAGGTGTTCTAGTAAGACAGGGCATGGAATAGAAGGTGAAAAATGTCGTCTGGGAAGGAAATTTTCTTCGATAGATAGTGTGGTACAATAACAAATATAGATTTGGGTTTTGTCTTAGGCAGTTCCTTGCACACAACTCCTAAAACCCTTGAAATCTCTGGAGTGATAAGTGTCTTTGATATGCTAATGAGATGGCTCGGGATAGCTTCCGATGGGGGCTGTCACCAGAAAGGTCAATTCCTTCAGCCTCACCTCAAGACCTCTGAGGAAGGGAGAGAGGCTAGAGACTGAGTTCATCCCAAAAGGCCAGTGATTTAATCAATCATGCCTATGTAAGGAAACCTACATAAAAACCCCTAAACGATAGGATTTAGGGAGCTTCTGCGTTGGTGAACACACTGAGGTGCTTGGAGAGTTGCACACCCAGAAAGGGAATGGAAGCTCCAGGCACCACCTCCCCGCAAACTGGCTGTTCCTGTATCCTTTATACTAAAGCAGTAAGAGCAAGTAAAGCACTTTCCTGAGTTCTGTGAGTCATTCTAGGGAATTATCCAACATAAAGGGGTGGGGCGGGGAGGGGGAGGTTCACAGGAACTTCAGAATGTAATGCCAGTTGGTCAGAAGTACTGGGACTTGGGATGGGTATTGGAAGGTTAGAAGCGAGGACATGCTATGGGACTGAGCCCTGAACCCGTGGGTCTGTGCTAACCACGGATGGGATCAGAACTGAATGGAACTGAACTGTTGGACAGGCGGTGATGCAGGAGAATTGGAGAACTGATTGTTGGTGTGGAAACCCACACATATTTGGTGTCAGAAATGTTGTGAATAAAACCAGCTCAGATAGCATATGGGGGTCTGAACAGTAGAACAGCCAGGAGCTTAGAAAGCCACAGTTCCTATCTTCCCGTTTTCTGACAGAGAAGCCTATGCACAGTCACAGCCCTGCAGAGCCCAGCTGGCATCTGGATGTCACTATTTCTCATGAACAATTTTTGCCTCCACCCCTGCTACAGAGCGGGATTGATGAACCCAGAGAGCAAATGTGCCCTATGGCCCAGGGAGTAGCCTGCCCTTTTCCAAGGGTTGAGGAAGAAGACTCAGTTTCCCCACTGAGGTCACTCAGGGATACGGTACTCACGAAGTCAGTTTAATCCTAGGCACTCGTCTCAACCAACATCATCTAACATCGGTCCCAGAAACTAATTAATAATTGACAAATTAAATAATGAAAACTTGCCAAGAACGAAAAAGACTTGGGACTGTAGAAGTTCCCAAGTGGAGGGAGATTTGTGTTTCCAAAAAGTTAGAAGGGTGAAACACACTTACATGGAATTTGCCAAAGGGCACAGCCAAATTTGTGCTACTCTCCGAATATGGTTCTCCAGGATCTCACTTAGGTTCATTTTCTCTCTGTGAAGCTGGGTCTCTGGTGCCTCCCTTTGTGTGGTTTCTCAGTTTGTATCTCTCATAAACAACCTACTGTCATACGACTGACTTCATTCTATTCAAAGAGCCCTGGAGCCCAACATGCAGACGTTGCTTGTCATCTGAAGTAGTGCTGTATCTAAACAAGTAATACATTACTACATCCAGGGCTTTCCAAATTCCCCTTTCAGACAAAATTTAAATTTCTCAGGATCAGCAGGGTAAAGAGTTGCCAAGGGACCAACTGGTATACCTCTCTGCACGCTGACAACATAATGTCCATGTACTGAACCCAGTCTTCAAATAAATTGAGGGGCCACTTTGGGTCTGACTTTTGTGGGTTATGATGTTCCCCATTAGCAGTACATGACTGTTTGAAAATCCAGTGAGAACTGACTTAGGTTTTCCCAAGCACAGCACATGAAATCTAAAAGCAATTAACGACATAGATGCTTGGCACTGGACAGATGCAACTTGTTTTTCTATATTGTATGCTTTTCTATTCATATGTACTTGAGTATATATATATATTCATATACATCATATACGTGTGTGTGTGTGTGTGTGTGTGTGTGTGTATATACACACACATATATAAAAGTAGGTGTGTGTTTATCTGAGTGAGGGAGAGAGAGCAAGGGACAGAGAGACACAGAGAGAGAGATTACTGAGATACTATGAGCCTTCTAATTGTTTTCTATCCTGCAATCCAAGAGTTTTCCCCTGACTCTTTGGCATACCATTCTGGGGCTGCTGTGTTCTTGGGTCTCCACATGACTTTTGGTTTGGGTGGCAGATGTCAACTGTTGGTGAGCAGTGACTACTGCCCTGCGGACTGCCTGTATTGTATTGTTAAGCCACACTTGGAAATCTCTTGCTCACAGCGTTACTTCCATTTGATGCTTTGCAGTCACTTGGTTGTGTGTCTCTCTCACATTTTGTGGCTTTGTTTACTGCATTTGGGGTGTTGGCATGGCTGAAATTCATCCCAGAGAGACTGTCCACTGAACTGTTAGATGCTGAATGGTTGATACTGGGCACAATGGCTTTTGTGTAAGGGCTGTGTCATTATTGGTTCATTTTGCAATAAACGCCATCCAAATCTAGCCGGTACAATGCTGAGCAATGTGCCAACCTGTCCTAGAGCCCCAGTAGATGCCCACTGCCTCTCCTTCGTAGCTGCTGGCTTGTCCAGCCATTCTTCTGTGAGGCTCTGGGATATTGACTAAAAACAGTGGCTTTTGTACTTGTCATAATTAGGAGAATATGGCATTTTTTTCCGCACAGAAAGAGTTCACATTAGGTTGTCTGTTCTTCAGTCACCTCAAATATTGGTATGAATTCCATTCACACAAGCTGTGTCCTTTTAAAACCAGGAAGGCAACCCAGCAAGCATCAAATAATCCCCCAAAGTAATTTTTAATGGATATGATGTGTTAAGGCACACACATGAAATTAAAATATCATAAGCCAGGCCTGTAGCTCTTTATACTTTATAGAATAACTCAATAGTGGTTTCAATTGTGTGATGTGATTTGTGATCCATTTAAATGACAGCACAGAAAGGAATGTTCTTTCCACTTGGTTTTAAGACTGAATGGTTGAGCGTGTGTACTCACCAATTGACTCAGTTAAGTTGCTGGGCTTCTGTGAACCTCAGTTTCCTTTTTTGATATTCTGATTGTTCCAGTGCCTACATGCCATAGGACTCTATGGGAATCAAATGGGATAACACTGGAGAATGCATTTAATAAAACACTATAAAAAATCATCATCTTATTTCCAAGAAGGTATTCCCAATTCAAATACTAAAAATAGTTTTTTCTTAAATATCACTGCCATAATATAAACAGATACCCCTTTTGCTGTTAAGGCTTAAGAATCAAAGTTGACAAGTGATCCTAAAGTTTGAGAACTAGCATTTATTTCTCTGAAGGGCATGTTGGGCCTAGGGTTATTTTGGATAGAATAACATAAAAAAATCAAATGGCATCGCACTATCGTCTCCCGTTACATACATTTTGTTTACATATGTAAACAGTACTACTTTCCCAGGATCTACATTTTTCTCCCCTTCCCTGCTAATGGTAAGAATTGGGAGTCTACACAAGTGCCTTCTAGTCACTGAACTGTCAGAATACTTCTTGCTAACACACATGCCACTGGATTATCTCTTCATACACATAAGCCAGTTCCTGAATTCAGTGGAGGGAGGGGAGTGAATTCCTTTAAGCCACCAGAGTTGTTTCTTTCCTCTGTCTCCTTTTATCTTCTATCCTTTCTTTTTTTCCCTTTGTTTTCCTTTCCTGTTTTCTTTTGATATTCATAATTCTATATACTTAATTTTAATGAATTATATGGGTTTTAAGCCATTATTTAGCGTTACTTAGAAAGTAGCTTTGGATCATTAAGAGTTCTACTGCCTGAGTCCCAGGAGTGGCAAACGCTTTGCACTGTTTGACATACACCCCTCACTAAGTCTGAGTGTTCCCTTTTCCTGTGTGATTAAATGAAACCTATTTCTGGTAGCTGCAATATGGTGATGATTGTCTACCTTCCAAAATGTTGGGGGCAAGAGAACAATTTTATTAGGGTGTCTACTCCAACAACAGACAACAAGCTTTAAATTTTACTCATCTAGGAAGGCATTTTGACATTTGCCAAGTGTGTATTGAGCTCTTGTTATGTGCCAGGCACTCTGATAGCAGCAGCGCCAAGGGTACCATGAGACAAATGGCGCAAAATGAAAGAGGCACTCCCTTGCTCAATGCTGAGAGTGTATGTTTCCTTAGACCCAGGCTGGTGGGCACTGATAAGACATAAAGGCATAGTGTGACCCTCATGGAACCATCCAGAAAGCGGACAGACACTAAATGAATGAAATCCATACAAAGTAAGAAAAGAAGCGATAGGACTAGGCACAAAGTACTGTGCTTGTTGAAATGATAGTACAGACTAATTTAAACGTGAATGAGACAGGGTGTAATGGAAGCCAGTTATGGGGCTGTGTGATCTTTTTAAGCGTCTGAAATAAAATGGAGAACATTCGGAGAATGAAGGTAGCATTACCTTTCCAATCATCCGGAGCTGACTGCATGAGGTGGAGTGTATGTCAGGGGTGGCTGCACTTGAGGTTAGTCCTCGGTGCTGGCAAACTGGAGTCACACAGAGTAAATATAACGGAGAGATGGCTGCTAACACTTTCAGATCAGTCCTCACCACACCTACAGAGGCCTGCGGCCCAGTCATTACTGCTGATTTCCAAGCCCCTCATTACATTACGAAGCATTTTTTCAACAAAGGTGAACGGCTATGTCGTGGTGTCTTCCATTCTTCCATCCCCTGGAAGTGTATCCCCCACCCCTGAATATTATCTCTCTGCATTTTGCAAGGAGAAAGTAGGAATATAAAACAACAATGTTAGATTTTCTTTATTAAAAATATGAGAGAGAAAAAAAGGAACATTGTGTTTATTGTTGTGGATACTTCCAAAGAGGTAGCTAAAATTTTATGGCCGCCTTGTTAGTAACTCTATAAATCAGTTGACAGCATCTGTGTTTTAAAATCTTTTCTGCATATAAGCAGTGAAATGAAGCACACATTGGAAATTCTGATGATTTCAACTTCAGACTTTCTTTTAAAGTAATAACTTTAATTCAGTTCTTTCTGGCATAAACTTTTTCATCCCATTATGTCAAAAATTGTATTATCCATCCATTTGTCTGTCAGAACATCTCCCTGTGGGGCGATAGGCTCCTGGCTTCTCTACTCTAAACCTCCCCATTACATCCTGCTATCAAGAGTCACAATTTTCCACGGAAGTCTCTGGTGACTTTTGACAATGTTTTACAGAGAACTACACCAGGAAGCTCAGAGTTAAAGGAAATCTTCCATTCTAGCAATGAATATGTAATAGGCATTACACTGTGCAGTATTCCAAAAAACGTAAGGTTCATTAAGTCTTTCTAAAGCAGGGACTTCCGTGTAGCTTTGAAGGAACCTGTCTTCACAATGGCATTAGCAAATGGCACTCTGGGGCAGAGAATATTAATACTGCACATTAAAAAACAAATTTGTTTAAATGCTGTATAGCTATATGTAGATACTGATGATCCAGAAATAAATAAAAAGTGAACAGTTGTCCAACTTTGTATGCAAATTGCCTTTTGCTTATATACATAAGAATGCTTTTTGCTCCTAAATTCCTTCATATTAACAAGCAGGAGTGTAACTAATATATAAACTAAAGTCATTCTCTTTAATGAGAATGCTAAATATTTTAAAGACATGCACGGCTGTGAAATATTGTCAAGGGCATTTTTATACTTAAGTTTAAGAACGCTTATGACTTAACTGTTGAATTATTTAACATATTCAGCCTGGAAGCACTATTTATGTATGTTTTTAATGTTCTTACTTATGTTGGCTTTTCTTTGCTAAGGATTTAGGACCTTTGATTTCTGTTTATAAAATTTACATTTTTAATCTCTGATTTCTAGGTATTTCCCATTTGACACTGGCAACAATATCCACAAGGGAAAAAAGGAATAATTTCATGGAGCCTGAAACGGGGCTATACATGAAAGAAACTCAAGTCATACTGCTCAGGGAATTAAGTCAACTTAGGGAGCCAAAAATGAAAGTCCTGTTCAACAAACCACCTGTATAACTAAAATAACAGATACAGAAATATGCACCTGGTTTCCAAGCTTTTCCCAAGGAAGCATGCGATAGAAAAGGGGCTGAATAATCCGGTGCAATAATGTAATTCCATACAACCAGCATTTGCTACTTTGAGTTGTCAGCTCCTATTTCTCACCTATGTATTGTTTTACAATTACTGCCTTGTCAAAGATTTATCAGAGCAACATAAAAACACATTTTCTCTCATTGTTTTCCATTAAACTTGATTCATATTTCTTAAATGTAGAAGGAATCCTCAAAGATTTCGGAAGGATTTCAAGTAGAACCCCTATCAATGCCATTCAGGAAATGGAAACTGACAATCAAAGGTAGTGTGAGAGCAAGTTTTATTTGAGCTATTCCCATTAAATTCTACTCGTGTGGTTAATAATATAAAAATCGTCAAGGTGACTTGGGATAGAAAGATACCTAGAATTTGCTTGAAGTGGGATTCCGTAAGAACTATAATGGTGGTAATTTTTAAGACTGGTGTGTTTTTCTCTAGTGATGTTTTGCTTTACAAACTATATTTATGTGTGTGTGTGTGTATATATATATACACACACACACATATATATGCATATACATAGGTATGTATGTATATATACATGTGTGTTATATATATATGTGTGTTTACATATATATTCCAATATTATTAGTGTTAGTCAAAATTTCTCTTCTGAACTAAGTCAAAAAGACACAATAATGAGGCCTCTGAGGGATGGGGCCTCAGTCATGCAGTCAGGGGAGGAACTGAAGGTTTCCATGGCTTGTTTAAACTATTAGAGGTCTTTCCGACACTGATTTTCACTTTCATTTAGCCTGGTATTCCCTAACATGTGTTCCACGGGGGTTACTAAGTTTACTTTAAAAAAGGGTACCCCAATTAAATGAGCTTTGGAAATGCTGGATTAATCAAAATTCTCAGAGCCTTAAATATATAACTGTGCTTTCTGAATCCTCAAGAGAGAAAGATAATAGCTACTATTTTCCAAACATTTTGACCAGGAATCTCTTTTTCATTATTTTTCCCCCAGAGCACTTCCAGGCTAGTGTTCCACAGAGCACACTTTGGGAAACAGTGACTTTTGTCAGTAAACACTTACTTTATCTAGCCTATGTGACAGGTTCTGTGCTGGGAGAATTGTTTCATTGTTTCAGAGAATAAGGTTCATTATCAGCCACAATGTGAGAAGAGACTGCCAAATTCATGTTTATGTCCATAATTGTCATGGTGTCTCCTCAAGAGCATCTAGTGCCCAATAAGCAGGCGTTGAATGAATGAATGAAACAAGCTAATGATTCATACCTAAGTGTACTTGTGCAGATTATTATATCATTTTTGTATTTATTTCATATTCTAAGGAGATATTAATATAATGTTCCCCTAACTTTCACTATCACCTAGTCTCCCTAAAATTCTGCTCAGGGAAAAACCTAAAGGAAGAGAACTAATTTCATTTCATGAAAGATTAAAGAGACCAAAATTCATTCGCTTGTGTATAATGACCATGCTACCGACTCACCATTACCATCTGTGGGGAGGATTTGTACTATTAATAACTTTTTTCATTTTCATGTCTACTCTCCACTCACCTTCCCAAAACACATGCACATAAAACACACACACACACACACACACACACACACACACACACACAGTCAACTCCATCACAGAAAAGAATAAAAGGCTAAACTAAGGCTAGAAATTTTATAATTTACTGGATTACAGAGATTTACTCTGTGCAAAGCTAACCGGCCTTTTTTTTTTATTATTGAGGTACAACTGACATATAACATTATATTAGTTTCAGGTGTACAACATAATGATTTGCTATTTGTATATATTGTGAAATGATCACCACACTAAGTCTAGTTAGCATCTGTCACCACACGTAGTTACACATTTTTTTCTTGTGATGAGATCTTTTAAATTAGCAACTCCCAAATATGCAATACAGCATTATTAACAATAGTCACCAGGCTGTACATAAGTATCAGAAGGTATTTATGTTAAGCTAATTGGCCTTATAATAACTTTATGCATTGGATGCCTCATTTAGATATGTACCAGCTATTGTCACTACACTCTAAAATTGGCATCCTCAATCATTTTTGAAGTCTCAAGAAATACTCTTCTCTTACATAGCTATATGGCATGAGCTTATGAAATATATCATTTAAATTAACTGTGTTTGGGGGTACATTAAGAATTCTGAGACAGCTCAGGGTATCCAGATGTGGCACTGGCAAGAATTATAAATCAGGGTACTAGTAAATAAATGAGAAACTAAAGTCTTTATAACTCTTTATAACCAGCTACAAACTATGGGCATGAGGATATTTAAGTGAATAGGGATGCTTCTTTCTACATATTGCACTTGTCTTTCAAAGGTAGGAGGAGACCCTCTGGATAGAGGTGTTTGAGTTGCCCTATTGGCTGACCTTACTTCCAAAATTCCATTTATTTAAAAAATTATCAAGAATCAGAATCCACTGACACCCACTGAGGTATGTAGGAAAAAACAGTGCTCTGATTTCATGTGAACACAAACAGTACTTTGGACATGCAAATCCAGCGGGTGATACATGTAGATCGGCCATAGAAAGTTCAGGTTCTCCAGAGCAGAGCATTTCCCCCACCATCCCAACCCTAATGAGCTAACTAGTAGTTTACCTGGAACAGACCTACAGTCACCAGTAAGGGAAGCATCAAAGTTTCAGAAGTATTGCCAGGACTAGAATGATCAAACAGGCATTTTTCTAGAGTCAGGTGTAAGTTTGAGTCTATTGGCTAAGGCATGAAAGGCCCCTGAGCACATGGGCCCATAAATAACCATTATAACAAGACATAGTTGCCAAAGGAGTTCTGATATTAGAAGAGGAACTTTCCCCTCCCATACACCAAGCTGAAAGCACCTTGAAAACAGAAATGGCCTGTCAGTTAAGTCTCACCACTTAGTAAAGCAGTGTCTGGCCATGGTGGTAACTCATTAAATGTGAGAGAACCAGATTAAATTTTTATTGTTGTTGTTTAATTTCTCACCCTGATGCTGGTTAAGGCAGGGGTAGAGAAGCTAGAATTACCTTCTACCCTTTGAGTTTCTTCCCCTAAAGAAAAATTTAAGTATTCAAAAACTAAAGAGAGAGAAAATCATGGTTACACTGCTGCAAATACACCCAGTGTTCAAGGTCTAAGCATGACAAAAACAAAGCTGAAGATGTTCACCTCTAGACTTGAGGACTCAACAGTTCTTTGGTCTGCTGTGGTAAAATGGAGGGAAGGAGAGTCACAGGGATCCAACCTGCCTCCTGGTATGTGCACTCCGCCTATCACCAGTGGATAATTCCAATTAGAGGAAATGGTGTCACAGTACAGACATACAGAAGGGTGTGCCTACGTGGGAGGGCCAACAAGCTGTCTCCCATGAGGCCCCATAGGGCCACGTTCATTTTGTTGGTGCATTTACCCTGATGGACACAGGCAACTGCATCCGTGGTTAATTAGGATTTGGTCTGCATTTCTGACACCCCTTGGGAACTGATTTGTCAGCACACCGAGAACAGCCCACATCTTACTAGTAGAGTCAAGCAAGTCAAGCTCAAGAGAATTATAAAACCTGAGTGTTTATTTATTCACTTATAATGAGAAATACTTCTCTCATTTAGACCAAAATCCTTGGGTCTGGCTGCCCAGGTAGTTTTCCTCCCAAGGCTAGAGCCTCATGGTGAGGTGAGCTCTCACCAGAAGTTTGTATAAGTCAGAACCAGAAGAATCAGTTGCGTGGCTGGCATGCAGATGGTGTTGCCTGACATACCTATCTTGCCCACAGCATCACATTAGCAAACTGAGGCTCCTTCTCCCCTGGATGGTGCTTGGATGACCCATAGTTTACAGCTGGGATCCTCCTCTTTGTCTACTTTTATACCTGATTAGTCCCTCCTCTGGTAAACATACTAGTTGTGTAATTTTGCCACTTTAGTGACTTGGCTGGCAGCCAGGTATTTCTGAACTTGAAAGTCATTCCATCACTGTAAGGAGGTTTCTCTTATCTATGCTCTGACCCAGTGGATGTTGACTTCAGAGCTTAACCCTCAGGAAGAATTCTTTTGGTCCTTATTTATATGTTTCTGGATAGGCATCTGTAACTCCTAAGTAATGGCAATGGTATGTATCTCATAAAATTATGTTCCATAAATTAATTATTCCAAAAATTAAGTACTGAATTCTAAAGCATTGGAAATAAGTAACCATGTATACAGTACCTGTCATAACCCTCCAACAACCAAAATATTGTTTACCTGAATCATTCAGGTATCTGACCCTGTTGGCAAAAGTCTGTTCCCTACTGTGGGAAAAATGAGACCTTTACACTAGGTGGAGATTAATCTGCCTGGCCAGCAACAGAGCAGAGCTTCCTTCTTCACTGCAAATGCAAATCAGAATGAAGAGACTTCTACATCCTTGGTGAACATTCATAGAACAGAATTGAGAACCTTGGGCCTGCTGGGATCAGTACTCAAAAACATTGCTTCAGAAACCTACGAAAATTAGGGACGCTTCTCTTCTCTGGCCTCGGTAGTTCTCTGATTCTTTAGATCACAATGAGTTAGATATTACAGGACTCAAGAGAATGAGTCCAGTCAAGGGGTTTCAGGCTCCCCTGATCCCTTATGCTAAGCAGTCAAGTTATGACCCACTCTTGGTGAGGGAGTCTTCAATGGATATAGCAACCTTGTACCCAGAGCTGCAGGGGTGGGGCTCAGCTGGAAGTGGGGTAGCAACAGAAGGAAGACCAACCTCAGAACTTTCCAGCAAAGGGATGTAAAGAGAGAAATAATCTGATTCCTTTTAATACCTTCCCTGGGGCAGAGGCTAGGCCCTATGATAACATCCAATCACAGTTTCTCTACTCCTTATCTGGAATATGCATTTCTCCCCAATTGATTTATCAAGATATATACAGCAAAAGCACTATCAGTCGGGATTTTATACAAAGAGACTTAAATAAGGCATTTGTAGCAGTCACTCATTCTTCTCTTTAATGCCTATATTTTGGAGAGGGGCGCACAGGCCTTCAAAACACCTTGGTTAAAAATGATAGGCAATCACCAATCTGCCAATCCCCTTGATTTTCTTGAGAAGTGTGAGGGGCCTCAGGTCCCATTTAAAGGATAGACCTGAGGTCTGGCATAGAAAATACTGTCATATGGACCTTGAGCCTGCCATTGTCCACAAAGGGAAGGGCCAGACCACATGCTGAAAGCTGGCACTTACACATACGCAAGACACTTAATTGCTTGGACAATTTGTTCTCCTTGGCTCTGGCCATCGAGTTGGGAATTAAGCAACCACAGCATCTGAGAGTCAGGGTACAGGGATCGTAATTATTAACAGAATGACCAGTTGAAAAATCCTGTAGCCAAAAGAGACATTAAGGAACCTCTAACCCAGTGGATTTGTAAGCCCTTTTTAATACTAACTTATTTTTCATCTTTAAACAAAATTTTACATAGAAACATTACGTAAAATTACATAATAATGGAACTGACTGGATGCAAGCAGATACCTAGGCCCTGAAGAAAAGCAGCTTGCAAACGGCTGGTTAGTAACATCCACCTCATTTCACACAAGTAAGAACTGGGATGCCTCCTCCAGTCTCATGCGGGGTGAGTGGCAAAGAGGAAACTAGAAAATGGTCTTCAAAACCTTAATCGAGCCCTATCTCCTTCTCTGAAGCAAAGCTGTTCTTCCAGAAGAGACCATATGGAATTGAGGAGAACCAGTGCCTACTCTTTCCCTAGTCTCAGTAGCACCCTAGTAGTAATAACTGGGTGCACAGTATTAATTGTAGCAGTAGTAATGGTAGTGGTAATAGCAGCAGTAGTAGCAGCAGCTGAAGTAACTCATATTCATAGACGATGTATAAGGTTTCGCATTATATCATTTGCTAGTCAGAGCAATTATGCAAGGTAGATAGGGAAGAAAATCATTACCTTCAGTTTACAGATGAGGAAACAGGCCCAGAAAGGTTAAGTGACGTACCTCCTCGAGGTTATTTGTACTGAGTAGCAGAGCTGGGTCATCAGGTTCCGAATCTTGTGCTCTTGCTCTACTCTGTAACATTGTCCTTCTATTTCTAATGCCAAACTTTTCCAGTTTCCTTCACTTCCTGAAAAACAGGAATAAAAATACACCTCATTAAAGAAAGTAAGCATTATGCTTGAATCGATTCGGAGCCTCTACAATGAGGACCTAGAGTGGGATAATGAATGGAAAAAGTCTGTTAAAGCATGAACTGCAAAAAAATCATCTATATAGACTTTAAACATTTATTTTATCTTAAAACTTATAAAAGTAGTTTATGGCCTTTGAATCAGCTGTTTGGAGTTCAAGTCATCTTTCTTGCATAAACCACATCCATAGCATCCATCCGCTACAATTTCAAGTTTCAGTTCCTTTAAAGTGGGGTGAGAACTAAAACACTTGCAAAGCAATGTGAATGTAAAGTGCTCTTAATTTTTATGCTCTTCCCCCAATCCTTTGCAGATGTCTTACACACGCCTAATCCAACAGCACACTTTTTTTCAGTGTCTTGCTTTCATCAAGTGGTCCCAAAGCATGCATTTCAATAACAGAGGAGCAACCCCCTTCTTCTTGCAGTCATATTTCATCAATTACTAAATATTTAACTAAATCACACAATAACAATAACAAGAAAAATATGTATAGACCCATTGGAAAACAAATGAACCAGACTATGTATTAGCATATGGTTCCACTGATGGTGACAGAAAGGCAATTGCATATGAAAGAGTATCCTTCCTAGCCACACACATACAGCAGGCTGTGGGCATCGTCCAGACCATTTTCAGTTGACAGAGGGCACTGCTTAATCGCACAGGCTGTTACGCAGAGGTCTGTCCAGAGAGCTAGCTCTGAATTCTGAAGTAATTGACCTTGGTTATGTTACTTTGCAGATGTGCTGAGAAGTTGTTTCATTGATCCAGCTTCTAGTTCTCCAAGCTCTCAAAAAAAATGAAAACATTCCTTCATTAAAAAGGAAAAAATTAGGGAACTCCCTGGCGGCCCAGTCGTTGAGACTCCATGCTTCCACTGCTGAGGGCGCAGGTTCAATCCCTGGTCGGGGAACTAACAACCCGCAAGCCGCGCGGCGCAGCCAAACAAACAGATTAAAAACTCTACCTCTTTTCACCCATTGCATCCATAATTAATACTTAATATGAGACCCTTCCCCTAACAGATCCTTCAACAAATGGCGCTGCCCAGAACACCGGGATGAGGAGAACAGATGCTGCCTCAGAAATGTAATGCGTGGTGGCTTTCCTAAGCATACGAGTCTGGTCAATTATGTGGTTCTGAAATTCTGGAATGCCTTATGGAGTATGTGAGTTGTAAATGTGAATGCACTTGGAAAAGAACTGTAAAATGGGCTATATTTTAAGTTGGGTACTCTTATTATCACTTCATCGTTTTCAGCAATGACCTTTCTCTCTCTGCACTGCACACCTCCCTCCTGAGAATCACTTCCAGCCCTGGGCCATCACTGTTCACAAGCTTAGATTTTCTAGGACTTCAGGGGCAGCGAGATCCACACTGATGCTGTGGTTAAGGTTCACAAGCCTTGCTGACCTTAGAATGTTCTGAAAGGGACCCCCAAATTGGAAGCTTTGGTAGGTCCCCAGCATCAGGAACTGTAAAGGAAGGAGAAAATGTGTTCCAGTAGCTGCGTTCTACACAAATCCTCTATTACCCTCGAAATGGTCCACTTGAAAAATGGCAATATTTTTGTATGCTGGCCTCAAAGTCCCTGCTCAAAGAATGCTTGTAGCAAAGCTGTATTTCCACTTTGAGGGCTTTCTGAAGAATGCATTTAGGTAGGGAGCTAGCCTTTTCTTCCAGAAACAGCAAGGGCTATCCGTCAGTCTACCGGCAAACCACTCATCAAGTTCACTCGACAAAGGGTTAGGGCAGAAAGTCCCCACAATAATGTGGAAACAGAAATACTGCAAAGTAAAGGCTTATAAAATAATAAAACTTCTACTTACTCCAGATACCTCCCGGTGCCTTTGGCAAAATACCTTAAGCATCCCACATACGGCGGGCATTGTCTGTATAAGATGGCACCTCATAAAGTGGTATTAAATATCACCAATGGGGCTTCATATTTCATCCAGCAGGGTTTAGGCCAGGCATGTTCTATATCACACATTATTAGAATGACATCTGCTTTGCAAGTTGTGTACCCAGGAGCCTACCCGGATCCCTCATTTCAGCATTCATTCTCGAGGCTTCTGTGCCTTCATAATGCCTAATATGTTTAACTCATTTTGAACAGAAGTCTAAAGCCTGCCACAGCCCTCTGGCCAAAACTGTAGCTGTCAGACAACGGAGCCAGCTATCAAACATTCCTCATTTATCATTAGTGGTGATGCAGTTGTACAGAAAAATGTGCGCACTGTACTGAGAGGCTGTCAATTGTTCCCCCTATAAAACTCCTCTTCTCAGATAGGGACATTTCTCTGTGGAGGCCTTGCCACTACATTTCGTTCCTTTTCCCACAACACTGAATTTATAATGCAAAGAAAATGGGGAACATATATTCATCCAAATGGCCTCTCTGCTACGAGATGAATAAGGAGATCATCAATGGCAGCATCAGTGCAGGGCTGTACGTGCCATTGAGGGAAATTAATAGAATCAGTCCAGAAAGAGTAAAAAGAAAAAAAAAAAGAAAGAGGGAAAAATCACCCACGGGTTTTGTGCTGAGGTTGAATCTTGAATAACAAAGGCATGCAGCTGAAAGTTGGAATTCTCTTTGGAATTACCGTTTTGCCACCAAAGTGGGATGTGTGGGCTACAAACCTGCCTTATGAGGCAAATTTCTCCAACTTTCTGTTCCTCATTTGACTCCTGACAATGGCTCCTTTTCCTCACCTGTAAATGGTGCCTCTGAAATCAGCTTCCAGCCCCAGAGGCCACCCAAATTTTTCATTGATGTTTACAGAATGCTCATGAAGGGTCTTTATATTTTAAAAAACAGTCAGGTGGTGCTCCTGAGTAACGTTAATTATTATTGGGCTTCTGACTATAATAGGATTGTGAAAATCTTCCCTTACCATTTTATTCCTCCTCCACCCACATGGCTGTCTCTTCCCACTCAAATGTTTTCGTCCTCCTTCTTATAATTCTACTGGGTGAAAAATGGACTCAATTAAATGTGTCTGAGATGCCTCCAGGTTTATGCCTGTGTCTTCAAAGAGACAGAGTTAGGGTGGTTATAGTAATGATAACGCATCCTTGTTGACTTCAAAGGCAGAGGCATGGCACATAGATTTATTCCCATGATATCTCTGTCAGAGCAGTTATTATCCCATCTTAGAGATGGGAAAACAGAGGGTCTTGCCCAAGGACATGGAGAGATATCAGTCCCAGAAAGAGAATGAAAGCATTGCTATAGGTTTCTGAGTCTTTCCCAAGTTCAGACCATTTTCCCTCCAGCAGCAACAACAAATCTCATCCTCAGAAATGAGCAAACTTCAGGGCAGGTAGACACAGCCAAAAAGAAGTAATCTATTTGACACACCCTGTAGGGACACCAAGCTCTTGAATGCCTATGGAATGAGATGGGAATGGAGGGGTAAAGATTTGCTCTCCACTTGCCTTTTCTTTTCCAGAGCCCAATCTTGTCTTTATCCAAGGGATAATCTGCCCCACTGGGATGGATGGGCTGCAGCCTTAACATGGGTTAGGGCAGCTGAAAATCAGCTCTTGGCTGAAATAAACTCCCAACAGTCTCGTTTCCTTCACATCCCACCTCTCGAGGTTTTCCACCTGTCAGTGGTTTTCCCCCCCTCCTTCCTGAATGGGGAAAGGAGTCAAGACCCCCAATGGCCCATGCATTCTCTGTGGGTAACTGTGCATAACGCTACTAGATAGTCTTCAAGATACACCTTGGCTGGCTCTGTACAATCTTTTACCCAAAGTATGCCCTATATTTTCTAGTCTCTAGGCCAGGAGTTTCCAATCCATTTTTTCTCATTTCCACAATGGTGTTTTTCCAGTTCAGAACTGTTCTTCTCTCCCAGTTATTTCCAAGAGCTCATACATCAACAGCTGAACAACCTGTTCTCTGTCCCAGTGTTTTTCCTCTAAAACCATCCTTTACTGCCAAACACTTGCCCTGGAAACACATGATGATTGACTGTCCTCTTGGTTATAGTCTCAAAATATAGTCTTCGGTTTCCCTAATCTTCTTTAATTTTCTCTTCCTTTCCTCTAAATCACCCCTCATCTTTTTTCACCCACTGGCTCACAGTGATCCAGGGTTACGTAGTCAAAGCATGTTCTCCATCTGACCTTCACGGGGAATTTATGGTTTCTAGTGGAGCTGTTCTACTGAAGACTTGATCAACTTTAATATTTTTTCTTTTGGCACTGTTCATACCAACTCAAGGCTGGCAACTTAGCATTGCAGCTGAACTGGCGATAAATGGGTCAATTCAATTAAATTCAGAAAGTGCTACAGTGCTGTGTAATTCATTAAGCACTGGAGATATATAAGATACCATCCCTCTCCTTAAGGGGTTTATAGTTTAGTTAGAGAGATAACAAAGAATGCCTGTGAACTTGATACATAATACTGCAGAGTAATAAAATGATAAGAGTCTAAGGAGGTGATAAGAGCAATAAAAGGTCAGAAGAATGAACTATGTAGACAAAAATGTAAAGGAAGTGCTTTATGGAGAACATGAGTCTTGTTCTACACCTGGAAGGCACCAGGGGATTTAAATGATTAGAAAAGATGAAGGAGGACATTTCAACTAGGAGTGACGGCAGGATGAAAGTCCATGAATTAGGTCATTGCCTTTAAGTCATTTGAAGAAATAGAAGCAAAGAACCCTGGGGTCACACAAGCTTTTTTGTTCATTACCTTAGTCATGGCTTGGAAGAACTTTTTATCTTTTTTTTTTTTTTTTTTTCCTGCAGTCATCATCTTTCTCATTGGTTCAACCACAGAAAATTGCAGACCCAAGTAGTAAATGGATTTCCACTGGGCTGGTGGCTCTGGGGAAACAAGAACATACTTTTATGAAGGTAATCAGTTGGTCACAGCAATTGTGACTCTGTAGTTAACTCCACAGATATTCAGGGAGCAGTGGAGAACGAGAGGGAGTGATCTTGGACCCTCCTGACTGCAGAAACAAACTGGCTGCTTCTTCATATAGATCAATCACTCTCTAGCCTGTCAGGTTTTCTGAGCGAAGTTGTGCCCCTACAATACTGCCATGGTATCTAAAGAAGCAGCTCAATCCCAATACTGTGTGAAGGTCCAACCTCAACAAAACTGTGAACCATTTCATTTTTACTATCATTACCTCCCCCACTGCATCATCCCCACTTCCTAGAAGTCTGTACTGGGAAGAACAAGAAAGAAATACATGTGGAAGAATGTGTGCATTTTACTAGGGGATTATTTCTAAATTCAAAATTCAGAACAGTACTGCATCTCTAATAGTGATATTTCAGACACTGTAACAAGTTGACAGAACAGTTTTTTTGGGGGGTGGGGGGGCAGACTTTGAGGTGTCCTTAAATTATCCTATGTGAGCAGCATTTTCTCTGCCTATTTCTAAGTCCAACCTTTACCTCAGAATCCATCTTGACATAGACAGGTAAAGGCCTAGAAAAGTATAAGTTTCATGAGGACAAGGATTTTATCAGGTCATTACACGCTGAAATTCTAATGCTATCAGACAGTCTACATTTAGCAACTCAATGACCGACCTCCCTAAGCATTTCAGGCTGGCTCTTTGGAGAGTGCTTCAAACTAGCCCCAAGAAATACAAAGTACAGATTTCCCTGGCCTCAGAAATCCCTCCATCTGTCGCAGAAGCTTTCTCCATGCCTTCCTGGCAGTCATTTCAATTTCCATGACAGAAATAAAGAAAAAAAAGAAGTTGTGGTCTGTGCCACAGCTTGAAGGCTCGTTTAATGTAGATCTTGACGTGTGAACTGTACAATAACCCCAAGGTGGAGGTGCATTTTTTATACTGAAGGTGAGAGACCAATTAGTAGCTCTAACTCCTTAAGCAGATGGCTATCGTATGATAACGGAGGCGCCTGTCATGTCCTTTGCCATTACAGAGTCATCTTTTTCCTAATATCTTTCTCTACAAAGGAAAGATATTATGCAGACAGATTGCATGGCCTAGACACCTCTATGAAGTTGAGTTTTTAGCAGGACATGTGGAGCCTGGGAATCTTGTTCTTGAATTACGGGTCATATTCAACTCCTAAAAACTGTCTCCAAGATAAAACACAAGGGAAGAATTTGAGGGCAGGCAGAGAAATAAAGCTGATAAGATTCTTAGGTTCTGGGCTCCATCTCAAGCTGGAAATTGTAGACATGCTATAGTTGGCCCTTAAATACCTGCAAAGGATCTTTCCTTTCCATGGCTTGGAGACTCACACTATAAAGGAGGAAACATGGATTTGGAGTCAAAGGATCTGGTTTGAATATCAGCTCTGTCCTTTACAAGCTGGGTGACTCGAATCCACTTGCTTGAGCTCCCCAGCCTCAGTTTCCTGTTCTACAAAACAGGACTTATAATAACATCTTTAGAGAGGGATGAAGATTAAGTGAAGTTTCAAGTGAAAAATCATGACATCTGGCACTTTCACCTTCCCTCAAAATACCAGGCAGGGAGGACAGCACCACAGGGGTCAAAGTATAAGGTCATCTGGATACCCTCCTCTTGCAGTCAATGCAGCTGTTAGAGCACAAACTCAGGAACCTGATCAATATGGTCTCACCACTGGTTGGGTTGTGAGCTTGGGCAAGATATATAAGTATTCTGAACCTCAGTGCCTTGATGTGCAAAGGTGGGCAATATCTACCTTGTACACAGGACTGATACGATGATTAAAGGAGAAAATTCACTTCAAGAGCTTAGCAGAGTGTCTGGCCCATGATACACAGATCTATTCCTCCTTTCCTTCTTCTTTCCCTTCCTTCCCTTTCCTCTTGTTCTTTTCCCTCTTCATCCTCACTTACTCTTTGATGTTCTCCAAGCTGCTGGCATTTTCAATGTCCAGAATGGACTGTACCAAGGCTTCTGTCCCTGGAGAGCCTCAAGCTTTCCTCTGTGCTCAGAGAGTGCAGTGCTCCATTCTTGAGAAAAAGAAGTAAAGGCAGAAGGAATCCTGAGGACCTGGATAGTTTTCCAGGCTGCCTGTCCTGAATTCAAGTCCTTTCCCTCTTGCTGGCCCTAGTTTCCTCATTTAAAACATGGGAGGACAAGCAAGAATCCTCTGGAGCTCCTAGTTGAGATCTCACCTGTCTACTCATGTAGCCCTCTTTTGAAGTTTCCCTTGCTCTCTTGCCATCAAACTCCTATCCAGGGGTCAAACTCTAGCTGAAACACCTGTACTACGTCCCAAAAGTTTACCAGATGAATGCACAAATGCACATTGAGATTGGACCACTCAAAGAGGATTTACTAGGAGTGTGCTCTGGTCTCCATGACTTCGAAAAATCTGTGCTGATCCCTCAGTCTTCTGAATTTTGATGGTCTCACAGTGCATGCCACACAATTTAATATTTACTCTCTCCAACAGCTTCTTCAAGGCAAAAACTGTTTTATTTATTATTAAACCTTAATGCCTAGCCCAGTACCTGGCAATTTATGTGTTTCACAAATGGCTCCCCAAAACTTTCATGATTAAATGACTTAAGTATTTATCTTATAGGAAAATCTTGGCTAATGACTAGGTAGTAAATCAGTTGAGGCCAAAGATTCTTAACTTTTTTTGTATTCTGTACAGCATCTAGCACTGGGTACAAAAATGTAGTAGGTACTCAAAAACACATGGTGGTCCTTATATTATAAACTTTGTCTCTATATTTATGAGGAAATTCTTCTGGACAACTCAAGGACCGAGGAATGGTCTTCAACAAAAGCCCAGAGCTAGAACTGCTCTTAAGGCTCACGCAACTAGGACCATCAGTTTGAATGGCTCCTAGAGGGGCTGTGGAAAGAAAGAAAGTGGCTCTCCATAAGGTTATAAAAAATGACCTAAGACCTATATGCATATAAACAAGCAATCCAGAAACCCCTTTCCTCACCACCACCAAGAAAGTCTCCTCCATCCTTAACACACATGCATATTCCACCCTTTGATGGTCTGTCTCCTATAAGGACTTCTCTGATATTCACCATCCTTTTCCTTGTACAAAATGGTGAGATTTGGGGGCTGTGGGGAGAGAGGGTGGCAATGTACTTTTTGCCTTGAGCCCTGTACCTGATCAAAGGATAGTTCAATATCTCTAGGGATGACTCTGATTAAAGTGGTCATCATATAGTTGTCTCCTTCCCCTTCCCCTCCCCCACTTTCTCCTCTACTTCCTCCTCTTCCTCTTGCTGCACCTCCGCATCCTCTTTCTCCTTCTTTACCTCTTCCATTGGTGCTCTTCCTCCACAAATAACTTGCACCAAAACAGATGCTACATACAGGTTTCCTGCTCCTGGGTTTGAGCAATTAGCCCACTCAAAATATCCTGGCCCTTGCCGAAGTGGGAGGAGGGGTGGGCGGGGGCGTTGGGAGAGTAACATCTACCCTGCTTATTCTTGACCTGCAAGCACAGCCTGCTTTCTTCTCTTTGAAGGAGACCACAAAGACTCAGTAACTCTCTGGTGAAGACTGAGATGCTGTGACACTGAAACTCCTGCTGACTGATTAAATATTGAGGAAGAGAGTCCATGGATTGACTTGCCCTCCGTAAAATAAGGTTTGAAATAAAACCCCTGGAGGGTCACACCCCCTAGTCTGCCGAGGGCCATGTTCTTTAGGGCAGGACAATTATAATTAATTGAGTGATCCACAGAAAGCATACATGCAAGGAAAATCCCTGCAAGTATCATCCCTTTGCACATCTACTGAAAATCAGCTGGGCCTTCAAAGGGTTAAGCCAGGATCAGCAGACCAACGAGGCCAATTCTGCCTGTGGCTACCACCAGTCAAGTCTGTTGCTGAGGGCTGTAGACACAGCCTGTACTTTCAACTCAGCACAGTTATTTTTAAGAAATAATTACTCCAAGTTTACAGTGGCGTCAAACTGATAATTCAGAAGTATGATTGCTTCCCCAGTTAACTAATCAATCCCTTATCTTTAAGGGTAGAGACAGAGAGAGAATACAGGAGCAGATCAATAATCAAGTGAGTTCCATTTCTTTTTTTTTTTCGTTCTTATAGATTATAGCTGTTTTCTTGAATAAATTTTCAAATCATACAAAATAATAAATGATGCCTATGAGTTTTTTATTCTCCTTCCCAGGATTACTGTAAGAATTGATGGAAGCTATATTCCTTTGATACGTATGCACACAGGTACCTTTTCTGAATACCTACCAAGTGCCAGGTACTGAACTGAAAGCTTACAACACATTCTTCTATTTTATCAGGGATTATCTCATCTTCATAGCAGGCTGCAGTAAAACAGTCGACCTTGTAAGGCTGCTCCTAAGTTTCTTTCTTTTCTGCTATGAATAGGCCATTTCTCATAATCTCCACCCCAGGCTGACAAATTTTCAAACAATTGATTTGCCACATTTCTTCTTCTTCTTCTTAAGCCCGAAGTTCTGCCGAGAAAATTAGATGAACTATATAGCCCTTGTCATTTTTGGCCCTGCTTCAACCTGGCATCAAGCTAGGCACTCCTGGTGAGTCAGAGAGGTGCCAGCAGTGCTACCCGTTAGAACGTTGAGTTCATAACACAGCAAGGAAGCTGACGCTCCAGGTGAAAATCCCTCAGTGGCACCCATGCCTTTTTCATTCTATCCATCCACCCATGCAACCATCCATTCGACAACAGCAACTGAATGCCTACTACACGCCATCCCTGCCTTCAATGAGCTTCCTGTCTAGGGCAGGAGAAAGACATAATCAAAACAAATACAATACAAGTCACGATGAGGGGAGGTTCCAAAGGGAGCTCAGACAAGAACACTGTTGATTCTTACTGAAAAGACTGGGAAAGGCTTCCTAGAGACTGAACAGTCTTAAGTGCTTCAAAACAGCACTTAGAGATTATGCTCCCCATGACAAAAGCATCACACGTTCAATATTCAATTGACAATATTTGAATATATAGAAAGGAGACAATATTTGAAAGTATAGAAAAGCACAAAATAGAAAAATCACCCTGAATCTGACCTTCATTCCTTCTTAGTCTACTGCAGTGTATAAAACAAAAAAGTGTAAGTCTCTTCCTCCCTGCTCTCAGTCCCAGCTTACAAAGTGTTATCAGTGCAGTGCATAGGCTTTAACACTTGTAATTTGCTCTCCTGTAAATGTGCCACTCCACCTTCTCTCCCAACACAAGCACAGAGGTTAAGAAAACTAGCTCTGAAATCTAACTGGCTGGCTTCAAGTCAGAGCTCAACCACCAGCTAGCTTTGTGACCTCAGGCTAGTTACTTAACTTCTCTCTGTGTTATTTTTCTAATATGTAAAGTGGTGTTTATAAAAGTATGTATTCTGAGTCTGTTTTCAGAAATAAATGAGAAAGTGAATATAAACCGTTCCTGGCATACGGTAAATACTCAATAAATATAGCACTAGTACCTCTACATATACACACAGAATACTTCGTTTTAAAAAGTAAAATCAAGTTATATATCTTACACTATGTATGTTTTTCAATTAACAATGCATATACTTTTCACATACTAGTCAATTTGATCCCATTTCGATGACTATATTACAGGATTATTCCAGAATTTATTTAACCAGTCCAGATCATTACCGAGAAAGCCCTGTGCCTATACTTTTATGCAAACCTCCTAATATTTATGTAGGACAGATTCTTAGAAGTGTGATTTCTAGGTCACAGGGTGTGTGCATTTAAATTTTTGATTAGATAGTACCAAAATAGCTTTCAAAAAGTTTGCACAATTTTAGTCCACTGATTATATATGAGTGCCCATTTCTCCTACATCACCAATAGTAGCATTTGTTACTATTTTTATTTGTGTTTATTTAAATGATTAGCCTATGGAAAGGGTTTTAAACGATATCCAGCACATCAGAACACCAAAATTTAAATAAAATGTTCTTACTGATAGAGCAGTGTTTCATGTTTACTGATCATAGCTTGCTATTCCTTGAATTTCTTGTTTTTATCTTTTGCCTACATTCCCATTGTATTTATTTCTTTTGATTACTAATTTATGGAAGTCCTTGTATGTTTGATGTATTAGTCCTATAAGAAATAAGCAAATATGTTCTCCCCATCCTGTCTTATAACCTAGTTTAATGTTAAGTAGAATTTAGATGGATGAAGGTTTGGTGGAATTTCAAGAAGAGGGAAAAGCGTCTGCAAAGCCATGGCTTTTAAAGGGAGCTCAGATTCTGAGACCACGGAGCTTTTGCTGGTGGAACATACATGGATATGTACTAGAAAACAATTCACATATAATCGGCCTTAAATGCCATCCTGGAAAATGTGAACTTTATTCTAAAGGCAACAGTTAAGTCATCCAGGGCTAAAGAAGAAAAGAGAGGTAGAACCACACTTAGACTCCTCGCCATGGATGAGAGTTCTTAAACTGTTTGAGATCAAGGCACACCACCATGTTGCCCAGCTTCACTTCTATATGGTTCAGCCAGCATTCAATTCTATAGCAATAGTGGTCCCCTATAATTACACAATGCAGGTGTTGGTCAGGGATCCTTAGGAGGTTCTGAAGAAACTTTCCAGTGGAGTTCACACACACTCAGAACTTTGCATTTAATTTTATAGTTTTCGGAGATACAATGGCATCTACTCACTGACTTGATTTACATAAGAGAAGCCCCTATTCTAGGGCTTTAATGTGACATTGGAATTTACTGCTTATAGAACTTGAAACTACGGTATTGTTTGGGTTAAGCCAAACTATGGAAAATTTAAAACTTTAGGCCAAATTCACTTTTAGGCCATGGAAATGTGCTCTGGAAGGCAAGGCTGTTCCTAGACAGCATTCTAAAGCAGCATCATACAATAGAAAAATAATGCAAATTCCAAATGTGAGCCAAATATGTAAGTTTAAGTTTTCTAACAGCTACATCACAAAAGTAAAAAGAAATAAGTAAAATTAATTTTAGCACTATATTTTATCTAACCTAATATATTCAAAATATAATTATTTCAATATGTAATCAACATAAAATGTTATTAGATATTTTACGTTTATTCACACCAAGTCTTAGAAATCTAGTATTTATTTTATGCTTACACTGTGTCTCAATTTAGATAGTCACATTTCAAGGGTACAATAGCCACATGTGGCTAGCAGCCACCATACTGGACAGCACAGTTCTAAAATATCTCTTCGTATTTCCTTTTCTTTAAACCTGTTTTCCTGCCAGAACATCCATTTAAACAATCAAACTCTCCTCTTAGACTTTCTAACTATAGTCTAAGCATAAAGTTTTCTCTCCATGGGTCATCATATTTAAGCTTGGCATACCACTGCAGAACAGGAAATGTTAATAACTCAGTAGGGAAAAAAAATCAAGTATCAGAGAAGAAGAGAGAAACGTCTCTTTCAAAGCAGGTAGTGCTTCATAAATCACAGCATTTTGGGGGACATATGGGCCTAGAGCTGGTTCTTCATGTGGTTGTTCTTTGTCACACTACCAGGGATTTCCACAGTTGGGTATTGCATAGATAGGCATTTTCTCCACTTCCGTTAGAAGTCTGAGACAACAGTGAAAGTTCCCAACATCCAGGACATCCTAAAATAACAGAATACCAGGCTAGCTCTGTCTATCTATGTCATCTTGTAGCTGGGAAAAAAAGAGCCTCAGAAATTTTGTCTATGGACAAATATTATATTCCCAGAATAAAGTTTATTTGGGAGATAGTGAGCAATATAACATTACTTACCCATGTACCTAAAAAAACAATTTACATATAAATATGACTCTACAAGTTTTATTAAATTGAGGGATAGATATTAACAGTTAAATATGAAGAAAAAGGAAAAATAAAACACCTCTTCAACTTTGTAGAAATAACAACGTTACTTGCTATATCTAAAATCATTATTAAGCAGTGCAGAGGATCATCCTATGGTCACATGCCACTGAATGACATTGGATTTGCAGGGACTCAGAGACCAAGAGACTCAGGGAGCCTGGCGCAAGTTCAAAACCCTAGGAACTCTCCATTCTTCCCTTCCAAATGAGAGAAAGACATACTTGGTAGTGTCACGATTTCAGCTATAAGCAGCAGCCTTCTAATTAACAATAAACCGAGTCCATTATTTGCATTTACAGTTTTTCCACAGCTTATCAGCAATGTGAAGATAGGGAGAGATGCTAGAAGCATATGTTTAAACATCCCAAATGCTTTTGAGAGCACCATCAGGAGTAAACATCCTGTGAATGTGTTTCTTTACCTTCAATGCCCATCTCCGAAGGGCTTCCTAAGCTGTGCGAGGGCGGTACTGGCAGCATAAACATATTTATCTTCTGAAGGAATGGTCCAGAGAAAACATGGCTACAATCAAATTAGTAACTAGAAAGAACCATGCTTTTGACGCCAGACATTCCCTCCTGCGGTATACTTTCATTTTTCCCCCTACGGTTATCGGAAAACTATGGAGAAAGGGAAGGGCAGGCAGCACAGGCAAAGGGGAGGTGGGGTAAAAGGAAAAAGAAAATGTCAGAGAGCTTTCTGGGTGGATGCCATGGTTGAATTTCAACATGAAAATGTTCAATAAATATTTGCTGAATGAATCTTCCAAAGTCCAAAGGCCATCTTCCAGACAAACGCGTGTGATATTGGGGGATGTATATGGTAGTTTCTCAGTCTCAGCACTATTGACATTTTGGGCCAAATAACTCTGCTATGGTGACTGTTCTGTGCATTGTAGGAGTTAGCAGCATCCTCTACCCATTAGATGCCAGTAGCATCCCTGCATTCCCTCCCCACCATTCTAACAACCGAAAATGTCTCCAGACATTGCCATACGTCCCCTGGGTGCAAATCACCCCTGGTTGAGATTCACTAGTGAATGACAAGCCTTCATCCATTCACGTATTCAACAAGTCTGACTCATGTGTTTAGCCAATCTTCTATTTGGAACACTGATCGATGTACTTGTCCCTACCCTCAAGTAGGTCCCAGTTTAGTGTCAGAGAGAAAGTTTAAAGTGAGAAGACATGAGAGATTGTGGCTTGACTCCTTAAAAATGGGTGTGCACTCCTTTTTAAGGACATTTAGAAAACGTACCTTTAATTGCCACAAAGGTTATACACTTAGAAAAGTTCTCAGAGAAAAGCCCATTAAACTTAGTGAGGGTTTCTGCTCTGCTAGTAGGTTACATATTAAAGATGAATTTGAAGGCTCTCAGAGAAGCAGCAAGGCTGGCCCCTATACATCTTTGCTGACTTCATAAAAAACAAGGGTGCCGCTTTGTGACCTGGGCGGGTCTACAAGAAGATTGTGTAACGTGCAGTATGCCTTTGATCCAAACAAACTCCCAGATTATTAAAAGGATGTTTTTTTCCCTCTCGAGGCCAAGGTAAGTCACCAGAGCTTTTTCCCTGTTATTAACCAAGCACTAGATGTACAAGGCTTAGATATTAAAAGGCATTAGCCAAGGCATCATGGTCATCTAGTTTAGAGCAAATGCAAAAATTGAGGGAGAAGCTGCATTACTTACAAAACAAGTAAATGACCTGAAATATTAGGAGCTGCGTATACAAACCCATTCAATTTTCTGTGGCCAAGTGACAAGGAGGTAGAGCCAGTTTCCTAAGCACCTGAGGGCAGCCTCTCCCCAGTGTAATTCTAAATAGAAAAAAAAATTGTAACTACTGACTTACCTTGACCCAGAACTGCCAACAAATCTCTGCATTCTTTCAATAATCTGGGTGTTTATTTCCACCAAGAAGCGTGGTGGTGTAGCGCAATGAAACAGGCCCTCTCCTGAGCTCTACAGCCGCCCCTGCCCCTCAGAAGCAAGGTAGCTCACGCTGCGCACTCATAAAAAGGTTACCAGCCTTGGTGGAGACCAATCAGAATGTTAACAGCAAATCCAAGTTCAAGAAGTATGTAAACCTCATGAACCCATGAAAATGCCCCAAAGCTGGAACCAGACTGTCTCCATAGGTTCTGAATGACAATTCTAACACAGATCACACTGGCAAAAAGAGTATGAGGAAGGACAGAGATGACTGTTTCAGGCCGAAAGGAGCCCCAGTCTGACACCCTTGTTGATGGCCTTTTACTTCTGCCACCTGTAGAAGTTTTTCAGACCAAAGCCCACTTACTGCACTTTTCACATCGGATTTTTACACTTTTCCTACTAAGACAGCCCCTAAACACCCAGAAGAGGAGGAAGATGGTACTGGACAAACGATGCTGGAAAACTGGAAAACACTGCTGCCTCTAGACGTTAAGAGACCCTGGGAAGTGCTTTAGAGGATTCTCTGACTGGAGCTACACCAAGACAAACGTGCCGGCAGGGGTTTCCCTTGGAGCCTTCTATTGTTTTATCAGGAAGCATCCACCTGACAGGACTGGGAGGAATGTCATCTCTTGAATGGTTCCATCAGCTTACTGAGGACTCTTTTTGACTTACTTTCCACCTAGGGCCTAGACACTGAGAATGACCCTAGACAAATTTCTAAAGTCAGCCTCTTACTATTTATTTTCTTTGATGATGCAGCCAAGGGTCAGCATTCTTTGACTGTCATCCTTAATGTGAACTACTTAAATGTGTTATTGCTGCCTCACATTTTTGAATTTTCAGTGGGGAGCTGTAAGAAGAATAAACTAAAAGGACAACTAATGGTGAAATTTGATCTGCGGCAGTGGGTAGGGAAGATCTGACGAGCTGAACCATATTATACTTGAAGCTGCCATTGCTTGACCACCTACCTATGTGTGCAAGATGGCTAACTGTCTACCAAAAATCCCTGGTCCGCTTCCACAGAGCACAGTTTTCCCTAGGAAGTTGGTGCCCCATCGGATAGCATATTTCCCAGCCCATCTTGCATCAGGAGGGGTCTGAAAAGGTTGTTACCAATGGAATGTGAGCAGTTCAGTTTTGGGTCTCTGAAACACTTTCTTCCCCTGTCTGCTGGCTGTTTATGGAGGACTCCAAAGCCATAAGGAATGACAAATCCATAAGATGGCAGAAACCTAATCCCATATGGAGGAAACTTTCTGACAACCAGGAATACCCACATAGGACTGTTACTTAGTGAGAAATAAACTTCTAGTGTGTTCAGCCACTGAAATTTGGCGAGCTATTTGTTATAGTACCTTACTCTTGTGTTAGCTTAATTCACACGTTGTGCCAATAGGAATGAAAGGAAGTGGGACAAGAAACCAAAATTTATGAGTATCTACTAATATTTACTGAGAATCTGGGTCTATAGTACTTAGTTACTCTGTCCCTGCACTTTCATGCAAGCACTCTAGTATCATATCAAATTCAATTCCATTTATCAAATTTCCTGAGGATGTCTAGAAGACTAGACCTGACAACCCTTGAAGACACTCCCGTTTCCTTTGAGTTCTGAACAACCTGATTCAATCATTATCTACTGAGCACCGATTATATGCCAGACACTATGCTAGACCCAGCAATACAAACACAGTCCCCTTCCTCAAGGAGCCCATTTGGCTTCCACTTCCAGTCTCATTCTACCACTCTTTCTACAAGAAAAGCCATGTTTTGACTCACACAGGAAGTAGAAGAGCATATGCAACATCTTCTGATGGTTGGGCAAATTTAGCGTCATGGATACTTACAGATATACAGTTTGTGTCCTATTTGTATTTATGTATGCATCTCAGTTCTATTTCTTAGTGGTTGCTACTCTCCTAGTCATTTCTGTCCTTTTCTAGCCAAGTAATTTATTGCAAATCTCATTTTTAAATGTAGAATAAAGCTTTCATGCAGTACTAATCCATAGTCTAGTCAGGAGCCCCAGTGTTAGTTTATATTTACTTCTGTAGGTTCCTCCCACTGCACTGTTGCCCTGTAAAGAAAGATGGCACCATCTAATTCTACCTTCCACCCAGATGGCCCTGCTCTTTGGGAGGCCAGTTCCCAGTTATGTATTAGACAGCTTAGCCATGTGGTCCTTCTTCATGGTTAAACCTTAGAGAGTTTCACTGATGTAGCTACATGGCCCAGAAGAGTTCCAGGCAATTAACAGGCACTCACTGTATTTATGCGGAGTGAAGGAATGAATGAATGAGATATGGGTATCTCATGTTGTTATCTTGACCGCTCAGAGGCTTGGTTTCCCCTTTAGGAGATTCATTGGCCAATTGCTATTCCCAGGGAGAACAGTTTGCTAGGGATACTGACACTGCATGACCTGGTAAGCCCAAGGATGACAAATAGGTCTATTCTTCCATGCCAACTTCGATCAATCAATAGGAGTTCCCTGAAAGGATTCTGAGGCTTGGTGGAAAATGACTAGTCTGTTGGTAACAGATACCATGGATATGGTAGGGAGGTGTGACGATGTAAGTGCCAGGTAATATTATTCCTGCCTCAGGTCCTTAGTGACAACCTGGTCCACAGGCCTGGATTGTTGGACCTGGATGTTCTCAGCTATGAGACCACTAGGTAAGCAAATGTGTTAATAAATGTAAGAGGTTTTTAAAAAGATGAAATAAAACCTTTATAAGTTCAGAGTTGTTGGAATGTAAGTATTTTCTTGCCTGAAGGAAGGACAATGGCCATAGTTGTTTCTCAATCTCACAAGCATCTGGCAGGCATGGCCACCCAGCAGGCACCTATAACCAGTCCATTCCCCAGAGCTCATGGTACCCATCCCATGCTGGGAGTGTGAGCTGCAGTTAATAAGTTGGGATTTTGGATCCTACAATGCATTCTGACATCTAAACAATGATTTTTTGATGACTTGGGTCCCCAGACTCGCAGACTAGCCAATGAAAGCTGATTCACAACCATGTTTCAATTAACCTAAATTCTGGGTCCTGGAAAAGGGCTAAGGAACATCTACTATAAGAGAAAGGAGAAACAGGAAGAGAAAGTGTGCCTTCTCCCCATTTTCTGGTCAAAGGGACCTCATATGACATTTTGAAATGGGCTAAGTTATTTTAGCCCCAATTCCACCTTCTCTCCTAGAAAAATCTTCTGCCATCTATTGCTCGTCTCCCCTAAAATCAATTCCTGCAGGGTGTTCTGAGCCCCACATTGTCCATACCCACCTAGACTTAGTCTCGACCCTTTCCCCACTTCAGTTTGCATGATGCAAAATGTTCCACGTCCTATGACAAATCAAACGTTTTGCTAGATTTTAGAAGGAAAGTAAGTCTGATGCAGCTATTTCATACTAATGTGTCAATGATTTATAGTCTATCCTTCCCAGAGAAATTTGCGTTTCCAATGGGGTCTTATGGAGTCAAACTGAATCTCCAATTAGTAGGCTTTCCAGCAGCGTCAGAGAGCAAAAATGAACCTTTTCGCAGGAGCTGGGCAAGGGTATCTGGAGGCAGCAGGACCACCTCAAACTCAAATAACTACACCACAGTATCTGTTCTTCTTCTGTTTCTCCTCTCTCCCAGGCAGGTTTCGGAAGCTGCCACTTTCTTTTCTTTATAATTTCTTCCCTGCTTCTCTTTCTGACTTCATATATTCTGTATAAAATCCCCCAAGTTTTAATAGCCTCCTATCTCAGCAGAAGCAGAGGATGCTTCTGCTGTCTTTCTAGGGCAGACATACAGGAGTCAAGAAATGCATGCATTCATACACTACCCCCACACAGCCCCCATAAATTAAAAAACAAAACAAAACAAGATTCTAGAGATCAACGGTATAAGCCCGTGCAGCAGAAGACGCATGTCAGAAAGCTGTCAAGACATTAAGGACAAGGGCCTGCATCCTTTCAACACATTAAAGTCTAAAGTTAGTCACTCTCTCTCTCTCATTTAGACTTTTTCAGCACCTCCTTCAGGATAAGAAGATAGGCCACTTTCTTACCTTGAAAACACACCAATATACGTTTTTTATCAAAAACATTTTTGATAATTCATTTGCCAATGTCCGAATTGGAGTTGGAGTTCTAGCATATAATAAAAGATTAAAAGTGCTCTTCCTAAGTGAGACTGAAAAGATCTCACCAGAGGGAAACTGTTCTAGCAAGAAAATAGGTGGGTGGGGTTTTCTTCGTCCGCTTTTCAGATGGAAGAGGCCACACAATAAAGGCATGACCTTCTGACCACTGGCTTTAAGAACTTTACATTTATACCTTCTTTTTCCAGGTGCAATAGGAGGGGCACTTTTGTCACATTCCCTCTGGCCCTTCCATTCTTTTCCTCTTGTCTCCTTTTCCCTTCTTCCAGAGGCCAGTTGGAGCTTTCACCCACCCTCCATTGTCTCCCATCATGCTGTGCAAAACAGCACCTGGGGCAGCTGGCAGAGCTCGAGAGTGGTCCAAAAAAAAAAAAGAGGAGGGAAGGTGGCGATTGGCTGGAGAGGAGGTAATGATTTGTAATTGCAATACTTTCATTACTGTCTTTTAGCTCTTTGCAGAGTAATGTCAAGAGCTTCGTCTTTGTAGTGTTATTGGCATTTTTCATCATATTCATGAAGTGTGGGTCAATTTTCTTCAAAAGGCGCACTTCGCCAACTTGCTACAGAGACAGACAGTAATAAATTCTACTAGTGCACTGTGAAGGCTTCGTAGCTGCAAGCAACAATAAAAAGCAATGAGCTGGGTGTCACTAAGTAACTCCAGTTTACACTGCATTTTCTTCTTTTATTGAAAACTCAGAATATGAATTTATTAATGAATACACTGGCATCCTTTGGAGGGGGGGTGGCAGTACGGGAGGAGGAGAGGTATGTGGGGGGGGGAGGGGGAGGTGTGACACCATGTCAATTTATTTGGTATTCACACTGTGTGTGCCTATATTGTATTGTTCCATCATTTCATGGCCAGGCTTACCTTGTTAGGCTGTGGCCCTCCAGAAAAAACCCGAGCTCATATAGCAACACCTTGACGTGGATCTACAGCTGCTCTCGCTGTGCCTGTCTCACCTTTAGCCCCGGCTGTCTACTGCCGCCTTTCATTTTCCACATTCATACATCAATAAGCTTTGCATGCTGACACCTAATTTTGCAGGCTACTTTGGTTATGGAGGCCGTGTTTTGCATATCACTACCCACCCCCTTCTGACACCTACTGCCTTTAAAGGGAAATGAGGAGAAGAGAGGAAGAGGCAGAGGAAAGAGAGAGGAAAGAGAGAGGAAAGAGAGCGCAAGAAAGAGAAAGCTGCTTTTCTTCTCTGCCTAATCAGAGAGTTCTTTATATTTGTCAAAAGCAGATATGCCAAATCAACTTTAATTGATTCCTCGGCGGCACTCACGGATGATTTTTGAAGGACTGGGCTTGTGTTCCCAGACACACTGTTGTGTTTCCAACAAAAAGGAGGTTTCTCCCACAAATCAAATTTTGATGCCAATTAGTTAGCATTTTCCATTCCAATTAAATTGGAGACTTGGAGACCTTTCTCATTTGGGAAGACTTTATATATATTTTATATTAAAAATGCCCTTCAGGGGCTAATAAGCAAAAAGGGGATGTCCATGGGTGGCGACAGACTCTCGGGTGTGGTGGAGAGATGTGTGTTGTGGGCATTTTTCAGCTCCTTTCCCTTGCTTATTTCACAAAGGTTTGCCAAGCCCATGGCAACCTGTTATATGACATCACAAAGGGTTTTACCTTGCAGTTAGGTGGCTAATGTCATTAGAGCCTTGACAACCCATAAAATGTTATAATCTAATAGTTCTTTTTCCTGCCATACCCCACCCTCCATACCCCCCGAGACCTCACTGTACAAAAAAGAGAACTGGGGATTGGGGAGGGAGGGGAAACAAGATTGATGTTAAACGGAAGAGGCTGTGGTTGCATTCTGAGATTAAACAAATAAACAAAAGCACAAAATTTAAAAAACGCCAAATGCAGCAGAGATGCTCTTATCTGTACCTGTGAGCACTCAGTTGTAAGGACATGCCTGCTAATGATGTTTCATCAAGAATTTCTAAATCTACTAAATGAAGTATTTATCATGTGCACCAGAACACGTTAAGGGGTAGAAAGTGTCAGTTCACATCTAGTTGTAATTTTAATTTAATAGTAACTAAAATCAGTTTGAAATACCACTAGCAATGACAATGTTTCTTTTCTCCTTTCTTCTCCCTCACATTCCCAACCCTCCTTTATGTGTCTCCTTATTTTCCCCTTTTGTATGGCATCAGTCTTTTTTTTAAAAAGTGCCGTTTGCTTCGTAAGGTCATTGTTTGGGAGGTAACCTTGGGGCAGATCTGGAGAACCTAAGTAGAGAGTTTGGACTCCAATCACCAACCTTTACCTTTGCTACTTCTCTTACTGTCAGTACAGGCAGGAGCTCAAATTCAAAGCCCTGTGCACACCTGGGTTCACACCCATAATCTCAGTGCCCACATTTTGCACCCTGAAGACTTTTAAGGACATGAGATGCAATACACAATGCCTAGATTAAAATATGAATGACATGGATACAGCACTTAAAACTTTCAAACACATTCTTATGTTTTCACTCATTTATCCTCAAATCAACTGTGTGATGCTGGCAGAGTGGGTGCTCTTGGATGTAAGGGGCTCAGCTGGGGCCATCCTGGAAATGAGGAGTGGGGGCCTCTGTGTCATGGTGCATCCTCATAGGGTTGATGTGAATGAGGGTCAAATGAGATAACATGCCTGCTATTTATTTTAAATTAGGATTTCAGTATCGTCTGGCTGACCCCAGTCCTCCTCTCACTTTCCAGATTCCTGCCAAGACAACTTAATGTTTCTTTCCTTTTTTTTTTTTTTTTTTGTGCACCAAGCAGCACATGGGATCTTAGTTCCTTGACCAACGCCCCGTGCAGTGGAAGCTTGGAGTCTTAACCACTGGGCCACTAGGGAAGTCCCTTAATGTTTCTTATAAGAGGGTTCAACATATGCTAGGCACCTTGTAAAGTGCTCTGCCTGGATTATCTCACTGAATCATCACAACAACTCAAATTGTGCCCCATTTTACAGATGAGAAAAGTGATATTCGAAGTGAGTGAGTACATTCCTGAAGGTCACAAATGTAGCCCTTAGGGCAGAGCCGGGGTTTAGACCCAAGTGGTCAGCCTGCAGTAACCAGCCTTCAGCCTTATCTCTCTCTGGACTCCCCAGACACAGCATACAGTTCTTCAGGAGGGATTAGCATCCTGGTGAGTATAAACAGGATTCATTTAGGCTTTTTAAAAAAATTTGTCCTTGTGGATACCCCTCCAGCTCCCGGTAAGTGATTTTTGTACAGAAACTTAGTCCATTTCCACCATTGCTAGGGAACCAAATAACTTAAGGTCATAGACTCCTCTCTTGAGTATAATAATATTCCTTAACTACCCCAGGTGGGAATAACTAAATGGGGGAAGTAAAATAAAATAAAAACCATCGCACAAACCAAAGAATAAGGCATCATGCATCTGGAGACTGAAACTCAAGTTGCAGGTACCATGAGCCAGATACTGGTCCAAACAGTATGTGTACACATATGGGGAATATAGGACAATATTCAGCTAGGAGAAAGCTTCCTGCATAAGAGGGCTGGGTACGACATCCTCTGGACAGGCTCACCGCCGGCCATAAAAAGAGGAATTATGAGGACGAGTGAACACTGCTCACATTCACACAGTGCCGCACTGCATTGTCAATTAGCATGCATGTTTCCATAATTGTTATACAAGGGGGAAATTTACAGTGTTAAATGGCCCTCAAATTCACACTTCTGTGTGAGTTTTTGTTTGGTGGTGTGTCTAGTATTAGCACGGATGACTGCCTCTGACATCTCTTTGCCTCTGAAGACAGAAACGACTAACATAAACAATGGGACAGGCACATCAGAGGAGAATGCTACCTATTTGTTCCTCAGGCTAAAATAGATGCACAGATAGACAGATGATAGATAGATAGATTAGATACATATATAGATAGATACATAGATAGAAAAGTACATAGGTACAGAGACTGACTTATTTTTATTTTTTGCAAGGGGAAGTTTTTGCTGTTCTTATATTTACCTGATGTTCATGTTGGCCTCTGCTTAAGGAGGTATGTTTTGGGTGCAAACTCACATTTTCAAGTTTGGTATTTCACATTGTGTGTGTCTACCTATGTCCAAGGAGAACAAGGGTGACTGTGACTAGAGGACTACAAGAGAGATTTATTTTAATCTCGAGAAGAATTTCTTAAAAACAAAAATGAAAACAAAAAACTCCAAGAGTTGTTGTGAGTTTCAAAATAGTTTAGTCCTCTATCAGTTTAGGTAATTTTGGATATGCTTTGGTTTGAAGACAGGGACTGGAGGAGACGGTATCTCAAAGCCATAGTCTTTGATTGGCACGCGTATAACCCTCAGCTGTCATACACACATATATACTAATGGGCACCACACACAGACCCACACTTATGTTCATCTACCAAAGAGAGAAATACACAAATAACAATACAGGATCAATAAAAATCTTTAAGCTATCAGATAACCAAACGGTCCTCTATACTACAGAATATAAGAGAAAACCCTTGATGATTGGAAAATACTACCCTTTTATTTTACAAATCAGTAAAAATCGTTCAGGGAGGTTAAGTAACCTGTCCAAGGTCACACAGAAAGTTAAACTGATAATTAAGTGTCACTATTTCATTATTTCCAAATTTACATTCACCCTCAAAGAAACAATATTTACTATTTCTAATGTTATTCAAAAGACTAGGTCATAAGTATAAAGAGGTACTTATTTATTATTTATATCCCCACCTTGTTCCATAAATCACTTAAGATAGTCAGGCATTTGCAAAATAACTGCAAAATGAAGATGATGGTAAAATTTTGAGCACTATCATATGATTTAGACCAAATCCTTGTGTATTAAAGTCAGTTACAAGATTTTATCATCACACCTTAATTTAAAAAAAAAATAAAATAAAATATAAAATAAATAAAGAATAAATATATCAAGATAGGTAATGTCCCTGGACAGAATTGGAGTAAATATAATGGCTCTGGTCCTGACCTCTAGACAAGAGGAAGCTGCTCTTTTTGCCTCAGTATTTTGTGTTTTAAGGAAATGCTGCAAAGTCACCCCAAGCATCTGAGAGTCTCAGACATCAATACAGAACATAGTCTCATACCAAGGAGGCTTGAGAGTGAGAGTGACTTCAAGGACCAGAAATGGGGTTAGGTGATAGAACGATGGACACGGAGTAAATAATGCAGTACACTTCCCTTTCATCAGAGGGAAGAAAAATACAAATCTGACAACATATGTTTTGCCAATGATGTGAAACAAAGGGGACTCTCATATCTACTGGTGAGAATAAATTGAATCTATGATGCTACGTATAAGGGGAGAGGCTGGGGGTTAAGATGTAAATTCAAAAGTTCAGTGTCCAGATGGTATTTAAATTCAGAAGATCATCTTAAAAGAATGAGGAGGCAGACAGAAACAAGAAATTCAAAGGACTAAAACATGGGGGCTTCCAATATGTAGAGAGGTTAAAGATTTGAGGAAGATCTATTAAAAGAGACTGAGAAAAGAAGAAACCAGAGAGAGTGATGTCTCAGGAGTCAAGTAGAGAAAGTGTTTCATGACACTTTATCAACTGTGTAAAAGCTACAGGCAATTCAAGGAAGGTGAGGATTGAAACTGACCTGGCTTGTGAGCTGATGTTGGCTTACAGGATCACCCTTCTCAGGAGTTGCTGCCTATTAATAAAGGATCTTGGGAACTAGATGTTAATTATAGTAATAATAATTATTGTGTTATTATCATATGTAACATAAGGCTGCAGCAGCCTCTACGTGCCAAATGTCTTATATACACTAACCTAGTTTTGTCCATACAACAACTGTGCAGGTAGATATAATTACCCAAAATCACAGACGAGAAAAGTTAGGTGCTGAAAGGTTAAGTGTGACTTATCTGAAGTCACCCAGCTAGCAAGTCTGAAACCGGGATTCTGTATCTAAAATATAATGCAGGCTTGCCAACAGACCCCAAAGGCTGAATGTCTAACATCTGGGGTGTCGTGGAGGCTATTGAGAGCAGCAGGCTTTACCCCATTGCCTCAGCTTCTACTTGGTCCCATTCACCCAGTTTAGATAACCAACCATCCCTGGTTAGCCAGGGACAGAGGAGTTGCTGGGATGTAGGACTCTTGGTGCTAAAACTGGGAAGATCTTGGTCACCCTCCGTCCAGTGAAACCTCCCCAATGCCTTTCAAGGAGAAAGTAGCCGTAGTTACTTGCTGCAGGCTTTGCATTCTGTGTGAGCTTCCCTGGGGGGGTTCCAAGCCTCTGCAGAACTGTGACCTGGCTCTCCCATCTCCCTTCACCACTCCCGCTAAGTGGGACTCTGGAGCTAGGAACAAGGAGCAAGGTCACTTTCCCAGGCCTCTTTCATTGATGAACCTGTTCACTAGGCTCCCCTCGGCTTCCTGCTGCAGCCCTTTGGGAAACCCAAATGTGCACCCCCAGTGTTGCCAAGCCCCCAGCTCCCCTGGAAAATAACCGAGGCTTCCTGGGCATACTGGGGCCTGTTTGTCAAATTCCCTCTGATCTACCCAGCTAATGAGGTCAAAATAGCTATGTCCATAAGGGATACATTTTCTCAATGGGAACATATGCCTCAGAAAACACATTGAAAATATTTATCTTTTCTCGGAGTACAGGCAGAGCAATATAGAATACTAGCTTGTAAAAATGCTCTTTGAAAAGCAGAATAAAAAAATCATAAAACATAGGAAATGAAAAGGGAATCCTCCCAAACCATGCTGCCAGTTGCCATCCGGGAGATTTTCTCATTCCATTTGCAAAGCTTTGTTACAAGCTCAGTTGATAATATACTGAAGGAAACACACATGCCTCAGAGATCCTGGGCCTCTCTTGGGCTTGAGAGAGACCTCACTGCCCCTGCCGTGGGATGCTGGAAGGGAAGACTTGCTTGGTCCTCACTGTGGCTCTCCTGAATCCCTCTGTCCAATCATATGTCCCCCAGGTCTTCGCCCCTTTCATCCTCTCCGAAGCCCAGAATACAGATCACAGGAGGGTTCATCAAAATGTGGCCTGAGATCCCGGAGACAGCTTCCATGGGGACTGTACTGAGTTGCTAACTTCTGGAAGTCTGAGCCTTGCAGGAGAACTGAAGTGCCCTGATTACACAGGGTTCTTCACAGAACTTGGGCCATTCAGACTCATGAACACCTCCAATTCCCTCTAGACCAGTGGTTCTCAACCAGGGATGGTTTTGCTCTGCCTCCCTCAACAGTCGGCAATGTCCGCAGACATGAGGACATGATGACCTTATGGGCTGTCATAACCGGCAGAGGCTGGAGGGGCACATCGAGCGGGTGGAGGCCAAGGCTGCTACTAGACATCCTGCAGTGCACAGGACTGCTGCCCACGCAACAAAGAAGTATTGGGCCCAAAATATCAACAGTACCAAGGTTGAGAAATCCTTGTCTAGATACTTCCTTTTGTACCATTACCTCAAATCCACCACAAATAGAATACATTTCATCATCATTTTTCCCAGACCTATCTCATCTCCTGATATCTTAATTTATGTCAATGGCACTACCATACTTAGTAACTCGACTAGAAATCACAGGCATCAATCACACACACACACACACACACACACACACACACACACACACAGAGTCCCCATCTAAATAGTCACTAAGTCATGTGAATCTGCCCAAGGGAATACTTTTCACTTATTCTTACTTCAATCTCTACCAAATCATATCTCTATCATTTCATATCTGAATCCTTGCACCAGCCTCCAGATTCTCTGCTGGTCTCTCTCTATCCCAACCTGTATTAGTCGGTATAAGTTAACTGCTGTCGCAAACAATCCCAAACTCTCAGAAACTTAACACAGTAGATGTTTTATTTCTTACCCACATAAAGTCCAATAGGCACCAAAGAGAGAGGGGCTCTGAGCCACACATTCAGTGACCCAGGCCCCTTACAACTTGTGGCAGCACCATTCCCCAGAATTTTGAAGTTTTCTGTCAGATCTTCAGCTTCTGGCTAGAAGATGAGAAAGTGACTGTGTAGGATCACACACTATGGGCCAGGCCCTGACAGCGGTGCATATCTCTTCCGTTAATTCTTAACTGGCCAGGACTCTGTCACCCAGCCTCTCTTTGCCACAAGGCGGACTGGGAAAGGTAGTCCAATTTTATGCTCAGAAGGAAAAGCAGGGCTTCCCTGGTGGTGCACTGGTTGAGAGTCCGCCTGCCGATGCAGGGGACACGGGTTCATGCCCTGGTCTGGGAGGATCCCACATGCCGCGGAGCGGCTGGGCCCGTGAGCCATGGCCGCTGAGCCTGCACATCCAGAGCCTTTGCTCCGCAACGGGAGAGGCCACAACAGTGAGAGGCCCGTGTACCACAAAAAAAAAAAAATGAAGGAAAAGCAAAATGGCCTTGGTGAATTCATGACAGTCTCTGCCATATATCTTTTCTGTACACTCCTGTCTAATCTTTCTCAAATACCATTTAATAACAGTTTACCACATTTCCATTCAGTTCAGAAACTTTATGAATAAATTCTCAATTATTTACTTAATAAAGACTATCATTTATGTAATAAAGACCTCAACTGCATCACCAATTAAAAAACCTCCATCTGTTATTCCCATCACACCTGGCCCTGCTGCCCAATGAACCCATCACTGCAGGAACCTCTATCCCCGGCATACCATCTCCCACACTACCTATGTGCCTTTGCCTCTGGCTTTTCCCTATTCTGGAATCCTGTCCTTCACCTCTGTGAATATCCAGACCTACAAATCCCATCCTAAACTCTCCAGCCTGCACTGACCTCTCGTTCTCTGCACCTCAATAATGAACAGCAATCTTGGACTCAGTGCTGACAACATCTCAGGAATGGTGCTAAGCATGGATACGCCACCATCTTTTCATCTGCATGATCTCATTCACACTTTCCAACAACCTGTAGAGTAACTATTATTCGTCTTACTTTTTCTTTTAAAGAAATGGAAATTGAGGCTCAGAGAAGTAAAGCAACTTGCCATCACACCTCTGGCAAGTGGTGGGACCCCATCCTCCCAACACACCCACACTGCCCCCGAAACGACCCTCTGTCTTCTCCTGAACTTCCTCTTACTGACATCTCCTTATGGGTCCCAAAAGAGGAAGACAAATCTAATACAAATTAGGCAGTATCAGAAAGATGTCCTCTTACGCTAAGGTCTTATGAAGGGAAGAAACCACCACCCTCCCTCTGGCTGAGCCTGAGCAGAAGGGTGAGCCAGGCTCCAAACCTGCTTCTGCATGACATTCCAAACTGGGAGTCAGCAGGTCCAAGCAGGGACTCTGGCAGGCAGCAAAGACTGTTCTTGCTAGATTATTTGGGCCAGGGACCTGGCAGGCCAAGCCACCAGGGATGCAGCCATGGGTAGGAAGGTCAGAGAGAGGAAAGGGGAGCTGTGTGCTCTTGAAAGGCACATTCACATGTGAGAATGGGCTGCTGTGTGGGTGGGAATGTGTGCCCAGCCTGGCACCACAGAGGCAGAGGAGGGACCTGGCTTCCCTGGGAGAAGAGCTGGCTTCACCCAGGACGTGTGCAAAAAGCCCTTTCCATGCCAACCGCCGGTCCAACCATATGAAAGGAGGCTTTTTTCCTTAGTGGAGTAAATTTGAACAAGTTACCTTCCTCCCTGTGCCTCTGTTCCTTACATTGTAAAGGGGAATTAACTCATGACTTACTTCATAAAGTGGCTATGAGAATTACGTGAGTTAATACATACAAGGTGCTTAGGACCAAAGCTATTACTATTGTTTCTATATCTTGCAGAAAGGTGAAGATACTCCATACCCAGCTGGAACACATATTTAGTTTTAGCTTTGCCATCACAGACCACAGACCCGAAGAGTTAGATGAGCTCCTTGTTTACTACGAAGCATCATGCCCTTTGGTGACTTGGGCATCCTATCGCCCATTCCTGCCTTACCTGCAGGGCAGTGCGAGTGAGATTCTCCATGAAGGGCAGTGAGGAGCACCTAGCTCACAGTACCTTCTACACCCACCCACCATGGCACCCGAAATCTAACCACTAGGGCAAGGTTCTTTGGGCTTCAGAAATCCTAATCTTAATCTTGTGGACATCACAGATTTCCTGAGAATTTGATCAAGTTATGGACCCACCCACACCCACTCACACAAACTCATATAGGCACATAGAAACATTCTCTTATATGTGGCATATAATTTCAGGACATTCAGAGACTTTCTAAAGTCTAGCCCAGTTTAGCAAATGCTGGCTTACGGGCATTAACTGCATAGCAATGGAACTAAACTTGGGAGTTTTCTTCAATAGCACTTTTATGTTGAGGGAAGAAATGGGCGTTAAAGGTTGCAGATTACCTCATAAGGATGAGAACCTCGAGTGGAGACTTGCTTTCAGCTGAGCCCCATCCCTCACCCAGAAGGGACCACTGGTAAATCCCATACCTCTCCCCTCTGTGCTCACAAAACGTTGCCACCACACCTTCAGCAGGACCTTACTGGTTTATTACCCTCCCCTGCCGGCATCCCCAAGAGTCACCTGGGAATCACCTGTGACTCTGCTGATGTGTCCACCTGTGCCAAGAAGGCTCTTCTTCCTCTCCCGCCCAGTAAAGGGACACAGGCAGCGCTGCTAGGACATTGCTATGCCCCTTCCCCAGCCCACCGCCTCAATCCCAGGACACTCCATCCTTCAAGACCATCACCATGCCCTACTACTTTCTTGCAGCCTTTTAGATTCTTCATTCCTGGGGTGGCCAGGAGATCGGGGACAAAATCCTTGAATGAATTCCAGAATAAAAACCACTCAACTCTGTCCACTGTGCTTCCTCTTCACCTGCAGAACCCACAGGAGAAATCAAGCGGGCTCTCATGGCAACTTGTGTTTCCTGCCCTAAGTAAACTGTAAAACGGGTTTGGAAACAGAATGAGCACCTTGGACCCTGAAGCTTGCCCTAGTCCTTCCCCTTGAAAAGGGACACAATGTAGATAGTCCACAGAAGGGGAAAACCTTGTGCTGGAGTCTAAAAGTCAATCTCCTCTGCAGCTCTGAGCCCACAGAAGGAAGGTTCTCCACGCTGGGACCTCAGCCGTGTGCACAGAGGGTGAACTGAAAAAGCTGCTGGCTTCTTGGGCATTACTCAGGACAGCCTGCCGGCAAGCGGGGAGAGGGAAAAGACCAGGCTGAAAATGGAAAGGAGTTTTTACCTTTTTATACAGAACCGTGCTACTGCTGGTGTCACTATTCAGGTATCTTAGCAGCAAGAATAGGTGACAAAGGAAACCAGGTAAAGAGTGTGGGTATCTGAGGCCTTTCTAAGCATAGTTGTGATTGTAAAGAGTTCGTTGAAATACCCAATATGGGAATCGTGTCAGATGGATTCTGAGAGTTTTTGGTGCATATGCTCATGTCCACCCAGATGTGTTTGGGAACACACATCTGGCATTGTACAAGCCTTTGTATATCTGTGTGTGCATCTGTGTTTGCACTCATGGGTTTCGAATTGATGTCAGGGTCTACTTATGTAGGTACATGTTCAATTAATATAGCGAGAGAAGAAAATAATTTTGTACAAAGCAGTAGGAGCATTTTACAAAACAACAGTGCTATTCTTTAACAATCCTACCTTCTCTTTTCCGCGCCTTTAAATTCACCTGGAAAAAGTACTGGTGTCCCCATTCAATGATGGAGAGGGTACTGCTTTTGAATGGAAATCAGGACATTACCTCAACCTGACAGTATAAACCAAGAGTCAGAAAACTATGGCCCCTGTGTCAAATCCAGCTCACCAGTTTCCCCTACAACAGCAGAGCTGAGTAGCGGCAACAGCGACCACGTGGATCATTCTATCCAGCCCGTTACGGTAAAGTTTGTACCCTCCTACTATCAGTCTTGCCTTTTCAGGATACTCCACCCCCAGGGTCACTAGTCATTTCACTAAGGCTGAAACTGAAAACAGAGCAGACTTCTGTGTGCTCAGCTTTAACCTAGAATTCAAGTTCAATAGCACAAGTTCTCTGGGAAGCCACTGGGATGTTCTTTCTTCTGTGGCTCATATTTCGGGTGGAGGAACTCTGAGTTCCTCCCTCAACCAGTGGAAATGCTGAAGGCAGGGCACTGAGTCCCAGAGCAGGTGCAGAAACCAGCTGACCATGAAACTCTGGACCGGCTCCTTAACATCTCTGGGCCTTTGTATGTCAGCAACAATCACCCAGCTTGTAGGCACTGTATTTAGATCTTGGATAAGGGTAGTACCGTCTTTAAGGGTGTGCTTCCTCTGAATCAGTTAAACAATCCTCCTTCCTCCATCCTTATTGGGGACACAACTGAGGCCCCCTTAGAATCCTGGACACTCATGAAGTAACCCTGAAAGAAATGCTGAGTTCTATGAAGAAATGTAGTTTAAATACATAGATCACTATGACTATGGTATGTTAGACCATTTTTGTCTATGATGTTGACAGACCTCTCCAATCATCAAATTCTTCTGAGGGAAGCAAATCCAGAGAGATGGATACAGGCATATTGGGCCCTTAGTGCTACTGATTACGCAGAGTCAGAAGACAGAATCTTTGGGAATGGTGAGCAAATATATATTGATATAGAGTACAGCCTCCTCTCATGGGAAACCCAGCCTTTTCTTCTGAGCGGACCAAGATTCAGAAATCAGAGTTTGCTAGTCACTTAGCTGAGAACCTGAACTATGTCACAGAATCCCTGTGTTTGGCTTCCTCAAAGCTAAAACATGGCATGTGATCAGCTTTCCTGCTGGCCATCAGGGGACTGCAGTCCATAGCCTGTGTAAGCCTTGACCTTCTCACCCTAGAGATGCTGAAAAACAGATCAAGGCCTGGCAATATCTTCCCCATCCGGCCCTGTTCCAAAGTTGCAATCAATATGCAACTCAATCTCCCTTAACTCTGACATTAAGAAATAATGAACCCAGTGTCATGCTGTGTGCCATGTTTCCTAGAGGATGGAGGGAAGAGATCTGAGGGCTTGAGCTGGAGGTGACCTCATCCTCTGGCCATGCTCTGCTTTTACAATGGCGATTCCTCACACTCCTTTGCAGAGCTGCAGCCTGTGCATCTGACTCTGCACACGTTGTCTTTCCTAAAGAGCCATTTATTATGACACACAATGTACATAAAGGTTGGAACCATCCACTGTACTTTGATTTGCTATAACTGTCACTTGTAATGCTTGCTTCTCATTTATACCCAAAATGGAATTCTCCAGCATGGCACCAATACCACCAAGTACCCTTCCAGAAGGGAAGGATTTGTTTTCAGCTGCTTCCCTGCTCAGCTCTGACAGGAGGCTGCCTGGAAGCAGGGGCTCCAGACCCTGTCCTGGTGCTGTGTTGGAAAGCAGACAATGAGCGTGGTGGTCATCCTCAAGGGGCACTGTGTGCTCGTAATGAAGGGCGGAGCCCTTGCTAGGAGCCTGGCGATGACTGGGGAGGAGCAGACACCCGCCATCACTGATGTCCTCAAAACAACTGACAGGCTGAGATAAATCAGTTTGTGTACCTCCCCCCAACCCCAACCTTTCCACCACCCCTGTGGGAAGGAGGGAGACCTTGTTGTCTCTGAGAAGGTGAGCAAAAGAAGAGGCGAAGGGAGATGGATGTTTCCCAGGCACACTGATCCTTCAGTGTAAAGTCAAGAAAACAGAGGCTGGAGGGAAATGGGCTGAGGCAAGCACTTTGTCAGAAAAAAGGTTTCCTGCAGCATGAAACTGTATTTAGGGGAATATACCTTAAGAAGAGGCACACTCTCTAATCCAACCGCATTAGCCCCTCCACAGGCTGATTTCCCAGAAGGTACCACATCTGCTAAGGCTCAGTTTACTGAGCCAGAATTTGATTTCTGCATCTATCTAGGTACCCTGATCCTAGGAAGAGGGGCATTCTTGGTCACAGAATGATATGGGGCCCAGGAGCCATCAAAAGAGGGAACATGTGAGGGTCCCTGGCCAGAGCAGGGTTAGTTGTCTGGAACTGGCAAAGAGCAAAGGCAGCTCCATCCAGGCCGGAAGTTGGACAGTGGCACAGTAACACATGCGGGCTAAGCTGCGTTTGGTTAGGCCTGGTTTTGAGACAAGAGTCCTGGATCTGAGCCCTTATTCTGCCATTCTATGTGAGTCTGAGAGATCACCGGCTGTCTCTGCTCTTCCATTTCTCACTCTGTCCAATGATGGACAGAAATTCTATCCTTCAAATTCCTTCTCTGGGGATGTTGATGAGAATATTCTTCAGACTGCCCTGTGAAGATGGTCTCATGCTTACAAAGGCTGTTTCTTCCTGAGTTACAACAAAAGTTTCCCAGTTAGTATTTCCTCTCAAGCTTAAGAATAGGCCATGTAATTTCACAAATGTGGCCCCAAGGAAAGCACCACCCAAGGCCATTTGTGGGCAATTTCTCTCTCGCACATTTGGAGGATAATAGCTTTGGGTTCTAATCCAAAACATGTATACGTCCCTGTGTGCAAGAGGGGATGAAGAGGGAGGATATAGTGGAGTGGAGGGGAAAGGCACAAAAAAAGTAAGAAGAAGGGGCTGCGGAAAATGGAGATAGAGAAAAGAGCCAGCCGGAGATTAAGCAACTACAACACAAGTGGGACTAAACTCACGAAACCGGTGGAAGAACTCACTTGGAAAAGCACTGTGATTTCTCCTGGAGAAGCCACCAGTGAGTCTGGTGTGATAATTTTTAAGAACCTGGAGACAAGTGCTGCCACGAAAGGTGATAACTGTTAAAACACAATCATACTTATAGCCTTCTGGTCATCTGCTAAATGTTCTCCTGATTATATTTCAATCCTGGTTTCTTTGCGATGCCCTGTCTCCCATAAGCCAGGTTGAGCCTTCCATGATTATGTCATCTCATTTGGACTTGGGCTATTTGGACACTCTTCCTCTCGCGCATGCTTTCCATGGGATGGCCATTGGAGGAGCTGTCAGGAATAAAGGCTGATGCTATCCAGGCTCACTGCCTGCTGATGACCTCCACATGATGTCTGTAACACGTGTCCTTAACGTGCTGGCTTGAGGGCCTCACTATAGATCCCATGCATGTTTCTATTTAATGAAGAGAGCCAAGTGATTCTGGAGATGAAAGGAATTCAGGAGATGAAAAATACACACTTAGCACTTAAAAAAAAAAAAAAAATTCCATTCCAAAGAGGGAGATGTCAAAGGAAGGACATAGGGCAATATGATGGGTGGGGTTCACTGTAGCAGGCTTCAGACCAGAAGTGAGAGTGGCAGTGGGTGCCTCTAGCAAAGGCAAACACCAGATCTGAGGGTCAGACTATCTTATCAAACTGGGGCTGCAACACATATATGGGAAGTGAGGAAACGTATTCAGTAGAACTGAAATCTGTAACACCTAGAGCTCCAGGCAGGAAAGCTTCTGGGTTCACAGTGGTCCACAAGCTGGAACAGAGGGAATTAAAGTGGAGGTGAGAGCAGCCCAGGGCCTGATGTCCTGAGATGTCTCTTCCATTAAGCCCTGGGTCACTGATTAAGCCCAGAGTGCTCAGTAGGCTGCTTTTAAGGTAGCTTTAAATAGAAACACGCATAACAAGATTATGTGTTTATCAGTTGACAAAAATGTTAGGACCAGAGGCTCACAGGAACCTAACCCTGAATTTCCCCTAGGAGCAATGGTTCAGTGTTCACTAATTCAGTATTCTGGTGACTTTAGAGAACATGGTTGCTGCAAATAATGAGAGTCATGGGAGGCCGATGGCAGAAGCGAGGGGGTGGGTACTAGCATGGGGGACTTCTGTGTTTGACTAGGTAAAGAATAGAAGACAGAGTTGGAAAGTAGCGGACCCGGCCATGGAGAGCTGAGAAGCCAGCAGGAAACGTGGGACTAAATATGCCAGCTTGTTCAGGATGGTCCCTATCCCTGCATGCCAGAGGGGGAAACAGCTTCTCCCAGAACCCCGTGCAAATTGCTGCTACCTAAGAACAGTGCGGTGATCATTAATTAATAAGCACATTGAAAACCTAAGCAGACAGACCCACAGTTAAGGGGCCGCAGAGACCCAGAGAGGGTATCTCAAGGGGCTGCCTCTTTGCAGTCCAGTTTATGACTCTTCAGGGAAGGCTAAGCTACAGACTTATTATTTTCCTTCTGGGACTAAAAAGAGAACCGTAGTTTCCTGCCCTATTAAGCCTCTGCCTTTCATGATCATTAAAATACCTTTAAATACTTCATTTCTCCCCCTTAAAGGGTTCCAGGCATAAGGGAAGCTATTAGTGAATTAATAGGAAGTAACCTTGTTCCAAAATAACAAACACATGATGCCATTTGAATTTGGCTTCTCTCTTCTTCCCTTTTGGGTGTTCAGAAATAGGCACTTACAAACACATGAAGGCATGTGCCTCAGTGGTAAATATGTCTTTCGTGTCGATTTCAGCAGGCAACTCTCTGCAGACGTGCACATGTGTGCTCATTTCCTGCCCTCCAAAATTATTTTTTTTGGTTGTGGACATATGGTGAGCGATAGTTGGAATAGTTATTCAGGGCGCAGACTCTCCTCTGGGATCCGTGGGACAAATCTTGCTCCTTCTGTCAAGTCAGAATCAGCGAGGATGTATTGAGCACTGCAGCGGGCAAGGGGTTTTAATCGTGTGTGCGTGCTCACCACCAATCTCATAATAAAATCATTATCAGTCCTCTATGGCACGTTAATGGTCAAACGGATAATAACTAGTGAAGCAGCTCACAATTTGTAAGAGCTTAACTATCATCCAGGTACTGTTCTATGTAACTTGCAGGTATTAAGTAATTTAATTCTTAAACAACCCTAAGAAGTAATTATTAATATTATTGCCATTTTATAGATAAGGAAACTAGGGCAGGGAGAGTTAGTCTAGGCAGGTAACTTGTCTAAATCTAGAATTCAAAAGATGGATAGGACTGTGATCCAGACAACTTATTGACATTTGAGTTTGAGGTTCATTCTCTGCGTATTCTCCTCTCTCTTGCAAACTGCCACCTCTCCTGAGAAGAGAGACAAGCCCTGGGTGCCCCCTGGGCTCTGGAAGATTTGTGTAGCAGGTTGGAAACTGAAGATTCTGAAGTGCCCCCTCTTCTTGTCTTCCATGAAAGCCTAAATTCATAAATAAGGGGTTATTGCAAACTCCTGGGGCACAGAGAGAAGTGAGTAGTTCTGAGGGAGCTAGAGAGAGGAGAGATGGCTCCAAGACTGGGCCAAAGAGGATGCTAGCAAGTCCCGGGAAGGCAGAGACCCATGCCCCACTCCCAGGAGTGCAGGACCTCAGAGAAGAACAGCTGTGTGGTCTCCCCAGGAAGGTTGGACCCTGGGCAGTGGGACCCCCACACCCCTGCCAGTCTAGGTCCTGTAGGCTCTGCAAAGCCTGAGAGTGACAGAGTCACCCACCTTCCAGGAGGACATGGGCTTGGAGAGAGAACAGATCTGAAATAAGCATGGTGGATTGAAAACCAGAGGCTCCTCCTCCTTTTTCCAGCTACAGGGAGACTTAGAACCCCCAGAAAGGAGGAGGAATAATCACTGAGATGGAATTTACCATTATTCTGGGCAGACAGCAGCTTAGCGTCAGATTTTATTTGATTTAAAGAAAATTATGAAATGGGCACTTTTTGTAGACCAAGTTGGTGGTGTGAGAGTCTTCTACCCATTATGAAGTGTTTAGAGAAGATTCCACAGAGGAGGAGGGAGGACTTGGACTCTTAAAGGAAGAGTCAAGGCTAGGGAGGCAGAAGGAAGGACAGAACCATCTGGCCAGATGCAAGAGAGGGGCCACTAGTGAGGACAGAACGAAAGCACAAGGTCAGAGCAGAGGCCAAGAGCAGCCCGGGCTGGAATGAGGGGATGAGGCCTGTGGGGAGATATGCCTAAGAGACCAGACGGGGGTGTGGGCTTGCTTTAGGCTCTCTCCACTAAGGACTGCTTTGCCGGCATGCTGTGTCAATACACTGGCAAGAGTCACTTTGAGACAAGGCTATTGGGCATCATTCTGTCCTACCAAGCAGTCTTATGTCTTCCTGACTCTTGACTCCGTCCATGCTGTCTCATCCCTGCAATACCTGTCCCTTCGTACCCACCCCAACCCTTCCTCAGCATCCCCAAACCCCACAGATAAGTCACCAAGATCCTCGCTGTCATTTAAGGCTTAATCCAGCCACCACCTCAAATACAAAGCTCGCTCTGACCCCTCAGGGGACCAGCCCTGTGGTTACAGTACTCTCTGCTGGACTGCGGTTCAGTATCTTTTCATGCTGTCCTGTTCTTCTGTGCACCTCATAATGGCAGGAACCACATCACTTTCACATCGGGACCCTCACAGTGCCTGGCACATCCGAGAAGGGCTGATACTCCCTGGGTGAGCGTTGCAGAGCTGTGGTTAGCTGCACACAGAGGGAAACGTCTGGGTGTTTTATGAACAATCCTCACCTCTGCACCCTCTGTCCATGGTGCACCCAACCCCCAGGATGGTGGTCACTCCTCTGGGTCATTGCTGGAGGGGCTGCTCAAGGGCAAGTACATGACCTGGGCAGGTGACAACACATCATCCATCGTCTCTAGTGTCACAACACAGCACAACCCCAGGGAATGAGATGGAGAAGGGAGAAGTCTTGACATAGAAGGTGCAAAAACCAACCAAACTGTAGGACACAGAACTCAGAGTAACGAGGGCAGCTGTGGGTCACAGGCACTCTGGAAGGCCTCTGAGCGTGTGCGGTAGCATAGAGCTCAGGGTTTCAGGACAGAGGAGGGCAATGCTGTCAAAAAAGGAGGGGCAGATGTGGAAAATCTACCCCTCCCTGGAGCAGAGGACTGGAGAAGCAGTTGGGCATGGCCTGGGGTAATGCTAGGAGAATCAGGCCTTCGGGTGACTCCAAACAAGAAATCAGTCCTTCCCACTGCAGCAGGGACACGCAAGAGAAGCAGTCCACTTTGATACAGAAACAGCACAGGATTTCAATTCAGGGGAATTGGGCTTGCATTTTGACTCAGCCACTAATTAGCTGTGTGACCCTGGTAGAGTCATTTGACTCTACCTCTCTGAGCCTCCATTTCCTCATTTATAAAATGAATGGGTTGAACTCCAGGGAGATGATTACTATAGCCCTTTTTAGCTATAGCAGGCTAGGACGTTATTTAAACCCATCACAGCTGTAACGTGACAGCCTTCTGAGGCTTTCCTTCTTCCATACGGTCCTACATCTACATGAAGAGGGAAAACACATGCACTGTAACCTAGAAGCATTTGGGGAAATGGTATAAGCAAAGCATCTAAGACATTTATCAAGAAAATCTGAATATCAACCATCAAGCCCCAGGCCTGAGAGGAGCTGGGAATATTTCAGGGCACACTAACCACTGTTGTGGTAACTAATTATGCACATTGACTTTGAGTCTGTTTCAACAGTCACATCTCAGAGTGTAATTCCTACACTGTTTCCAGGGAGGGAGGGACCTGAGCAGATGCTAGTGAGTCTTCCTAGAGTCTGAACTGCGGACTGGTAATAGCTGGCATTTCAAAAATGTAGCCTTTTGTTTCTTGAAAAACTGCTTAAAAGCATTCAACTCCCCCATCTCTGATCCTCCTCTGAAAAAGAAAACCGTAAATATGATTTCAATCCATTGTGTTAATATCAGGATGCACACACAGAAGTCTCTGGGATCCAGGGTCGAGCAAAAACCCATCTGTGATGCCAACGACTTACAAGAGAAAGAAGGGCAGTAATGCTTTCAGGTGTCTCGAGAAGTGAGAGTTCAGTGGTCACTTGCTCTAAATACAGAAGGTAAAAAAAAAAGAACTCATGCATCAGTGTGATGTTATTTGAAAATAAAAACTGATAAAAATGTATTGGAATAGTTTGACGGATTTGAATGTGTATCTTCCCCTAAAATAATTTATCTCTGCAGAGACATCTGTCATTGAAACCACTGGCTTCACTGATCTAAATTCCCACTGTTTGCCATTTGCTCAAAACCTTATCCATGTCCCAATTAAAATCTCTGCTGGCAAACACTATGAGAGATGTCAGAGCAATTTTCATAAAAGAGTAAAAGAAGGAAACCACACAGAATTTTTAACAATGTATTAGTTGGCATGAAGGCAAAGAGTGATACGCGTGGGTCATGTTAGGGAGTGGGCCCTTGAAGGATTTTCTTATCAACAAAACTTGGCCGTCTTAGGTTGAAGAGTATATCCAATCAATCAATGAATCAATCATTATTTACCTAAAATATAATAGGGGAAATAGCTAATATCACAACTTTTTGGAGGTAGAGGCTAGGCATATGATATAAGGCCTTGCCATTCAGGGTGGCCTTGTACCAGAGCATCTCAGCATCACCTCGAAGCCTCAGGTCCCACCCAGGCCTACTGAATCAGAATCTGCATTTTAACAATATCCCCAGATCAAAGGGATTCATATTTTTATTAAGGTCTGACAAGTGTAAGTAGTAGGCATGAATTCAAGAAACTAAAAGTAGGTGTGTGTGGGGGGGGGTGCATGTGTGTGAGGGGGCGTGTGTTGGAAAAAAATGTGTGAGTACAGACCATAAATGTGGAGTTGGAATTTTGAACCCATCCAGTGTATTCCAGAGCCCATGTTCTTAGCCACCAAGCTGTTCTGCCTAAGAGACATTTGTATGTGAAGCCTATATCCACAGTCTCCACTTGAATATCTCCAGTGACAGGCATCTCACTCATTCTCAGGTGGCAACCTATTCCATTTTCAGTAGTTACATAGCTCATTTTTCAAAGACCTGGAATGATTTGGATATGGTGATAAACTGACACCTTGCAGGGGTCCTGGATCTCTCTGAAAAACATACAAATATCTCATCCCTTTTCTCCATTCAATCCTTGAAGTATCTGGTGATGGCTCTTGTGACTGCTCTTAGACTGGACTGTCCTTTGCAAGGATATGGTTGTCAACTCCAGGCCATGACTGCCAAAGAGAAATCCTAGGGTGAGAACAGTACCTGCCTCGAATGCGTTTTGTGAAGAGCGGATAAAATAATCCATATGATGCCCCCAGTCAATGATCAACAACACATAGTAAGTGCACAGTGAAGGCCAGCTAACATTATTCCCAGCTTAAACACTTTGTTCAAGAAAGGCATTAGAGAAAAGGCAGAGTTTAATTGTATCTTTAAAAGATGTAATGTTAAGTACAGAACGTAAGTCAGCCAAAAGGGCATCCTGGAGGGGCAGGGACCTGAAAGCACCAAGCGTCAGAGCTGGAGATGGTGGATTAAAAAACAAAAGCAAAAAGAAGTGGTTTAGTCTGATGAGGGTAAAAGGTTTGTAGACCAGTGAGAGAGAGAGCTAGAAGGGTAAGTGAAGGACAGATGATGCCTTTCAAAAGTGTGACTCTGAGAAGGGCGGGTTGAGAGCTAAGCAACATGAGACCACCAGAGGCACCTTTTAACTGAATCTGGAGCCTAAGCAGTGGCTCAGAGGAAGGTACGGGGTCTGACGTCACAAGGCACACACCTGCCCTTCGTATTTGGTTGACCCATATGGTATCGCTGATACTACCTTGCTTTTGACCTAGAAAACCAGCAATTTCGGTTTGTTCAAGCAAATACAAGTCCCTTCCCTGCCTTTAATGCATGAGGGAGGTGTGGCTTGTCAGGAAGACAAATCTACCTTTGCGCCCCTGCCCCACCCATGACTTCCTCAGAGGCTGAGGGAGCCTATGGAAAAGGGATTTGGAAGCAAAGGCGTGACATGCTGAATCATCAAAAGGCATGTTACTTTCTGGGTGTCCCAGGGCCCTGGCACCACGGTGACCAGAACAGCTTTGTCTCATGGATCCACTTTCCAGAAGCATCCACAGTTTACTGCTGATGGAGGAACCCCAAGAACCTTCTTGCCTCCTACCCAACTCCAAGACTCTTGCCCAGGCTTTAAAATGTTAGCTTTGCATAGTGCATTCGCAATCATTTGGGTAAAAACTAAATTCAGAACAAAACAAAACCCTGGGCTCCTTCTGACGGCCTGAAAGGACAGTTTAGGAAAAAAGTAAGAGGGAAGTAATTTATTGAGAAGGGAAAAAAAATGCTAACAAGATATTTCAAAATAATGGCAGCTGCATGCACTTCCAGCGTGAGGGCCTCGCCTGGGCCCATTTTGGTAACGACGGGAACTGCTGCTTTTTCTTTCCCAGGCATATGTTTAAAGCGTCCTGCAAATGATTTCATGTTGGATCGAGCTCCACTACTCACAATTCGTATTTGGTCTAAATTACACTAAATGTTATTTCAAGGTTTACAAGTTAATTATTACAGTATAGTATTTACTCCATTATATAGAAATTACTGCAGTATCTAACGCCTAAAGGGTTTTCCCCCTCGCATATGAAGGACAGAGAATATTTTAGAGTTTTTTCAAGCAGAACAGGGCTCACTGGGGGGGTGTGTGTGTGAGTGTGCATATGGGATGGGGGCTGGGAAGACGGTACACGGAGATTTGCCGGCACAGGCCCACGTTCTTTAGGATGTAGGTTACAGGGAGCGCTGGTAGATAAGCCTATTTTAGCCGAAGTCCCAGGAAATAGCACATCCTATCTGTAGGGGCTAAGGAGATCGTGCTGACCCCCGTAGATATGCAAGAGGTCCACGTCATCTCCCGCGTGCCCTCGATGAACAGTGCAGAACAAAAAACCCTTTTGACCTACAGATGAACAAAGATTGGGTTTACTCAGCTCTGGGAGGCAGATGCCTGAGAGACCTCAACTGCAATCTGGCTCACCCTCTTCGGGCTTGTTGTGGAGGTTTAAATGGTCTCCTTACATACACCCTCCCACCAAACACCCCACCCTTGCCGCAGAAGGGTCAGCAATGAGACACCTGGTAGCCCCCTGCTCTGGGCTACATTTATACCTCTTTGCTCCATTCCAACTGAGTTCTTTGTTCTGGCTGCCAAACCCAAAATGGATTCCACGAGCATCCTGCTTCCCAAATGTTGGTCCAAATGGCAGCCTGTAGGTCTGGGAACCCTAGGGGCCTGACAGGCAGTTGAACTGAATGACAGGCTTGGGATCAAACTCCACATTTTGTTCCTCTGGCTGCAGCCCAGCATCTTGGGCTAGTCAGCCGCAGCTTCCTCTTGAAATGGCCCATCCTCCACAGAAGCCCAAGTGCCATTACCTTGATGGAAGCTGAGCAGACGGAAAAGGAGAATGTGGCAATCACAGAAACATCGTGTCCCCAGACCCTGGCCCCTCTTCAGGAGGACAGAAAATGGTGATCAGTGTGACCAGGTGAGTCGGTGTACACTGAGTGAACACCCTCTGCGTGTCTAGGCCTGAGGTTGGCACAGTTGGAAGGAAAAGTGGTCGGTACTTCTTGTGCATGCTTTCTCCAAATGCAAAGGGTTCCACGGCTCAGCCTTCTCACTGTCACGGAGGCAGAGACAGAGGGGGTGAAAGGAGAGAAAGTGCTAGTGTGTTTTCTCCTAAAGTGCTCTTGACACACTTCCTCTTGGCAGGTGGAGGAGGAACCTAACACTGGAGAGTTGAAGTGAAAACACTCTTGGAGCTGGCTCCTAGGGCTCACAGGTGGGCTTCCAGTTTTAGGAAGGCTCCTGTTATGCTGGAGCACAGGACCTGCCTTCCTTGGACCCTAGCAATTGTTCAACAGACCACTGTTTGGCCGATGGACACTGGAGGATTTTACCCCAGAGCTTGCTCATTCCCCTGCCCCTCACCTTAATCACAATCATAATCGCTGGCTCCTTACCATCCAGGTACAGCCCTCTCCCCTCTGCCTCTCACCCTTCCAGTCTAGTAATCTCTGCAAAATGTACATCTCATCACATCTAACTGCCCTGCTTTAAATCCACCAGTAGGTTCCCAAGACTCTCAGCATAAATCCCACTTCCTTGAATGGCTAACCACACCTCACGTGGCTGAGCTCTGCCAGCCCCTCCTGCCCTCCCTCTACCATTTTCTTTCCTGCAGTTCTTAAGGTCCAGCCACTCTGGCCTTCTTTAACCCCTAGACCCTACGCCTGCCCCTTCCTACCTCTGGGAGTTTACTTACGCTGCTTTTGCCAGCCTCCCCATGCCACTCCTCCGTGACCTCCTTCTGGTGGCTCTCTGTAACCTGTCCTTCAGATCCCAACTCAGGGATCTCCCCTGACATCTGGACTCAGGCAGTTCCTGCCCTGGCCTTTCCCACGATTCATATAAACCCTCACACTGAGCACTCATCTTACTCTATTGTATTCAGTTGTTAACTATCTTTCTGCTCTGCTGGACCATAAGCCCTGTGAGGGCAGCTGTCTCATTTGTCCTGATCATTCCCGGCAACTAGTAAAGTGATTGGCAATGGTAATACATATTTATTGAAAAAAAGATGTTCTTGAGTGAATTCCAAGAATACTTAGAGAAAAAAGTAGGCAGTTTAGTGTATCAACTGGGTGGAGAAACATGGCAGCAATACTAAAGAGAGCTAATATGTACTGGGCACTTACTATGTGCCAAGCACTGTACAGCTGTTTAAGTTTCCCACAATCCAATATGAGACAGGTGCTCTTATTGTACCTCTTTTGAAGAAGGAAAAACTGAGATGCAGGGACAGTAAGTAATATGACCCTGGGTACCTGGCTCATAAGACGCAGAGCCAGGAAGTAATCCCAAGCAGTTGGGTGCAGAGTTAACACACTTGTAACCATTCTGCTAGGCTGACTCCCACTGAGCTCGATGTGGGAGAGAATAACAGGCATCAACACACTTCAGTCCTTTCTCTCCTTCTGCTTCCAGCTCCCACTGTCTCTCTGCAAACAGCCCTTGTTTAATGAACATATATTTAATGTGAGGAGAGAATAAAACTTATCAGCTCCACGACTGCTTCATACACACTCTTTTACTACCTGTCACATCTTTACAATGTAGTCAAAGCATTCTCAGCAGCAGAGATAATTAAAACAAAACGAAAAAGGTAACAAGTTTGGGCAGAATAAATGGTTATCAGAGAGAAGGACTCACCTTATTAGTCCTGACCAGCCCTACAAGTGCTGAACTCAAGCCTTCTGGAAAGAAGGTGCCTCCTGACCCTTCCCTGCTCCTCCCACTTCCCTCCCCCAAAATGTACCTTCATATCACACACACACACACACACACACACACACACACACACACACACACAC